>NC_141140.1:58062723-58384768 GCF_053477565.2 Lygodium microphyllum
ATGAACCGTATATTTTTGAAATATCAGTATTGTGTAGTTGTCTTCTTTGATGATATTTTGGTGTTTAGTCAAAATGAGAAAGAACATTATGAGCATTTGTCATTGGTTTTTCAATTATTGAAAGAAAATCAACTGTATGCAAATCCTGAAAAGAGTGAATTCTTTAAAACAAAAATTGAGTATTTAGGTCATATTGTATCATTTGATGGAATTAAAGTTGATCCTAAGAAAATTGATGCAATATTGAATTGGCATGTACCTAAAAACGTGCATGAGTTACGCTCATTTCTTGGTCTTGCTAGTTTCTATAGGAAGTTTGTACGTAATTTTTCATTACTTGCTTTACCATTAACAAAACTTCTGAAGAAAGGAATTGTTTATCAATGGTCCAAAAATCAACAGAAATCCTTTGACTTATTGAAACATGCATTAACCCATGCCCCTGTTCTACAGTTGTCAGACTTTAATAGACCATTCTTTCTAGTAGTGACCGATGCTAGTAGATCAGGAATAGGAGCTGTACTTATGCAAGACAACCATCCTATAGCCTATTCTAGTTCTAAGTTGAAACCCTCTGAGGTGAAATATTCCACATATGACAAAGAACTATTAGCAGTTGTACAAGCATTAAGACAGTGGAAACACTATTTAATGGGTTCAGAATTTATGATTAAGACCGATCAGCAAAGTATTAGCCATTTACTTAGCCAACCTCAAATCCCTAACCGTCATATCAAATGGGCCTCCTTTATTCAAAGTTTTCATCCTATCATTCAATACCAACCTGGAAAAGAAAATGTAGTGGCTGATGCATTGAGTAGAAGACCTGCCATTCATAATATTTCTGTTATATCTTTTGATTCATTGATTGCTATGAAAGATACATATCATCAGGATATTACTTTTCATGCTGATTGGAATAAATTAGTTCAAAATAATTTGATTCCTATTGATTCATTGTCATATAATGATGGATTTATGTTTTATGAAAAGAGATTGTGTGTTACAATTCCATTCTGATCTTTTGTTTTGAATGAAAATCATTGTCCCCCATACCAAGGTCATAGAGGTATCATATCTACCTTACGTACGTTAACTGAAGATTTTTGTTGGCCGCATATGGATGCTGATGTATCTAACTTTATTTCTGAATGTTTGATTTGTCAAAGAGTTAAGAGACATCATGGTAAACAGTATGGATTACTTATGCCTTTGTCTATTCCATCTAAACCTTGGGAACAAATTTCTATGGATTTCATTACTGGTTTACCTAATACTAAATCTAACCATGATATGATTTGGATAGTTGTAGATAGATTTAGTAAACAAGCATATTTCATTTCATATAAGAAAACTTTAACAACATCACAAGTAGCACAATTGTTTTTGAAAACTGTTTTTACTAACCATGGATTGCCAAAAGTTATTATTTCAGATCATGATTCTAGATTTTGTAACAACTTTTGGATTACTCTGTTTGCTAACCTAGGCACAAAGATTGATTTCTCATCTGCATTTCATCCAGAAACTAATGGACAAACAGAAGCCACTAACAGTACAATTCTAGATCTTTTACGTAAATATACTATTTCTAAACCTCAGACATGGGACACACATTTGCATTTATTATAGTTTACATATAACAATACACCACACACATGTACAAAGAAAGCACCGTTTGAAGTGATTTATGGATATAGATTATCTACACCTCTTGCATCTTTGTCAAATAGAATTCATAGTGCTGATGATATTGCTAGTATGCATAACAACATTTTTTATGAGGTTAAATATATGATTGCTAAAGCCCAGCAATCATATACCAAACAAGCCAACAAGAAAAGACAAGCAATGAATTTCAAAGTTGATGATTATGTTTGGCTGAGAATAGAAAAACATAGACTGCAAAGTGTAGATAGACATCCAGTTGTCAAATTAGCCCCTAGATTCTATGGACCATTTAGGATCATTCATAAAATTAATGATAATGTATTCAAGTTAGAATTACCCCCTCATTGGAAAATTCACAACACATTTCAGATTAGTTTATTGAGACCATTTAGAGGCCAATTACTTGTACACCCTGTTTATGAAAACCCACCTTTATTAGAGGAAAAAACTGAAATACTTGAACCATAAGCTATTACAGACACTAACTTTATGACCACTAGAACTGGCCGAAGGTATTCTAGATATCTAGTTAAATTTAAGAACTATCCTGTAGAAGAAGCACAATGGATGCACGCTAGAGACTTAAATGATTTCCCCACTCTATTAGCTCCATATTGAGCTAATAGAAATTGAGGTCAATTGCTATCCCACCCCGGGGGTATGATGCCAAGAGGCATATTCCACGGTGGATTCCGTGAGGTTTTACGGTGGATTCCGTAAACTTTGATGACCGGGGCTCATACACAAAGTGGATTCTTTGTGCGAGAAGTTGATGGGGACGCCTGTCCTTTTCGGGCGTTTCATTAATTTAGTGTGTACATGGGTGATTCCATAGCGGGTGATCCCGCAAAATGCATATTAAATTAATAAACGTTTATGAGTTTAGAGTGCGCACTCGTAATAAATTAAGGTTAGGGTTTATTTCTAACCAGTTGATTTATTTATGTAGCTGAAGACTGCTAGGTATTCACTTTTGTCAGTTTAATTGTATTATTTTACTAACGATTGTGAATGCTTCAGTTGATGTGTAGAGATAGCAGCAGTGGCGGAGGAAAGCATTGGTGGATAGCGAGTATTTGATCTATGGATTATATTCTGATAGGCGCCACGCCTATATTTTGTCATGCCTATTTATTGAGGCATCGATTATTTATTATTTTGTATGCGCCCATGCGCACGGTTATGTTATTTCTATTTGGACATTGTATTGGGCGTGCCAGACTCTTTGGGCACCGTCCATTAGCTTTATTCCTATTTTTGTAAAAGCAAACTCAAAAGCTAAAAGCTTGTTATATTTTTGTAAATTAGGCTATTATTGAGCATGAAGAAGAAATATACATAAAATACATGCTTTGTGAAGCGCTCACACAAGGCATGGGGGGAGATTGCACCCAATTGGTTTCTTGCTCTTGTCGTTCATGCTTTTTACCTTGTAACTTGTGCAAAAAGTAGAGTTCATTGTTCTTGGGGACCTTCCGGCATTCACTACGCGAGCATACAGCGTCCGATCTGTGCACGAGTGGTATCAGAGCGGAGCTGAGATCAAGAGCTTCCAATCGCTACCCATGTCATGTGAAGGCGGAGCTCCAGGAACGATCGGGCTCTACGGTCACTCTCGTCACGAACCGTCGATACAGGCAGACTTGTGGCGATCAAGAACCCTTGTTTCTGTCATTAGATTGTAAAGGACCGGGCTATACAGGCGGAGGACCACTTTCAACTTCTCTTCATCAAGTCATGGACAACGAGAGATAAGCTTTACAATCTCCATAGCTAATTCTTTTCAAAAGCTTAGTCGTGAAGCTTAAAAGCTTTAGGAAGCTTTAAGAGCTTCAAAATTCGTCAGCGAGGTATCGGAAGACCTCCGAGATTTGCGCGACGGCTGAAAAACGCCCCCCCCACGATCTGCGCCATTTTCATTCTATTAAGCCTAAGCTTAATCAATTAAGCTTAGTCTCCTAAGGCAAGTCATCTCTGCAAGTCATAAACTCCAGGTCACAACACAAAAATCAAGTTCAGCAAGTATTTTCTGATCAAGTTCTGCAAGTTCCATAAATCGACTAAGTTCTGCAAGTCTGCAACTCTACAAGTCATATAAGTCTGCAACTCTGCAAGTCAGACTAGTCAACTGGAGTCAGAACTGACTTGTGCTTAAAACTCCTAGAAGGACTGTTCCTGCGCAAAAACTCCGAACTGCAAAGTTGTTCGTTGGAAGGTATTCTACCCATACGCAGGTTTGCTGAAGCATTTTTAGCATACGAAGAAGGATATATCGCAGATTTTCAGAAGATTGAGAAAGATATATCCAAAAACACATAAGCCTTGTATTCCCGAACTTGAGCTACGCTCATCCCGCTAACCTGATTTTGAGTGAGAAAGGTCTTTTGAGTTTTACAGGATGATGGAACCACATATGGATGATCTTATGGATGAAGGCAACTTACCTGAACCTACGATGGAGCAAAAGCTGGACTTAATCATGATGCAATTAGAAGAGGAACGAAGGGCTAGGCAAGCATTGCAAGCGTAACTGGCAAATTTACAAAGAGCATCTACCGAGAAAGAAGAACCTCAAGCTGAAGATCTGATTCGACGTACCATCGACGCAACTCTTGAAGCTCAAACCATTCGCAAGGAATCCAAGATAAGTAAAAGAAGTTTCAAATTTCGTACTTTCAATCGCATACGAGAAGGAAAAACTGTTCTAGCATTCATTAGTCAATTTGATGACTATTTCCATGAGGAAACCTATGCAGAAAAAGATAAAATCAAGTGTGTTACTAATCATTTAGTAGACAGAGCATCTCTTTGGTGGACTGTAGTACGTAAGAGCATAGAATGTCCTGCTACCTGGGAAGATTTCAAGAAGAAGTTCATACAGAATTTCCTTCCATCGCAATTTCATGAGAAAGCTATTAAGCAATGGGATCTACTCCAGCAATGGGATCGTGAGCCTATTCCTCAGTATACAGAGCGTTTTTGGAATGCACTACTCCAGTTACGCATGCTTGAAGATGTACCAGAAGCGATACACAAGCGCAAGTATATGTCTGGACTCCTTGGGCATTACTACGCTGAAGTTAACATGTTCAAGCCTACTACCCTTGAAGATGCCATTTCACTAGCTCACGACACTGAAGATAAGCTACGAGGTAGAGACAGACGACCATAGCAATTCCAAGCCAATGGTAACTATGGATCTAAACAATTCAATTCTAATTTTAGAAGATTTAATCCAGGTTGTTTCTCTTCATCATCTTTCCACAAAAATTGGGCAAAACCACCTGCATTACCATCCAATGTCAATCAAAACCCTAAGCCTATTCCACAGCCAAATCCTAATGTACCTAGACTTCCCACCATTGCAAACAATGTAACTAAAGCCAAGCCAATAGTATGCTATAAATGCCACCAACTTGGACATCTAGCAGCAAATTCTCATTCAAAGAAGCCACCAGCTCATATCAACTACCTTGGAGCAATGGACGAAGACAAACATGAAGATATGCCTGATTTCACTGAAGATGAGGACGACACTACTACTACTTCCGATACTTTATTAGGTATGCCTACTCCACATTCATTATTGACTATGAAATGTTTGGTGCATGGAAAGGAAAAGACTATTTTGCATGATGACGGTAGTACTCATGATTTTATTTCAGCAAAATTGGTAAAAGAATTGAAATTACAGACTGTACCTACGCATTATCGCATAAAAGCTGCATTTTTAGGCACTAGGTATAACGGTACACAGGAAATGCAAGACTTAGAGATTCAAATTGGACAATACACTGAAAGAAGAAATTTCTTAGTTGTTCCATTACAGTCGACTGAAGAAAGGAATTGTTTATCAATGGTCCAAAAATCAACAGAAATCCTTTGACTTATTGAAACATGCATTAACCCATGCCCCTGTTCTACAGTTGTCAGACTTTAATAGACCATTTTTTCTAGTAGTGACCGATGCTAGTGGATCAGGAATAGGAGCTGTACTTATGCAAGACAACCATCCTATAGCCTATTCTAGTTCTAAGTTGAAACCCTCTGAGGTGAAATATTCCACATATGACAAAGAACTATTAGCAGTTGTACAAGCATTAAGACAGTGGAAACACTATTTAATGGGTTCAGAATTTATGATTAAGATCGATCAGCAAAGTATTAGCCATTTACTTAGCCAACCTCAAATCCCTAACCGTCATATCAAATGGGCCTCCTTTATTCAAAGTTTTCATCCTATCATTCAATACCAACCTAGAAAAGAAAATGTAGTGGCTGATGCATTGAGTAGAAGACCTGCCATTCATAATATTTCTGTTATATCTTTTGATTCATTGATTGCTATGAAAGATACATATCATCAGGATATTACATTTCATGCTGATTGGAATAAATTAGTTCAAAATAATTTGATTCCTATTGATTCATTGTCATATAATGATGGATTTATGTTTTATGAAAAGAGATTGTGTGTTACAATTCCATTCTGATCTTTTGTTTTGAATGAAAATCATTGTCCCCCATACCAAGGTCATAGAGGTATCATATCTACCTTACGTACGTTAACTGAAGATTTTTGTTGGCCGCATATGGATGCTGATGTATCTAACTTTATTTCTGAATGTTTGATTTGTCAAAGAGTTAAGAGACATCATGGTAAACAGTATGGATTACTTATGCCTTTGTCTATTCCATCTAAACCTTGGGAACAAATTTCTATGGATTTCATTACTGGTTTACCTAATACTAAATCTAACCATGATATGATTTGGAAAGTTGTAGATAGATTTAGTAAACAAGCATATTTCATTTCATATAAGAAAACTTTAACACCATCACAAGCAGCACAATTGTTTTTGAAAACTGTTTTTACTAACCATGGATTGCCAAAAGTTATTATTTCAGATCGTGATTCTAGATTTTGTAACAACTTTTGGATTACTCTGTTTGCTAACTTAGGCACAAAGATTGATTTCTCATCTGCATTTCATCCAGAAACTAATGGACAAACAGAAGCCACTAATAGTACAATTCTAGATCTTTTACGTAAATATACTATTTCTAAACCTCAGACATGGGACACACATTTGCATTTATTCCAGTTTGCATATAACAATACACCACACACATCTACAAAGAAAGCACCGTTTGAAGTGATTTATGGATATAGATTATCTACACCTCTTGCATCTTTGTCAAATAGAATTCAGAGTGCTGATGATATTGCTAGTATGCATAACAGTATTTTTGATGAGGTTAAAGATATGATTGCTAAAGCCCAGCAATCATATACCAAACAAGCCAACAAGAAAAGACAAGCAATGAATTTCAAAGTTGATGATTATATTTGGCTGAGAATAGAAAAACGTAGACTGCAAAGTGTAGATAGACATCTAGTTGTCAAATTAGCCCCTAGATTCTATGGACCATTTAGGATCATTCATAAAATTAATGATAATGCATTCAAGTTAGAATTACCCCGTCATTGGAAAATTCACAACACATTTCACATTAGTTTATTGAGACCATTTAGAGGCCAATTACCTGTACACCCTGTTTATGAATACCCACCGTTATTAGAGAAAGAGACTGAAATACTTGAACCAGAAGCTATTATAGACACTGACTTTAGGACCACTAGAACTGGCCGAAGGTATTCTAGATATCTAGTTAAATTTAAGAACCATCTTGTAGAGGAAGCACAATGGATGCACGCTAGAGACTTAAATGCTTTCCCCACTCTGTTAGCTCCACATTGAGCTAATAGCAATTGAGGTCAATTGCTATCCCACCCCGGGGGTATGATGCCAGGAGGCATATTCCATGGTGGATTTCGTGCCACGGTGGATTCCGTGCCACGGTGGATTCCGTGAGGTTTTACGGTGGATTCCGTAAACTTCGATGACCGGGGCTCATACACAAAGTGGATTCTTTGTGCGAGAAGTTGATGGGGACGCCTGTCCTTTTCGGGCGTTTCATTAATTTAGTGTGTACATGGGTGATTCCATAGCGGGTGATTCCGCAAAATGCATATTAAATTAATAAACGTTTATGAGTTTAGAGTGCACACTCGTAATAAATTAAGTTTAGGATTTATTTCTAACCAGTTGATTTATTTATGTAGCTGAAGACTGCTAGGTATTCACTTTTGTCGGTTTAATTGTATTATTTTACTAACGATTGTGAATGCTTCAGTTAATGTGTAGAGATAGCAGCAGTGGCGGAGGAAAGAATTGGTGCATAGCGAGTATTTGATCTATGGATTATATTCTGATAGGTGCCACGCCTATATTTTGTCATGCCTATTTATTGAGGCATCGATTATTTATTATTTTGTATGCGCCCATGCGCACGGTTATGTTATTTCTATTTGGACATTGTATTGGTCGTGCCAGACTCTTTGGGCACCGTCCATTAGCTTTATTCCTATTTTTGTAAAAGCAAACTCAAAAGCTAAAAGCTTATTATATTTTTGTAAATTGGGCTATTATTGAGCATGAAGAAGAAATATACATAAAATACATGCTTTGTGAAGCGCTCACACAAGGCATGGGAGGAGATTGCACCCAATTGGTCTCTTGCTCTTGTCGTTCATGCTTTTTACCTTGTAACTTGTGCAAAAAGTAGAGTTCATTGTTCTTGGGGACCTTGCGGCATTCACTACGCGAGCATACAGCGTCCGATCTGCGCACCACTCAATTTTTTATTATATTATAAATGTAGCATCATTTAATGAAATCAACTACTATGCATAAATGCTTGCAGACTAAGAGGAGGGCTAAATATGTGAAGTACTTTTGTGTAAACTGAAAACCCCTAGAAAATCATTACATAGGGAGGATTTTTTTGCTTAGTTATTGTGTGGTTCTTTTGTTTTGTTATTTTATGGCCAGATTTTTTGTGTTGGTCTAGATAAAAAATTGGTTTTGTGATTTTGTTTGGATTTTTAAAAGCATGAAAACTTGATAGTCTTGGTCAAGATTGGTGTTTTTCTGGATAGATTAGAGCACGACCTTGATCATTGCTAGTGAACATCTTGAAATAGGTATATTTTCTTGCCAATATTCTTGTACATCATAGGGATTGTGGATTCACAAGCACTTCATGTTGCACTTCTTGAATGCAGTGCACTCGAGGATCGTGTCCTAATTTTATCAAGTACATCCATACCAAAAAGGGTTGGATTGATGCATGTTTTACACCATCGTTGAGCACTAGTACCACATGATGCCCACTAAAACTATATGCATAAATTCTTACATACACGCACACTTGAGATAGCACCTTCATTGTGCACACATAGTTCTTTGCATGCACAAGAGTTGGGATTTTCATCACCTAAATAGGAACCTTAGGTTGAGTGGGAAAGGTGATTGGGTGATTTTGAGTGTCTTGAAGGAAGCCTTGAGTTGTGAGATGGGTTGTTTTCTTGTTAACATCTTGAGGACCATTATTTTCTTGAGAGGCTCTGAGATTTTGGGAGGGTGGAGTGGAGTGCAACATTTCTGTTTTGTCGAGTGATGAGAGGTGAGGTTAAGGATTCAGAACAATTAAGGAAATGTGTCTACATCTTGCATGATGCACTCGCAGATATAGATAGGCTAGGCACTATTTTTTTCCACTTTTTTGTATGAAGCATTGCTTATATGATTGCATAGCATGGATCTGACTTTGCATTCCTTCTCAAAGTCATGTGTGATTGAGCATGGAATTCAATATCAAAGCATGTTTTCAGATAGAAACACATTGCATGTTTACAAGGTGTGGAGCAGTAATTGGCTGATGCAGTCAAGGTCACAATGGGTCTAAAGGGAAGAGTTTATGTTATTAAGTAGAGCATTGGAGATTTAAAGGGTTACTAAGAATGAAATTAGTGAAGCAAAAAACATTTCATTCAAAGACAAAGTGAAAAATGTTGGATCAAATCTTGTAGAGGAAGTTGCTAATGCTACAAATGAAGTTGTTAGGAATGGAACTACATGTGCTACAATTCTTATGAAATCCATGTTTACTAAAGGTTGCAAATTTGTAGTAGCTTGGATAAATGTAATGGAACTAAGGTCGAGAATAAACATGGTAGTAGAAGATGTTGTAAAACATTTGAAAGCAAAGATAGTATGATTAGCATATCAAGTGATTGCTGAGGTGGCTACGAATTTAGCAAATGGTGATAGAGAAATTGGTTATCTTATTGCAAGAGCCATGAACAAAGTGGGCAAGGATTATGTGATCACTATTGCATATGGTAAAACCTTGGAAAATGAATTGGAGGTTGTTGAAGGTATGAAGTGTGATAATTGTGGTTCTATATTTCCCTACTTTGGCACCTATGTGAAAACAAAAAATGTGAATTTGAGAATCTATTGATATATGACATAAAGATCTCCTTTGTGAACCCCCTGATATCTATTTTGGAGCATGTCATAAAGGACCATAGACCTCTTCAGATACAACTAAGGATGTGGACGGTGATGTATTAGCAACATTTTGAGAAATTAAATATTGTGTAGGTTGTTGAGATATGCAAGCTCAGTCTACCTACTAGTAGCCAACTCTATCCATCACTACATTAGCTAGATGACATGTGTATGTAATAAAGTCAGTCAAAATTAGCTAGTATAGTTAGAAAAAGTCTCTTTATACTACTTGACTTAGGTATGAAGAAGAAGAACATTGAGAGTTGTCTGCTCTCTATTGCCCCTATCTCTCTCTCATGTTTTTAACATGGTATCGAAGCCATGAATCCCCAAGACTCCATGAAGCTTGAGAAGCCTAGGAGCTTAGCATTTGCATTGTGAGAGATGGAGCCTGAAGTCAAGAGCTGCAATGAAGAGATCTAAAGTGATCTATAGAATAAAAGAGAGTTGTCCTAAAATGTCCTGCAGAAATAGCACCCATAGCTTTGTTCATTAGTATGTATCTTATGTCTGATTTGACTAGAGCCTATTGAGGTTATGCTTGATGACAAGAAAAAGCGCTTTGCATAATGTATTGCATTTACCATCGATTATCAAGAATTTGTTATCTATAGGTCAAATGGTTGAGAAGAACCTACAACTAAAATTTGATAGAAATGATTGCTTCATAGAGGAGTATAGCACAGGATGTAGATTGGTTGCTAAAGGTCAGAGAGACATGGCAAGATGTTTACACTAGATGCAAACATATGTGTGTTGAATGTTGTTATGTTTTCTCATGATGAGGCAAGTCTCTTGAGACATTGATGTATGGCATAAATGGATTGGACATATGCATGTTCAAAAATTGAAAATATATGCAGCATAAGGAGCTTGTTACAGGGCTACCAAGGTTTAAGTATGCTAATTTGGGATAAGTATTCTTAGCATGTGAGTTTGGGAAATGAACTACGTTTCCATTTTCTAGTAATACAGTGAATAGCAGCAAACCTTTATAGCTTGTGCATTCAGATATTTGGGGACTTGCACATAATGCATCACTTGGTGGGTCTCGATATACTATGTGACTTTTGTATATGACTATAGTAGGTACACATGGATATACATCTTAAAGCATAAAGACGAGGTGTTGGACAGCTTTATGGATTTTAAAGCTCATGCTGAAAAAGAGCTTAACTATTGTGTCTCATGCTTACAGTGATTTTGACAAATACTTAGCAAAGCATAGGATCAGGAGGCAATTGACTTGTAGCTACATTACATAGCAGAAAAAAGTTGTTGAAATAAAGAATAGGGTGATTATGGAGGTAGCTAGGGCCATGTTAAATGAGAAGGATATGCCTTTGTCTTATTGGGCTGAAGCAGCACTTACGGCTATGTATATTATGAATAGAACATCTACTACAAGAATACACTAAAATACGCCTTATGAGTAGCTATATAGCTACAAGCTTGACATACGACATTTGAAAGTATTTGGTAGTATTGCCTATGTTCATGTTCCCGATGAAAAATGGAAGAAACTTCACCCTAAAGTAGTGAATTGTGATTTCCTTGAACACTCATAAGAAAGAAAGGCATATAAGTGCATTGTTCCAAATACACATGAGATATTGCTCAATCGTAATGTTGCACTTGATGAGTTAGCATCTTGCTATGTTGCTAAGAAGGCTATGGTATCCGATGACACTTCACAAGGCACGTATGTTGAAAATGGATAGCAAGGCACTTCTTTTATGAGTGAACCTATTCCAACCGTATTTGGCAGTGTAAGTCCTTGGAGATGTAGGCTATGCAGTCATGGTTCTCCATCCATTGACATGGATACGTCAATGATGAGGGGGAGAGAAACAAGAAAAGGAAAGGTTTCTCATGTTCTTACAGTTCCATTAACTTCAACATATGACTCTAGTGAGAGTCTTGATACCGAGTTTGGCATACTTGCAGTGGTTACACCTAGAACACTATATTAGGAAATTTGGAAATTTCCAATGCACTTTGGGAACCCCCAATATCTTTATTATTTGACCACATTGTCAAATCTTGTTATCTTACTTAAAGGTGGAGTGTACCCTAACTACTATATAAGCTATCCTTCCAAATTCCATTTTCAAATATGGATCAAGATTTAGCCACGTGGTTAAATATTTATCATTTATTTGAAATTGGGACTTGGAAAATTCCCAAATTCTCTAATATAATGTTCTAGAGTTAAGCAGATGTAGCATTTGCTTCATTCAAAGGCTAGAATCTTTATGAGACAGATAATTGGTAGTCTTATCTATCTCACTATAACTAGACTGAGTTAGACCGTTCGTTTGATAAGCTAGTTTATGTAGTAGCCAAGGAAACCTCACCTCAATGATGTCAGGAGTATTCTAAGATATGTGAAGGGTGCCTTGCCTTATGGGCTATTCTATGAGCGTGGTAAGCTTGTTGAACTTATTGATTATTGTGAAGTAGATTGAGCTAGTTGCATGTGTGACAAGAGATCAACCAATCGATATGCATTTGGTCTTTGAAGTAGCATGGTCAATTGGAGTAGTAAAAAACAACCTACTGTGGCTCTCTTAAGTACAGAAGTGGAATATAGGGGTGCAACATTGGCTGCTTGGTTGGTTAAGTTGATGGATGACTTAGGGATTCATGTGGATAAACTAATCAATCTGTATTGTGATAACATGAACAGTGTGCTCCTGGCAAGCAATCTAGTTTATCATGTGAGGTCAAAGCACATAGAGGTACATTACCATTTCATTAGGGAAATGGTGCTTGGAGGTAGGATAGATGTCATACATATGAAGATTGAAGACCAAGTGGCAAATATCTTTATCAAATCCCTTGGTAGAGATAAGTTCAATCATTTTAGATCATTGCTTGGGATATAAGAAGTGACTTGAGCTTGACGGGGAGTGTTGAGATATGCAAGCTTAGTCTACCTACTACTTGCTGACTCTATTCAACAATATATTAGCTAGATGATATATGTGTGTGTAATAAAGTCCGTTAGACTTAGCTAGTAAAGTTAGACTAATTTTCTTTACACTACTTGACTTAGATTGATGTACATTGTACTTTGTGTTACTCAATTAGAGTAAGAGTGATGAATAATGAAGAAGAAAAAGAACATTGAGAGCTATTTGCTCTCTATTTTCTAAGGCTACAAGAGTTATCAATGTTCATTTGAGATAATTGTGTTGTGGTAGTAAAATATATATATATTTCATTGTGTGTTGCACTAAGACAAAGTCAAATTCATAATCAACACTCCTTGTCATTCATTTTTGGGTTGTGTAAGATGTTTGTTTATCACTACTCGCAAAACAACATGCGGTTTTTAGTGATTGGGGGCAAAAGAAATCGAGGAATCCATGGCTAGGAGCATGAAGCTAATGTAGACAGCCAAGAAATTCAAAATTTTCATGATTTGAGGTGTTAGTGAAAAAATGGCATCCCTCCCATTCATTGAGTTTCAAGAACATTAGCTCCCTCTAAGCTTAATTAACAAGAAACTTGCAAAAAAATCAAATCAACCCTCTTGCATTCGCACTATATGGAAGTGGTATTGTCCCAAATAGAGGAGCAAATGACCTCCAATTTGCAATCCAATAGGATGCCTAGCTTCCTGGCATTGAAATCTATTACTTGGCCACCATTATTTAACTTTTGGCTTTCGAATCAAGTAGCTACTTCATAATTCCAAACCTTGTGGCCATTAAATGGGGGGTCAAATAGACTTTGATAAAAAATTGGAAACTTGCATTGGATTCCTAGCATCAAAATGTATCTAGTCCAATTCCATCTCCTTGATCCATGATCATTCCATTTTTTTCCAAAAGCATCTCTTTTATGGATCTGGGATCACTTTTGTGCTCTGAAATTGGCCCCAAATTTTAGGTCTCACAAGTCGATTGGGACAAAGCAACATGATCAATGATCTCATTAGATATATTTTCTACCTTACACATGACCCACAACTTCTCGATGGACATGCTCCATTACAGTATAATCCCAACTTCTATGACTATTTTATTCCAATGTTGAGTGACACAAAATCTTATCTTTCCTCTAATTTTACCACCATTGAGAGTAAATCTATATCCCATGATGTGAAGCAGAGAGTGATGTGCATAAAACTTCTACTAACACTAAGACAATGGCTAAAATGAGTGTGGCTGAAATTCCATATCCTAAGGCTGCACCTACTAACATCCCTAGTAGCCTCCACCACCAGTTCAACCAAGTTGAGCTAGTTGAACCCCAAGATACTTTAGAGGAGAGTGCCCAAACTCACCTCTAGATCTACCCTGCTAAGGTCAACCCCCTTTTGGTATTGACCCTTTGCTTATTTGTTGACCACTCAATATCATGGTTATTCATTTGGCCAAGAAATTCAATTCCTCTAAAATAGAATGGCTACTCCAATTTGGTGTCATATTCACTGCTTATGCCAACTAGCTATTTGCAATGATCCATTGAGGCCTTACTAATGATGAGATGATACAAGTTACTTTCAAATGGCATTCCACTTGGAAAGAGAGTGAGCATCTCTACCACTAAAGCCTATTGGTTCAAGATGAGTATGTTGAAACCCTTCCTCATAAGCAATTGCAATCATGCCGACTTAATCCCTCTTATGCTTCTATGATCAGACTCCAAAACCAATTAGAACTTGATGAACTTGAGAGGAATTGCAATTACCCAAGTCTATCTTTACAAAAATATTTTTTTCATTAGCTAGAGATTTCTTGCGATGGCACTTGTCTGATGGCAACAACTGAGCAGCATCATATAGTCAGTATGCTTCAATATGATCTTATCTATTATGAGACAACTTCCATGCATTTTATCATCTTGACTTGGCATGTGGACTTGCTACAAAAGTTGAAATAACATCCATTTCTTAATAAGATTTTGACTGAAGAGGAATTTCACATTGCCATTTGCTTTGTAGGAGCATCCTTGCTTGATGATCTGATTACTTACATTTGTGGACTAGCTACAAAATCAACTAACTTAGATGCTTTGCTTAGATGGAGTATAATGCAAATTTGTATGACTAGTATATTGACCTCTATAATCTCCATTAGAAATTTTTCTCACCGTATAATGGTAAAAAGAAAAAATTATATATATATATATATATCTTTTGACTTTGAATCCATTACATAGTATTCTCAATATTTCACCAAGTAAATGTAGGAAAACAAAAGGTGACCCAACAATGAAATGCACTTTATATTTCAAGTCAACATCATCAATAGTGGACTCTTGCTTTCAAGATTCCTAGATATGGCAACATCATATAAACCAGATCATCTAAGAGAATCTCACAAAGACAAAGACATTTCAATGTCATCATCGATACTACCGACATTTCAATGTCTTTATCCATCACATCCCTTGACTACAACATACAATGGTCATCTACGTCTTCTTGAGGGGACATCATGATTTCTTCATGAATACTATAAGTCTTCACAACCTACTACTAGTTCTTCTTCACCAACCCTATACCAACAATGAGGCAAGGTGTTTTCAAGGTTCAAGGCTTAGTCTTTCATTTCCATGTATACAGTCCTATACACAACTCCATTCTTTGAGCAAAGTCTACTATTCTCAATCAACCTTTAGATCTCTCATACTTCCACTTTGATTTTGTAAGAGTGCTAACACACTTATATGAAATTATATTATTCTAGAAGGAGAGTAGAAAAAAATAACAAATTATAAAAAATGAGAAATGTAGGAAGAAAAAAAAAAGGCAAGTGAGAAAAGAAAGGAAAGAAAAAAGTAACATGCACAATACCACACCTAGGGGTCCTCAAGTTAGGTGTGTCTAGTCACTTCGGTCGGCTTACTTTGTCTTTAACCCCCTAGCCCATTTTTCATTTTCTCCCACATTTACCTAGGGCATATCAAGGTTAGGACACAGGGAGTCTTTGGTCACCTTGGTTAGACCTCTCTTCCTTAGTCATTTGCACTTTTTCCATTCTACTTCATTTATCTTGGTGCTACTCACTCAACTTCAAAGCAAGAAGAAAAAGTTATTTCACATAAAAAGAGCCCATTTTCATCCATTCCTGCTTGTGTTGATTTTGCAAAGAACTAATATATGCTTGAAGAGCTTATTGGATTGGACTACACCTTTTGTCCATCTTCCCAATGGTGTCTCTTTGATAACTTTATTTTCCCTCAACACAACAAGGGCACTTTCTCCCAGCTTCACTAGAGCAAGATTCCTTTGTTAGTTCTCATCAAGAGAACAATCCAAAGCACAATCTTCTAACTATGTATGCTCATGTATTCACATAATATTTGTACCATAACCTATTCATGGTTTTGGGTCCTCAAGTATGGGAGAAGACTTTTGGCTTGCTTGAAGTTCAACCCATCTCCCAACTCCACCTACATATATAGAAGTCCCTATATATGTAAGTAGACACACCCCTTAGGGAGAGCACAAGTTGGCTTATAGGACTTTCATGGACAATCATTTGAAGGACTAAAGATCCATCAACATTGGTCTTCTTTTTCTATGCCATCAGTGCTTCTTCATATAGACATCATCTTCCATTAGTTACCACATATTTTTTGGACATCATCTATAGCATCCATACGAGCATCATCTTCTTCAATACCATTTCTTCACATCACCAGGCATATTACTCTCATCATTCACAATTCTTCATCAGTAGCCTTTGTTTCTCTCCATCAAGGCCGCTTCATCAAGAGATTGTTCTTATCAATCCTTGTCTACCTTTGACGTGAGTGCCATGGGACTAAGACCTTTTTAGAAGGAGGCTAATGTTAATAGTATTTTGTGAAGGCTAAAGACTAAGAAGGTCAACAAAGTAAAGTCAAAGTGCAAGTGCTAGCTACTATTTTTGGGAGCTTTATTGTATTATTTTAAGCACTTACGTATTATTTTTGTACTTATGGATACGAGATTATCATGGATGTATGATTTCATGAGAGTCAGACTCACACCTATGTACATTGTATTTATCACCTACAGTTGTATTTATCACACATACAAGTGTTGGATGGGTTGCACACATGTATTTGTTATTAGATTGGTATAGGATTGGTTTATTTAGACTAAGGTACAAACATGTGATGAGGATTGACCGGTCTACATCCCACAAAGTGGGTAGAACACCAAAAAGAGGGCACAAACCCTAATTCACGATGGTGGAAATCCTAAAATTAAAAAGGGATGCAAACCCGAATCCTAAAATATTGCACTTTCCTAGAGAGATCTAGGGACAGGTGCATCAAGATGAGGGTAACTACATTGTATGTAGGTATTGTATTGTTAATGAGAGTTCAAGAATAGCCAAGAACAAAAAGAGCACAGTGTTAAAACCATACTACATTCTTTGTGCGTCACAATTTTTTATGGAAAAGTAAATCTTGATTGTGTACATTGATCACCTTGAGAACGTGTACTCAAAATTTGTTTGCAATTAAAAATGATTCCTAGTGATACAAAAGAATCATGATTATACTAGTACATGTTGCTAAGGAAATTGTCTGGTCCTCAAGCTATTATTTTAGAATCCCCCTCATGCTAAAGGCTGAGAAAAAACAAGAAATGAAAAAAATAAACTATCATGAATAGAGAACAAGAACCAAACAAGAAATTGAAAATGATTCTCTAGCACATCTATCAACCTGTTAGCAGTGTCATTGAATAGTTCTACAATGCATTTACGTGCATGAGAAAAATCATGTTTTCACTCTAGGAACATAACCCTATCACACTAAAAAAATTGATAATGAAAGAAGAATACTTAAAGAAACCTACATGTTCAGAATATTGCCTACAATCACATTCAACCAAACCCTACTGACAGTGTTTAGACACATAATAATTATGCATTTTTCCGTGCATAAAAGAACTCATTAAATGTAATGGTGATGGGGTTTCTTATGTGTGTGTATACAACAAGGATAAGAGATTCATAGCACAATTCAAAATTCTACCTTCCTTGTAGGCTTCAATCAAAGATGTTCTCTCTTCTTTCACTACAAGTCCTCATCTTAGAAGCTCAAGCTCACACACTCTCTCTCTCCTTCTTTTCCTCTCGCTCTCTCATTGCCCCTCTCTCTCTCTCTCTCTCTCTCTCTCTCTCTCTCTCTATGTTTATCTATGTTTATGTGATATTTTTGTTTGAAGTTATACTTCTTGTTTATCAAAAGGAAAGCTAAAAATGGCACAAGCGACTGTTTTAAAAATGCAAGAATATTTACATGTGTTTATAGTGATGGCCAAATTATTAAATTTCTACATGTGTGAAATGATATTTGTATTGTCTACACATAAGTTCCATAGTACATATACATACATTTTTAGGAAAAGTAAACATGTTTGCTAGGATGCATCATATACGTGCATCTCTACTTTGATTTGTTTGTACTATTGTTAGGATCAAAAAAAGGGAAAAAACTATCACTAAGTAGGAAATCACTAATCCAAAACTAATCGAATAGAGAGTAAGGTGGAAGGAGAGAGCAAGGTCCTAAAGCTCTCCATTGGTGTTGTTTATAGAGAGGGGTTTATGAAACCATTGGATCTACCAAAAATGGATGTGAGAGTATCAATAGGTTTAGAAGCATGAGAACATTAGACCTTGTGGCTACATAACTTTTGGTATATTGCATCAATTATCAATATCCTGATTAATTATCCGAGATCTTGGCTCTTCCCCCATGCAAATTGTCAGAGAGTAGCATAGGAAAATGGACTAAAAGTATGGAAAAGAGAGATGACCACTCAATTAACCCAAGAGAAAGGGAAAACCCTAACCCTAGAATTTATGTGTAGAAGTAATGAGCTTGAATGGAAATGATTATTCTTATGTACCCTACAAGGAATTGGGTAATTAGCGACGCCGATTAGCGATGGCGGATATCGGCGTCGCTATAGGCGTCACTATTGGCGTCGCAACTGGCGTCGCTATTCGCGTCACTATTTGCGTCGCTATTTGCGTCGCATTTGCATCACTGTTTGCATCGCATTTGCGACGCAAATAACGACGCCAATAGCGATGCCGTAGGGAAAAAAAGCGTGGCCGAAACCAGAGCGCCGTTTTCATTTTCTTTTCTTCGCCTTTTGAGAGCGAGAGCGAGGGAGAGAGCCAAGGCTTTGTGAGAGAAGAAGAGGAAGAGACTTACTGCTGCCGCCGCCGCCACCACCGCCACCGCCGTTGTTCGCGAAGGAGAGGAGGAGCCCTCGTTGCAAAGAGAAGCCGCCCACGCTCGCCATATCTAATTGGTGAGTCTCCCTCTCTCTTTCTTTTACTTGTTGAAGGTTTAAATCGTTCTCTTTTGTTTGTTTAGGAGAGGAAATGAAAGAGAAGGAGAGGGAGAGGGAGAGAGAGGGAGAGAAAGAGAGGGAGAGGGAGAGGGAGAGGGAGAGGGAGAGTGCATTCTCTCTCTCTCTCTCCCTTTTGCTTGTTTAATGTTTAAACTACTTTCTTTTTTGCTTGTTTAGGAGAGGAAACGAGAGAGTAAGAGAGAAAGAGAGGGAGAGAGAGAGGGAGAGGGAGAGGGAGAGGGAGAGGGAGAGGGAAAGAAAGAGAAAGAGAAATATAGGGAGAGGGAGAGGGAGGGGGAGGAAATAGGAGAGGGAGAGAAAGAGAAAGAGAGGGAGAAGGAGGGAGAGTGCATTCTCTCTCTCCCTCTCCCTTTTGCTTGTTTAATGTTTAAATTACTTTCTTTTTTGCTTGTTTAGGAGAGGAAACGAGAGAGTAAGAGAGAAAGAGAGGGAGAGAGAGAGGGAGAGAGAGAGGGAGAGGGAAAGAAAGAGAAAGAGAAAGAGAAAGAGAAAGAGAAATAGAGGGAGAGGGAGAGGGAGGGGGAGGAAATAGGAGAGGGAGAGAAAGAGAAAGAGAGGGAGAAGGAGGGAGAGTGCATTCTCTCTCTCCCTCTCCCTTTTGCTTGTTTAATGTTTGAATCACTTTATTTTTTGCTTGTTTAGGAGAGGAAATGAGAGAGAAAGAGAGTGAGAGGGAGAGGAAGGGGAAGGAAATGAGAGAGGGATAGAAAGAGAAAGAGAGGGAGAGTGCATTGTATCTCTCCCTCTCCCTTTTGCTTGGAGGATGTTTAAATCACTTTATTTTTTGCTTGTTTAGGAAATGAGAGAGAAAGAGAGATAGAGAGGGAGAGGGAGAAAAAGAGAAAGAGAGGGAGAGGGAGAGGGTGAGGGTGAGGGTGAGAGAAAGAGAGGAAGAGAGGGAGAGGGAGAGAAAGAGAGGGAGAGGGAGGGGAAGGAAATTTAAGATAATATACTTATTGATAATGGTATGCAATGTGCTTTGCCATGGGCCATGTACTTCATCAAAATGAACCCAAAATTATTGTTATAGAAAAAGAAACCCTTAAATTGAGTATAGGATAATTTCTCTCAGGTCTTATGACTATGAGTAGAATTGATTGAAATAAATTTTATTACTATAGTTATAAAATTTCATAGATAGCGCGCATTAATTTTAAAATGGATTACTTATACTCAAAGCCAAGATATAACAAATAATTATCTACCGGGACAAACAAATCGTTGAGCATGATACAAGGCCGAGATATAACATCGGAAAATCTCTCGACTACTATATACAATGCAAGGTTTATGGTCAACTTGCAACTTGACGTACATCTCCATAAAGCTATCCATTTAAGCCTCGTTTGCTGTAATGTAGATAAGATGGCAAACGAAGAAGGTCTTATTGTTCAAGACCGCGAGACGTATCTTAATCAGCGTGTCCCATGTCCTTGCTCTCAATGCAAGTTGGCAATTAGACGAAAAGGCCGATTGTCTATAGAACAAATACGACGATTTGGCAAGTTTCAATCTGAGATCATTGATCAGGCGATTGCAGATTTTTAGCAAACGGTAATTTGAAGTTAGCATTTTTCATGCATTGTACTCTCAAGCTAATTGAAAACCATATACATTAAGATTGGGTCTTGTTGGCAAATTTTGTATCCAGGGGGGTGATGTCTCGACCCAAGGGGGAGTGCACCCTTTGCGGCCAATTAGAAGAGTTCGTGGACGTGCGATGGATGGATTGCAGGAGCCAATCGACCACTCGCAAGGCCCATCTACACCGTCAATGCCAGAGGAGACAAACAACCTTCCCGACTTGCCTACAATCTTGGAGCCTGAGATGGAGGCAATGATCGATGCATTGATTCCCATGGATGTTGAGACATTTGACCCGCTTAGAGAGGAAGCATCCATACCATTATATGATGGGTGCCGAGTATCTCGGTTGAAGACATTGCTTGCACTCTTAAGTGTGCAAGCAAAATACGGTTGGAGCGATACGAGTGTGACTGAGTTATTCAGGTACCTTGCACACAAACTTCATTGTTTTTTTTAAAAACAGTATTATTGCAAACACGGATGGATTTTTCAAGGTGTTTTATAAATTTTTCAGGTTATTGAAATATCATATATTGCCACCTGCAAACACCATGCTTGAGTCTCGTGATGATGCACGACATGTTTTACGGCAGCTTGGCATGGACTACAATAACATCCATGCATGTATCAACGACTGCATATTGTTTCGAGATGAATACGAGACTATGGAGACATGTCCAAAGTGTGGTGCTCACAGGTATCGACAGGACTTGCAAGGGAAGACCATCCCTCAAAAAGTTCTCAGACACTTTCCGCTCATCCCCCGCATAAACCACATGTTTCGCACGTCTGCCATGGCAAGCTTGACAAAGTGGCATGTGCAGAATAGGTCCATGGATGGAGTGCAACGAATATCAACAGATTCGCGCTCATGGAGCCACATTGACTCTACCTTCCCAGGCTTTGCGCGAGAGCCAAGGAATGTTCGGCTCGGTCTTGCCATGGATGGTGTGAACCCATTCGGTCTGTGCTCCGACTTCTTACAGTGTGTGGCCTATAGTGCTTGTCAACTACAACATTCCTCCATGGCTTTCTACGAAGAAAGAACATCTCATCCTTAGCTTGCTCGTCCCGGGCCGCTACAAAGTAAAAAATATGGACGTGTATCTTCATCCATTAGTTGATGAGCTTAAGATTTTGTGGGAGGAGGGGGTCACGGTGCAAGATATGAGCAGGCGCGATGGTCGGCGGTCAGCCAACATTCGAGCCATTCTCATGTGGACAATGCATGACTTTCCGGGATTGGGAGAGTACTCAGGTGAGCAGACCTTTGTTCTCACTGGTAATATCTATATTTTATTTCATTCAATCAAGTATTTACTAGGTCGTGGATCGCCTTGCAGGTCTCATTACCTCAGGTTATCATGCATGTCCATTGTGTGGGCCACAGTTAGACTCCCGAAGGTCACGAACCATGAAGAAGATGGTATATCAAGGACACGCCGCTTTCTTGCCGAAGGATCATGAACTCAGGAAAGGTTTTCTTGGACGACCTCCAGCACGTATGAACACTGCAAGCTGGTACGAGCTGAAAATGGTAAACCCGGAATCACATCCAAATGAAATGCAACGGTTCTCAGTTTTCTACGAGTTGCCATATTGGACCCACTTACAGGTCAACCACTTGTTGGATCCCATGCATATTTTCAAAAATGTGGGCAGCTTGCTATGGGACCACATCACAGGAAAGAGAGACACTATAGGGTCACGAATGGATTTAAAGGAGGTAGGTAAGATGGAGGCGCTTTGGCCGCAGTCGAGTGCTGAAGGGGGAGTGTAGCTTCCTCGTGTTCCCTGGCGATGGATTGTAGATACGATCTAGGATATTCATCATATCCATCCTCCGTCGATAATCTGAAGAACGCATCGTGGTCATAAACATAACTTGGAACATCAAGAATCTGTTCCATGCTTCATGACTCTACAAGTCAACATTATAAGTAAGTAAGGAAATGTTCTTGATAGCAATATTTGCTTTACTTCACCTTATTAAGTTTTCTTATAAAGAGAGATACTTCGTTGGTTCGCTCTAATACCAACTGTAACATATCCACCTATTCACAGGACAGGTCTTAGCAGCCCATCGGGAAGAGAGTCTAAAAAGCACCGCCTGGCACTTCCATGGAATGTCACGGGGTTTGCGATCTAGGTCTTCCCGAGTCAGCCATGAAGTGGAAGCATTCCGGCCGTTCCCACTTAGGACCAACCTGAATCAGGGTTTCCTAGTTGTCAATTTCCTAGAATGGCAGCTAGCGTCAAACCCCAGGCCAACTACTTTACGCAAAAACGTCAAGGTCGAAGAGTATTCATGCTGCACTTGGTTCAAGAAGAATGGGAAACAAGAGGGATGCAAAGCTCGACCTCTTTGCCCATAAGGCATAGTCCCATTCCGTTCCCCTAAAACAGCATAAATCGGGATTCTAATAACCTAGACTCTAGGTCAACGCTCCTTGCGGTCAACTTCTTTCGAGAAAAGTTCTCGGCCAACCTTGTTCCAAAGAGTGGCAACTCTATTTTGTGATTTAACACAACCATGTGATATTGCAACTTGTTGCATAGGAGTCACATCCGACTTTCGAGATCATCTTTCCCATCAATCAGCGTTTCTTGGTCAAGAAATAAGTTTAGTCAAGAGGTAGCATTTGGGGTTTCTTCTTACCCGACGCAATCCTAACCTTGCTAGGCCAATAACATTTGGACCTAGGGTTTCTAGGCTCAATCGAAATTTTAGTATTAGGTCATTCAATCCTTAGGGTAAAAACCCTAGATCATTAGTGTATGGGCGTCCAATTAACCCAACATTCCATGAATGTGGGTAGGACCTTTGGGTTTGAAGGTCTCGACTTGGTGTCCCAAGTGTGATACTAGGCAGAATTTCTAACGTGCTAAACCCTACCTAGCACTTTGAGGTGCTCATCGTACCATCTAGTCATGCTTTTACAAATCCCTAGAGGGTTATAACATTACAAGTGATTTAGCTAAATTGGTCTACTTGTCTTGCGACAAGGAACGATCCTTTCTTAGAGATGCTAAACTTGTTCTAAAGGCGTAAATAGTTGCAAGACATCACATTACGTGTAAGCATGCGATTCATTACTTCTACGCAACTATAAGGTTTGTAATAACTATTTTTTTTCCTTGCAAAAATCATGATGATTGACGATTCCAAAAATAACTTGCACAAAACCCACATAGATTTACATCAAGAGTTTTGCCTACAACCTTTGGTTTAATGCAATCAAATTTCAGGCTTTGATATGACATGCAACCTTTTCTAGATGCAACTTTGATAAATGAAGTCATGCATGATGAATATTATAAGACTAATGTTGACTTAATCCATTCTACAGGCATCTTCGCATGCAACATGCAAGTCCATAGTTTCATTTCCATGCCATGCAATTCTTTGGACAATATCTAACAGATGTTAACGATTTTTCCTCATGCGAATCACAATAAGGAAGTTATTTCCTAAATGCGATATACGCTTGTTCTTTCTTGCAAGGAAGACCAGGGTGAATTTAAACAAATTTTCCATCCTTTTAACCTATGCAATATGCGTTTAGGTTTGTCACTTTAGGAATGCATGAAAAGGGAAATATGGGACTAAGCTCGGAATATTCACGAGTGGGAATATTACACAACTCCGCATACACTAGAAGGTCGATAGACATGTCCACACAAAAGGATGAGTCCACCTCATTTTCAAAGAATTCTTGGACTCCTATATTTCCATTGTTGTTACCTGATGCTAGCTCCTCTACATTGTCCAAGCTTTCGATGGCCTCCATTCCTTGCAATATCAACCCCTCTATTTGCATACTGTCCTCATCTATGCTCGGAACATCACTTTGATCATATACTCTCGCACTTCAAGGAGCTGAAGATATAACATACCACCATCGAGGTTGTCAAGATTTTGGATAGAAAATTACATGTTCAAAATCACGTACAAGAGAGATTTAACTATTGTGACATGTACAATGTCGTAATACAATTAACAAAACATGAGTTCATGCACTTCTTCACAATGGGCCAGCAATACAAACGTATCGTGCAAATCCATCTATTTTCTTTTAGAACCTATTTCGAGAAATCGAGATGGACCTCATCGAACTGTTGCTCCAGCTCTTTCAAGTACCACTTTGAACCACTGCATATCAAATAGGATCAGGGAGAAGCTATGGTAATCCATTGTGACAATACTTTGCAAGTTCCCAAAATACTCCATCTCATCTATAATCCTGTTTGGATCCGTTGCTCATCATCGGCTCTCTTGCTCAAAATTTGCCATGATACCACAATTTGTTGTGGAGCGCATTTTGTTAATACGCTCCATGCGAAAATGTCGTTCGTGCGATCATGCCCCACTATATATTTTGTATTATACATTGAAATACTCAATTAGTTGTCGCATGCTAAATATAGATACGACAAACCTAAACATGTCAATACCTTTGGACTACATCCCGTTAAGAATTCCCACTCCTCGATTGAGACCTCCGCCCCTTTGCGAGACACTACGGTTAAAGCTCCATGCAACCATCGTATTGACATAAACCACGGCATCTTCTTCATGTCCTTGCGATATCGAATCCGTCGATGGCACATACTACATCCAAATTCAGATTGCGCTTTCTCCTCATCTTTCCTAGGTTGCTGGTACCTAGCAAGCCACGTCTCCATAGAGGCATGGTGCAATATACAAAAGCAATTCACTTTCTCCTCGATTGCAGCATCCATTCTTTTTTCTACTCCATTTCCAACCACTACATCTCCGATCAGTCTATCATCGTCCTTCAATGACCGTAGCATATTGTTGTCTAAATCCACCATTGGTAGCCATTGTGAAATATGTAATAACTCCTTAGACACCAACCAACCTTCAGCCATACTACCTTCTAGCTGAGCTCTTTTCCGTACAAAGCCTTTCAGGGTTCTCATAAAGTGCTCCAAGCACAATATCCATCACGTATAGAGAGGTCTAATAATCTCCACTTCATCTACAAGATACACAAGAATGTGGATGTGTATCATGAGTATGTTGGTAGGTAGGTATTTCTCAAAGAGACTAACCATCTCCACTGCTCTGTGCCTTGCGAATTCAATAGAGGGTGTCTTCATCTCCTTCTATGAGATCCATTGCACTAAAGTTGACAACCTGTAGATCGCCCCGCATATTTCTAGAGCAAGGCATCCTCCTGCGATCGTGATCCATAGTACAAACTGCCACAAACGAGAAAGCGTTATGAACAATGACTACACTTCAAATAGCAAAATACGCAAGCCACTTGCAATCCATTCGTAGTACAAACCTAACCTATCTTATGCCAATCATTGGATTTTAGCCTTGATAATTGGTTGTCTTTAGAAAACGCGGACTTGAGAGAATGTATCATACCCATCGGAGTACGGATAGACTTAACTATTTGCTTCACAATGCACTCTTCTTTAGTGGAAAAAAACCAAGGACCGCAAGGTAGCTGCAAGCGACCATCAACACTCGACTGCGGCCTAAGCGTCTCCATCTTGCCTACCTCCTTCAAATCCATTCGTGCCCCTATAGTGTCTCTCTTGCTGCCTGTGATATGGTCCCATAGTAAGCTGTCCACGTTTTGGAAAATATGCATGGGATTCAACAAGTGGTTGATCTATAAGTGGGTCCAATATGGAAAATAGTAGAAAACTGAGAACCATTGCATTCCATTTGGATGTGACTTCATGTGGACCATTTTCAGCTCGTACCAGCTTTGGGCATTGATACGTGTTGGAGGTTGTCCAAGAAAACCTTCCCTGAGTTCATGACCCTTTGGCAATAAAGCAGCATGTCCTTGATATACCATCTTCTTCATGGTTCGTGACGTTCGGGAGTCTATCTGTGGCCCACACAATGGACATGCATGATAACCTAGGTAACCAAATCTGTCCCAACACCTCTATCGAGTGAATACAAACTTGAACGAGCTATGATAGATATTACCAACGAGAATAGAAGCCTACTTACCTAAGCACTCTCCAAATCCCAGAAAGTCATGCATTGGGTCCTAGGCACTTGAGGATCTTGTATGGCTCACAATACCTTGGACTTAGCTTCTTGGAATCTCCTAAGGATAGGGAAATCTTCTTTGGTCGTACGCGAATGAAAACCATGTCTCCTTCCTCGAAGATTCTATCTTGGCACTTCAAATCTGCGTATGCCTTCTGTCTATCCTTGGTGGCTTGGATGCCCAGTCTAATTGACTTCATTTGGTCATCCATCTCTTCCAGCATCTTCCTTGAAGCTTTAACCCTCAAGGTTGGATCTCAGAAGTTTAGGGGACTTCGACAATCATGCCTATACAATGCTTGGAAAGGGGTCATCTGAATGCTTTGTTGGTAAAGAGCATTGTAGGAAAATTCAACCAGAGGCAAGTATTGAATCCATCTTTTTGGTTCATGGCAGCAGTGTGCCCTTAGCATATTCTCGATGACTTGGTTGACTCACTACGTTTGACCATCGGTTTGGGGATTGTAGGCTATACTAAAACAAAATTGAGTCCCAATGGCTTCAAAGATAGCTCTCCAGAAGTGTGATGTGAAGAGAGAGTCACGATCATTAATGATTCTTTTGGGCAACCCATGTAGCTTGAATATCTCCTTGATAAACAACCTTGTAATATCTGAGGCTTTATAGTTTGTCTTAATAGGAATAACGTGCGCAACCTTTGTAAGCATAGTAACCACAACCATGATGGAGTTGTATCCTCGTTGAACTTGGGGTAGGCCAACAACAAAATCCATACTGATAAATTCCCATTTCATTTGGGGAATGTCAAGTGGTTGTAACTTTCCTGGCATTTTGACATGTGCCGCCTTAATATGTTGACAAGACAAACACTCGGTGACATATTTGATAACGTTACCTTTAAGCGTTTCCCAAAAGTAGCTCTGCTAACTGTATTGAGAGTCTTGGCATAGCTCGTATGTCCTGAGAAAGGGGAATCATGAGCTTCCCACAGTATCTTTTGCTTGAGCGACTGGCTTGCTAGTATACATAATCTCGTTCTATAGTAGACAAGTCCACTATTGATAGAGAATTCATGATACTTAGCCTGTAGCTTTTGGTCTTGGTCCTTGATAGGGATCTCCCTTATCATCTTTTGATAGGTTGGATCATGGCATGCTTCTTCTCTAGCTAGCTCAAGTATTGAGTTGTTTGGCATGGATACCTTTGTGGCTAGAGATCTGGCTGTTGATGGATTTTGCAAGATTAGAGAATTAAGGAATGCCTTGCGACTAAGTGCATCGGCAACTACATTTTCCTTTCCAGTTCGGTATTTTATTTCAAAATCATACTTCTCCAGCACTTCAATCCACCGACGTTGCCTCATATTGATCTCATTCTGGGTAAAGATCCACTTGAGACTTTTATGATCCGTCACTAGAGTAAACTTGTTACCCAACAGGTAGTGTCTCTAAAGCTTTAGAGCATGGATGAAAGCTAACAGTTCTAGATCATGGGTAGCATAATTCTTCTCATGGCTCTTCATTTTTCTTGAAGAGTAAGCTACAGTATGACCTTCTTGCATAAGCACACATCCTAAGGCAAGCGTGTTAGCATCATTTGTCAAGATTGTGGGAGAGAAGGAAGGAGTCTCACTTGTAGCTTTTTCACTTGCACAATGGGGGAGTACACACAAAGTTGGAGGCTGAAAACAGTTTTTCTCTTCTTAGTTGTGTAAGCCAAAAGGAGCTCTTGTACATAGAAATAGAAGAACCCTATATATGGGTCTCAAAACAAACTCAACTAACTAAGGTGGCATACTAACTGAGCCATGAACTAGAGTAGATAAGAATAGCTGTCATCTAGCTATTATTCATGGGCGGTGTACCAACCGCATCTGCAACTAACAAGTCAGTGACATAAATGCACAACGGTCACCCTGGCATATCACGAGTGGAGCTTGATATCTCAACACTCCCCCTCGAGCTCAATCTCAATTCGTGCACACCAACCAGGTCTCTGAACTTGCGCAGCTTCTCTGCGCCCAATGCCTTCGTGAATATGTCAGCTACCTGATCCTCTGTGTTGACATAAACTAGATCAATAAGACCTAGTAAAACCCTCTCTCGCACATAGTGATAATGCACCTTAATGTGCTTTGTTCTAGCATGATAGACTGGGTTATTTGCCAAGTGTATACTACTCATGTTGTCACAATAAATGAAAACTCGCCCATATGTAGGCTGATGCATATCATAAAGTAGCTTATGTAACCAAGCTACCTCATATGCAGCCATTGCTACACCCCTATACTCAGCCTTTGTGCTTGACAAGGCAACTGTAGGTTGTTTCTTGCTGCTCCAAGTGACTGCAACACTCCCAAAAGAGAACACATATCCACTGGTAGATCCTCTATCAGAAATACTACCAGCCCAATCAGCATCAGTGTATCCATGCAACTGTATCTGAACCCCAGTCTGATAAAATAGTCCATACTGCAATGTGGACTTCACATACCTGAGTATGCGTCTAGCCGCATCCAAATGCGGTTTCCTTGGAGCCTGTATAAACTGACTTACCAATCCAACAACATAGCTCAAATCTGGCCTGGTAATAGTCATATAAATCAAACTTTCTACTATGCGTCTATACATAGTAGCGTCTTCCAGAAGCTCACCTGCATCTGCGTGCTCAGCTTCACATTCTGCTCCAAAGGAATTGAAATAGGCTTACAGTCTGTCATCCCATATTTGGACAGCATGTCCAATCCATACAGCCTCTGCAAGAGCCATATCCCACTTGGTGACCTAATCACCTCAATGCCCAAGAAATAACGCATCTCTCCCAAATCCTTCATCTCAAACTTATGCTTCAATAGCATTTTCACATGAAGGATATCTTCATCACTATCACCTGTGATAATCAAATCATCAACATAAATGACAAGCAACATAATACATTTCTCTATTTTTCTCACATAAAGTGAGAAATCTGCCTTGGAAATCTGTAAGCCAATAGTGACAAGATACTGTCCTATCTTGTCAGACCATGCTCTAGGTGCTTGCTTCAAGCCATACAAGGCTTTCTTCAACCTGCAAACAAACTCAGGATGAATAGCATGCACATAACCTGGTGGCTGCTCTATATAGACCTCTTCTTGCAAATCACCATGCAAGAAGGCATTCTTTACATCCATCTGATTTAAAGACCATCCCTTTGATGCAGCCATAGCATTGACTGCTCTTATAATTGCCATCCTTGCAACCAGACTAAATGTTTCTTCATAATCAATGCCATATGTTTGTGCATACCCCTTGACTACTAATCTTGCCTTGTATCTGTTCACAGAACCATCTGCATTGTGCTTCACCTTATAAACCCACTTACAATCTATTGCATTCTTATCTTTAGGTAAAGGTACCAATTCCCATGTAGCATTTGCTTCAAAGGCATCCATTTCTTCATCCATGGCTTTCTTCCATTTTTCTTTTCCCATGGCTTGCTCAAAAGAAGTGGGTTCTGGTTCCTGTATCACTTTGACTATATAGGCATAGTGAATGGCTATAAATCCATCATATTTTAGCCTATCCATAGGATACCTAGCTCTGATAGACCCGTGCAAAGTAGGCTCACTTCCAGATGCTCTCAAAACATCCCTGGTCTTCCTTACTCTAGGTGTAACAACAAAAGGAATACCCAACTCATCATCAATGCTCTGTTCTGAGCCACTGGATTCACCATCCACATAAGAGTGACCTACATTCACATCAAACATGGGATGATCTACCTTCTCTTTTCCTTTTCGTGAAACCTGAATACCACTATCTGCATTGTTTTGAGGAGATTCTCTTGATCTCAATCTGCCTGTCCATAGCGAAGAATGTGAACCACTGCTAGAGGACACTCTAGGTCCACTAATATTTTGTGACTGCTGCTGTGAAATCTGTGCAGCATTACCATTTTGTGCATCTACATCATCCATCACATTTATTGGTTTATACCAGCTACTCAACTCATCAAAAACAACATCTCTGCTCATTGTAAACTTACAAGTAGAAGAGTTATAACATCTATACCCTTTCTGCTCTGTAGAGAGTAACCAATAAAGATGCACTTCTCATCTTTTGGATCCAACTTGGATCTCAACTCATCTGGCACATGAACATAGGCAATGCAACCAAAATTTTCAAATGAGAAATATTTGTTTTCCTACTAGTATACCTCTCCTCTGGAGTCATCCCATGTATTGCTGTAGTGGGAGTCATGTTCATTATGTAGACTACTGTAGCAACTGCTTTAGCCCAGTAAAAATCTGGCAAGTCTTTTTTGTTGAGCATAGCACGAGATACCTCTCCAATATGCCTGTTTTTCCTTTCTGCAATTCCATTTTGTTGTGGGGTATGACTGCATGAATATTGCTGCTTTATGCCATGCTCCTGCAGGAACCTTGCAAACTCATTTGAGAGGTACTCTCCCCCTCCATTTGACCTTAGGCATTTTATTTGTAGACCTATTTCTTTTTCAACCATAGCTTTAAGAGTTTTGAAATGCCCAAAAACTTCACCTTTCTTTTTCATAAAATACACCCAAACTTTTATGCTATAGTCAGCAATAAAAGTGACAAAATAATGATAGCCTCCAATAGATGCAGCTTTAGTAGTCCACACATCAGAGTGGATTAATTCCAATGGCTTCTTACTCTCTTGAACATGTCTAGGAAATGGTTTCCTTGCCTGTTTTCCAAATTGACAGGCTTCACATACCTTATGCATTTTTGCAACCTTGAATTTAGGCAATCCTGCAACAATATTTTGGGCCTGCATTGATTTAAGTTGCTGTACATTAATATGACCAATGCGTTTATGCCAGATATCAATATCTGCAACTACACCGGTCCCATGTGCAAACATTGCTGCACTCAATTCAGGCATGTCTGCATCCAACGTAAACATTCTGCCTTCTTCTTTCGTTTTGCTATCAAGCAATCTTTATTTTTCATATCCTCAACAAAGCATCCATGAGGATTAAATCTGACCTACAAGCCCTGCTCAACCATTTGACCAACAAAAACCAGATTCTTGGTGATATTCGGGACATGAAATACATCTGACAGGTACTTATTTTTCTCATCCTACATAGACAAATGAAATTTTCCAATCTGCACAATAGGATGTGCAGTATCATCATCAGTCTCCACAAATCCTAATTTTTTCATTTTCCTTGCATCTTTCATCCATTCTGTATGACCTATCATGTGGTTTGACGCACCTGAGTCAACATACCACACTTTGTTGCTTTCTTCTGCACTTGTCACAGAATTGTTCATGTGCTGCACCATAAAAAAATGCTCATTTCTGTCATCACCCTGTCTACTAGAATATGCATAATTCCCTTGTTGCAATTTTCCATTCATGATGTCATTCTGCTTTTTATAGCAATTTTTAGCCATATGACCCATTTTACCACAGTAGTAGCATTCAACATTGCTGTTTGCATTTTGGCCTCTTTACCATCCACCATGACCTCTTTGGCTCCCCTTGCCTCTAGAGTTACCATGTCCTCCTCCATAGGACTGGTTTTCTTGAGTTTGCTGCATATTCTGATTTCTACCACGGCCTCCAGATCGGCCTCCTCTACCTCTGCCTCTACCTCTTTCAGCATTTGAGTAGAAGACAGTTTCTTTTGAAGTTCCTCCTGAAGAATTTGCACCACCATTTCTCTGCTCCTCAGAAATTAGAAGAGCAATCAACACCTCAAAATCAGGAAATCTTTCACGGACAGAAATGGATGTTCGGAACTGTGCATAATCCTTTCTAGACCATTCAAGGTCACGGAAACTAAATCATCATCTTCCACTGGTGACCCAATGGAAGCAAGTGCATCTGCAATCTTCTTCACCTTCATGTGGTAGTCATTGATGCTTATACTTTCTCTTTCCATATTCTGCAACTCTTGCTTGAGCTGCATTTTCCTAGCTTGCGTATTTGTACTATACATTTTTGACAAAGTATCCCATGCCTCCTTTAGCGTACTTGGTGCGCAGATCGGATGCTATAGGCTCGCATAATGAATGCCAGAATGTCCCCAAGAACAATAGAACTCTACTTTTTGCACACAATTCAATGTAGAAAGCATGAATGTCATAAACAAGAGACCAATTGGGTACAATCTCCCCCCATGCCTTGTGTGAGCGCTCCACAAAGCATGTATTTTATGTATTAATCATCTTCAAGCTCAAATAATAGCCCAAATTACAAAATAGCAAGCTTTTAGCTTTTGAGTTTGCTTTAGCACAAAATAGGAATAAAGCTAATGGACGTTGCCCAAAGAGTCTGACATGCCCAATACAATGTCCAAGTACAAATAACATAATCGTATGCCCATGCACATACAAAATAATAATAAATATCCAACGCCTCAATAAATAGGCGTGACAAAATATAGGCGCCATGCCTAAGGTATGCACCCATCAAAATATAAGTAATAAATCGAATACTCGCTATCCTCCAATGCTTTCCTCCGCCACTGGTGCTATCTCTACACATCAACTGGAGCATTCACAATCGTTGGTAAAATAATACAATTAAACCGACAAAAGTGAATACCTAGCAGTCTTTAGCTACATAAATAAATCAACTGGTTAGAAATAAATCCTAACCTTAATTTATTACGAGTGCGCACTCTAAACTCATAAAGGTTTATTAATTTAATATGCATTTTGCGGAATCACCCGCTATGGAATCACCCATGTACACACTAAATTAATGAAATGCCCGAAAAGGACAGGCGTCCCCATCAACTTCTCACACAAAGAATCCACTTTGTATATGAGCCCCGATCATCAAAGTTTATGGAATCCACCGTAGCATATGCCTCCTAGCATCATACCCCCAGGGTGGGATAACAATTGACCTCAATTGCTATTAGCTCAATGTGAAGCTAACAGAGTGGGGAAAGCATTTAAGTCTCTAGCGTGCATCCATTGTGCTTCCTCTAGAGGATGGTTCTTAAATTTAACTAGATATCTAGAATATCTTCGGCCAGTTCTAGTGGTCATAAAGTCAGTGTCTATGATAGCTTCAGGTTCAAGTATTTCAATCTCTTCCTCTAACAAAGGTGGGTTTTGATAAATAGGGTGTACAGGTAATTGGCCTCTAAATGGTCGTAATAAACTAATATGAAATGTGTTGTGAATTTTCCAGTGAGGTGGTAATTCTAACTTGAATGCATTGTCATTAATTTTATAAATGATCCTAAATGGTCCATAGAATCTGGGGGCTAATTTCACAACTGGGTGTCTATCTACACTTTGTAGTCTACGTTTTTCTATTCTCAACCAAACATAGTCATCAACTTTGAAATTCATTGCTTATCTTTTCTTATTGGCTTGTTTCGTATATGATTGCTGGGCTTTGGCAATCATGACTTTAACCTCATCAAAAATAGTATTATACATACTAGCAATATCATCAGCACTCTGAATTCTATTTGACAAAGATGCAACAGGTGTAGATAATCTATAACCATAAATCACTTCAAACGGTGCTTTCTTTGTAGATGTGTGTGGTGTATTGTTATATGCAAACTGTAATAAATGTAAATGTGTGTCCCATGTTTGTGGTTTAGAAATAGTATAAGCACGTAAAAGATCTAGAATAGTGCTATTAGTGGCTTCTGTTTGTCCATTAGTTTCAGGATAAAATGCAGATGAGAAATCAATCTTTGTGCCTAGGTTAGCAAACAGAGTAATCCAAAAGTTGTTACAAAACCTAGAATCACGATCAGAAATAATAACTTTTGGTAATCCATGGTTAGTGCTGCCTGTGATGCTGTTAAAGTTTTCTTACATGGAATGAAATATGCTTGTTAACTAAACCTATCTACTACTGTCCAAATCATATTATGGTTAGATTTAGTATTAGGTAAACCAGTAATAAAATCCATAGAAATTTGTTCCCATGGTCTAGACGGAATAGACAAAGGCATAAGTAATCCATACTATTTACCATGATGTCTCTTAACTCTTTGACAAATCAAACATTCAGAAACAAAGTTAGATACATCAGTGTCCATATGCGGCCAATAAAAATCTTTAGTTAATGTACGTAAAGTAGATATGATACCTCTATGACCTTGATGTGGAGGACAATGAATCTCATTCAAAACAAAAGATCTGAATGGAACCGTAACACATAATCTCTTTTCATAAAACATAAATCCATCATTATAAGATAGTGAATCAATAGGAATCAAGTTATTTTGAACTAATTTATTCCAATCAGCATGACAAGTAATATCCTGATGATAAGTATCTTTCATAGCAATCAAAGAATCAAATGATATAACATAAATATTATGAATGGCAGGTCTTCTACTTAATGCATCGGCCACTACATTTTCTTTACCGGGTTGGTATTGAATGATAGGATGAAAACTCTAGATAAAGAATGCCCATTTGATATGTCGGTCAGATATTTAGGATTGGCTAAGTAAATGTCTAATACTTTGCTGATCGGTCTTAATCATAAATTCTAAACCCATTAAGTAGTGTTTCCACTGTCTTAAGGCTTGTACAACAGCTAATAGTTCTTTGTCATATGTGGAATATTTCAGTTCAGAGGGTTTCAACTTACAACTAGAATAGGCTATAGGATGATTGTCGTGCATAAATACGGCTCCTATTCCTGATCCACTAGCATCGGTCACTACTAAAAAGAATGGTCTATTAAAATCAGGCAACTATAAAATAGGGGTATGGGTTAATGCATGTTTCAATAGGTCAAAGGATTTCTGTTGATTATCGGACCAATGATAGACAATACCTTTCTTCAGGAGTTTAGTCAGTGGTAAAGCAAGTAATGAAAAATTACGTACAAACTTCCTATAGAAACTAGCAAGACCTAGGTATGATCGTAACTCATGTACATTTTTAGGTACAGGCCAATCCAATATTGCATCTATTTTCTTAGGGTCAACTTTAATTCCATCAGATGATACAATATGACCTAAATACTCAATTTATGTTTTAAAGAACTCACTCTTTTCCGAATTGGCATACAGTTGATTATCTTTTAATAACTGAAAAACCAATGACAAATGCTCATAATGTTCTTTCTCATTTTGACTAAACACCAAAATATCATCAAAGAAGACAATAATACAATATTGATATTTCAAAAATATACAGTTCATCATTCTACTAAATGTAGCAGGTGCATTAGTCAATTCGAAAGGCATCACTAAAAATTCGTAATGACCAAACTGTGTCCTAAATTCAGTCTTGAATATGTCTGACTTATCTAGTCTCACCTGATGATAACCAGATTTAAGGTCTATTTTACTAAATATGGCAGATCCTTGTAGTTTGTCCATAAGGTCATCGACTCTAGGAATTGGATACCTATTCTTTACAGTGATCTTATTTAAAGCTCGATAGTCAATGCACATACGATAGGTATTATTCTTTTTCTTTACTAACAAAACAAGTGCACAAAATGGAGAACTACTAGATCTAATCAATCCTCTATTTAGTAATTCCTCAACTTGACTTTGAATTTATTTTTTCTCTATCTGGTTATGCCTATATGGTGCTTTACAAGGTGGTTGGGTACCAGGAATCAAATCTATTTTATGGTCTTCTGGATGTGAATGAGGTAAACTAGGTGGTAGATCTTCGGCAAAACAGTCTTTAAAATGTGCAAGAAATGTTTTATGCCTAGGATGCATAGGATTTTCTTTAACTTGCAGTTCATTCACCCAAATGAGATAAGATTTACTACTCTTGCATAATGCACGTTTAGCTTGAGTATGCAAAAGCAGTGGAAAAGCATTAGATGCATGCATACCATACAATGTAATATGTTTTCCTTAAAATTGAATATTAATTGAATGTGTGGAATAATCTATTTTTGGGTTATGCTGATGATGCCAAGGCATACCTAAAATAATGTCACTCGACTGTAATGGAACAACTAGAAAATTTCTTCTTTCAATGTATTCACTAATTTGAATCTCTAAGTCATGCACTTCTTGTGTACCATTACACCTAGTGCCTAAGAATGCTGCTTTGATGCGATAATGCATAGGTACAGTCTGTAACTTCAATTCTTTTACTAGCTTTGCAGAAATAAAATCATGAGTACTACCCTCATCATGCAAAATAATCTTTTCCTTTCCATGCACTAAACATTTCATAGTCAATAAAGAATGTGGAGTTGGCATACCTGGTAAAGTATCCGAAGGAGTAGTAGTGTCGTCCTCATCTTCCATGAAATCAGGCATATCTTCATGTTCTTCATCTTCCATTGCTCCAAGGTAGTTGATATGGACAGATGGCTTCTTCGAATGGCAATTTGCTACTAGATATCTAGGCTGGTGGCATTTATAGCATACTATAGGCATGGCTTTAGCTACATTGTTTGCAATGGCAGGAAGTCTAGGGACATTAGGATTTGGCTATGGAATAGGCTTAAGGTTTTGATTGATATTGGATGGTAAAGCAGGTGGTTTTGCCCAATTCTTACGGAAAGATGATGAAGTAAAACGACCTTGATTAAATCTTCTAAAATTTGAGTTGAATTGTTTAGATCCATAATTACCATTGGCTTGGAATTGCTGTGGACGTCTGTCTCTACCTCGTAGCTTGTCTTCAGTGTCATGAGCTAATGAAATTGCTTCTTCAAGAGTTGCAGGCTTGAACATATTAACTTCAGCGTAGTAATGCCCAAGTAGTCTAGACATATACTTGCGCTTGTGTGTCGCTTCAGGTACGTCTTCAAGCATCCGTAAACTGGAGTAGTGCATTCCAAAAACGCTCGGTGTACTGAGGAATAGGCTCACAATCCCGTTGCTAAAGAAGGTCCCATTGCTTTATAGCTTTCTCATGAAATTGTGGAGGAAGGAAATTCTGCATAAACGTCTTCTTGAAATTCTCCCAGGTAGCGGGATAATCTATACTCTTGCGTACCACAGTCCACCAAAGAGATGCTCTATCCACTAAATGATTAGTGACACACTTGATTTTATCTTTTTCTGCATAGGTTTCCTCATGAAAGTAGTCATCGAATTGACTAATGAATGCAAGAACAGTTTTTCCCTCTCGAGTGCCATTGAAAGTACGAAATTTGAAATTTCTTTTACTTATCTTTGATTCCTTGCAGATAGTTTGAGCTTCGAGAGTCGCGTCGATGGTACGTCGGATAAGATCTTCAGATTGAGGTTCTTCTTTGTCGGTAGTCGATCTTTGTAAATTAGCCAATTGAACTTGCAATGCTTGCCTAGCTCGTTGTTCTTCATCCAATTGCATCATAATTAAGTCTAGCTTTTGCTCCATCATAGGTTCAGGTAGGTCACCTTCAGTCATTAAATCATCCATATGTGGTTCTGTCATCTTGCAAAACTCAAAAGACCTCTCATTCTCAAAATCAAGTTAGCGGGATGAGCGTAGCTCAAGTTCGGGAATACAAGGCTTACATATTTTTGGGTGTGGCTTTCACAATCTTTGAAAAATCAATTAAGCTTAGTCTCCTAAGGCAAGTCATCAGCAAACCTGCGTATGCGTAGAGTACCTTTCAATGAACAACTTTGTAGTTCGGAGTTTCTGCGCAGGGAGAGCCTTTCTATGAGTTTTGAACAGAAGTCAGTTTTGACTCCAGGTGACTTGTCTGACTTGTAGAGTACCAAATTTATGTGACTTGCAGAGTTTGTAGACTTGCAGAACTTGGTTGCTTTATGTAACTTGTAGAACTTTGACTTAGAATACTTGCAAAACTTGGACTTTGCAGACTTGCTGAGTTGAGAAGCTTAAGTGACTTGGAACTTTAGTAACTAAGCTTTGAAGCTTAGTGAATGAAATTCGTGAAATCATAGAGGGGGGGGAGGGGGCATTTTTTCTCAGACGATGAAAATTTCGGAGGTATTGAGATACCTTGCGCTGACGTTTTTGAAGCTTTAAGCTTCTCTAAAGCTTTCTAAGCTTTAATACTAAGCTTAATAAGAATAAAATCTTTTAGGCTTGTAAGCTATGGAGGCTTATCTCTGTGTATGAAGACAACTTGATGAAGAAGAGATAGGAGTGGTCCTCCGCCTCTGCCAGCTGGTCCTTCGCAGTCTGATGATGGAAACAGAGGTTCTTGATCGCTAGGAATCTGCCTCTATCGACCGTTCGCGATGAGATTGACCGTAGAGCTCGATCGTTCCAAGAGCTTCGCTTTTGCACAAGATGGGTAGCGATTGGAAGCTCTTGATCTCAGCTTCGTTCTGATACCACTGGTGTGCAGATCGGATGTTGTGCGCTCACATAATGAATGCCGGAAGGTCCCCAAGAACAATAGAACTCTACTTTTTGCACACAATTCAATGTAAAAAGCATGAACGTCATAAACAAGAGACCAATTGGGTACAATGTCCCCCCATGCCTTGTGTGAGCGCTCCACAAAGCATGTATTTTATGTATTAATCATCTTCAAGCTCAAATAATAGCCCAAATTACAAAATAGCAAGCTTTTAGCTTTTGAGTTTGCTTTAGCACAAAATAGGAATAGAGCTAATGGATGGTGCCCAAAGAGTCTGGCATGCCCAATACAATGTCCAAGTACAAATAACATAATCGTATGCCCATGCACATACAAAATAATAATAAATATCCAATGCCTCAATAAATAGGCGTGACAAAATATAGGCGCCATGCCTAAGGTATACGCCCATCAAAATATAAGTAATAAATTGAATACTCGCTATCCTCCAATGCTTTCACATTGTATTGGGCATGCCAGACTCACGGAATCCACCGTGGCACGAAATCCATCATGGCATATGCCTCCTGGCATCAGTACTTGCATCCTGAATATGCACAATCATAGAGTCTGAAATACTGATCGACAGCCAGTACATAACTTTTCTGGCTCTCTCATGCCATCCTTTAAATGGCTGCATTTTCTGTTGATTGGGAATATCAGGAAGAACTGGTTCTTCTTCATTTCCTGCAACAAATTCCCAATATCCTTTTCCCATAAGGAAATTCGTCATTCTAAACTTCCATGCTTGGAAGTTGTTCTTATCAAGCTTTTCAGTGACAATCTGTGAAAGAGAATCAGACGCCATTACAGAACACTGCAAAAAATTCTGTCACTGTAAAAAACACAGCTTCAGTCTCACAAGGGCAAATCTGCAAAACTGACGAAAGTGGTATTTGACCACACAGTCACAAGCTAGTGACGATTTTGCATCAACAGGCAACAAGGATGATTCTGTAACTCCCAATGTCTCTGCGCACAGGCACACGATGCAAATTCTATGGTAACTTTTCACCGACCTGTAGAACAGTGGTCGCACAGCATAAAACAGGGCCTTTTCCTGAGTACATGCAGAAAAATTCTGCCTCCAAAACAAGCCCCGAAATGGCCTCAAATAAAAAAAATAGAGCAAGCCGTAGCATATACTGCCCTCTTGCTACACCGCAAAGAGCGTCTCAATCTGAGACAATGCACTCTTGCACTTTCCGGATGTGCTACCTAAACAGAGACTTACTCCCAAAACAGAAAAATGAAAGCAACACTGGTTCTCTTACCAGAACACCGCAAACTTGGTTTGCTTTCTTGAGCTCCTTACCACGAACAAGGCTCTGATACCATGTCAAGATTGTGGGAGAGAATGAAGGAATCTCACTTGTAGCTTTTTCACTTGCACAATGGGAGTACACACAAAGATGGAGGCTGAAAACAGTTTTTCTCTTCTTAGTTGCGTAAGCCAAAAAGAACTCTTGTACATAGAAATAGAAGAACCCTATATATGGGTCTCAAAACAAACTCAACTAACTAAGGTGGCATACTATAGCTGTCATCTAGCTATTATTCATGGGCGGTGTACCAACCGCATCTACAACTAACAAGTTGGTGACATAAATGCACAACAGTCACCCTAGCATATCACGAGTGGAGCTCGATATCTCAACATCATTTACTACTTCTAACTCGTTACTGGGGTCTGGAAGTTTTAGGATAGGTGCTGATACCAAACTTTGCTTTAATCTATCAAAGTTGGTTTGTTCGGTAGTTGACCATGCAATGGATGTTTGCTTCTTCCATAGATCTGTTAGAGGTGCTGCAATCAAGGCATAGTCTTTGATAAAGACCCTATACCATCCTATCAATCCAAGAAAGCTGCGTATTTCTTTGATAGTTGTTGGTATTGGCCATTCTAGAAAATCTTTGACTTTGGCCGGATCCACTGAGATTCCTTCCGCTGATACGATGAACCCCAGATATTCAATCTGACGTTTGAAGAATGCACACTTCTTCATGTTAGCATAAAGCTTGTTTTCCCTCATTGTTTCAAGGACAATGCAAAGCTGGGGTTCATGATATTCTTCCTGTTTGGAATAGACTAAGGTATTGTCGAAGAAGACGAATACAAAGTCATCAAGATATGGCCTAAAGATATCCTACATTAACGTGTTGAAGGTGGCAAGTGCATTCGTAAGCCCGAATGACATAACTAGGAACTCAAAGTGTCCATATCTTGTGTTGAAGGCCGTCTTTGGGATATCTTCTTCTTTTATCCTTATCTGATAGTATCTAGACTTGAGATCAATCTTGGAGAAGATCTTCGCACCCTGAAGACGGTCAAGAAGCTCATCTATTCTAGGAATAGGGTACTTATTCTTAACAGTTGATTGAGTCAACCCTTTGTAATCAATACACAGTCGAAGCGTTCCATCATTTTTTTGAATAGTACTGGAGCTCCCCATGGTGAACTGCTGGGATGGATGTAGCCCTGATCTAATAGTTGCTTGAGTTGCTCCTTCAGCTCAATTGCTTCCAGGATGGACATTCTATAAGTCCTCTTTACAATTGGTGCAACTCCTAGCACTAGCTTGATCTCATGATCCACTTCCCTTTGAGGTGGAAGTTCTGTCAGCTCTTCAGGAAATACATCCACGTACTCCTTTAGCCATGAAGGTTCTTCACTAGACTCTTGCTTCTAATCTAGCTTATTAAGCTTAATTAAGTAAAGATGTAGTCCCTTTCTAACTCCCTTTACAATCCGAGATGCTTTGGCCAATTGAATCTTTAGCTTTCCAACCTCTCCTTGAGTTGTAACTAATTCCCCTTCAGATTTTGAAAGGACACTTGGCCCTATGATGCGCTTACATGCAGTCTTGTTTCTGCAGGGCAACTTGATGATGCTGGGTTTCATGTTTCATTTGGGGATTCTACCTGGAAGATCACACATGGTAGACTTATGCTTGCTAGAGGTGCCAATGCTGGCAACCTCTATCCTCTTATAGTTGATGGGTCCTCTGTTGACCATGTTTTGTCATTCAGTTCCATCCCACATGTATCTCTTTGGCATGCCCGTTTGGGACATATGTCCTTGAAAGGAATGAAAATGCTTTTTGGTTTGCAGTACTATTGTCCCTTGACTATGCATGGGTTTAAGGCAATCCATTCTGAGCAGACACTCATGGATACCTAGGTCCATAACCTTGAATTTAACCAAAGTCGACTTTCCTCCCAAAAAGAATTCCACCTAAGCAGTTTGCCTAGTACAAGTAACCTCACGACCATTTGCTAATTCCACAAGCAAGGTAGGTGCTTCTACTGTGGCTATTCCTAATCTTCTTGCATAAGCTGGTGAGATAAAGGAATGCGTATTGCCACAATCAATCAAGGTTTTGAAACCTTTACCTTGATAGTCTGATGGTGTCTGAATCACCAAAAACTATCGATTCGACCTTTCTTGTGAAGAGCGGCATGGACTGTTACCCTCTCAAACTCTACTTCCATGGTTGGGTCTTCTTCTTCGCACAGTTCCCTGTTGGCAACACAGGTGGTTCTTCCTCTGCCTCGGGTGGCGGCTCCTTGGCCATGGCCAGTTCCTTGGAAAGGACCTTGGCGTTGTCCTCCACCAAGTTTGGGACATTGCCTCTTGAAATGACTGAGCTCGTTTGTGACATTCCCGATTTCTATGCACGCGTTCCTTACATGAACCTCCTCTTAATAGGAGGTCATGAGAATAATAGTTTGAAAATAAGGGGAAAAAAAAAATTCCCCTTTTTTTCCCCCAGCGACTGTCGTGCTGGAGGGAAGGGGAATAGCAAGCATGACTGAGCATCCTTGCTGGATGCCTGAGGGGAGGGTATGGCCATGCAGGATGCCGCGTGGGGGGAGGGAGGATCCCCTCCCCTCACCTATATAATGAGGGACGTGAGGGCGATGTCGGCCTGCCATGGGCGCTGGCGGTGCACACGCTGGGATGGTGGGGGTATGGGCGGGTCATGGCTCCGCCTGAGGGGCGTGAGGGCGAATGTGCCGTGATGCACCGTGAGAGAGAGAGAAGAGGCAGAAAGCTACCGTGTTGAGGTCATGGTTGAGAGGAAGGGAAGATAGTGCTGACGCTGCCGACGCCGTGAGAGAGGGAGGCCGTCACCGTACTCGTTGCAAGCCGCTGGTCATCGCCGCCCCGTCCAGTTCGCTTGTTCCGCCGCGTCAAGCCGCCGCCATTTCCTGAGGAGGCCATCATAAGATTTTCTTTTCCACGGTCAGAAGCTTCTTAGAAGCTTCTTCTAAGAAGCTTCTAAGGGGGGCTCTCTAAGCCCCCTTTTCTATTACCTTCTCAAGTGGTTTTTTTTCAAACCCGGGGATTTAAGCCTTGCTCCCCTTGCATTCCACAAAACTATTTTGCCCTTCCATGGATTGCCACACTAGACGGTTTTAAGCCAATTTTCCCTTGAATCTTCGTAATTCCACTTTATCCCCCGGCTTTCTTTTAAAGCCCTTCTCGTGGACTCACATAAAGCCATATTAGCCAGGTTTTAACCCCTTCCCCATTGAATCTTCTTTAAGTCCACTCTACCCTCTGGAATTTAAATCCATCCTTCCCATTGTAACTCCTACAAGCCCCCCCCCCAGCCCGGACTTTGAAGAGAAGAAGGGGAAGTCTACAAGCCCTTCTCACCAATCACCCACAAGCCCCCTAGCCCGGACTTTGAAGAGAAGAAGGGGAAGTCTACAAGCCCTTCTCACCAATCACCCACAAGCCCCCTAGCCCGGGCTTTGAAGAGAAGAAGGAGAAGCCTATAAGCCCCTTCCACCAATCACCCACAAGCCCATTCCTAGCCTCGGAATTTTGAAGAGAAGAAGAAGAAGCTTATAAAGCTCCCTTCCCACGAGACCCATCGTAAGAGCCTTTCCGCAAATAGGCTTCAAAGCCCACAAGCCATCCGTAAATCCATTCCTAGCCACCACCCCGGTTTCTTCCTAAGAAGCTCATAAAGCCCCTTTTTCCACAAGCTCCATTCATCTGAAGTCCCGCGAAGGAATTTCCTATGTACGATGGAAAAAGGCAAAGATCATAATGTTTCACACCAAGATGAGTAAAATTGGTAGACCACGAAGGCAAACCACAAGCCGAAATCATGCCTACGATGGCCCTAAAAAGTCACAAGGTGCGCCAGCGGGAGGATCTTCTCCTAGTATTTACGTGGATATTTCCCGGAGTCCACAAGTCCAGGTTTTATCTATTTGGATTCCACACAAAAGTTTTGAATTAGTCACGATAACTTCATGGATTAGGAAGCACCCATGCATGTTCGAATTCACCTAGTCAAGTTAAATGCGATTGGAAAATGAATTGGCTATTCGAACAAATTTACTAGGATTAGCTCAAAATATGAAAATTGGTCATTGGTACGTTCAATGTAATGAATGAAAAGAACATAAGGTGTCTATGCATTTTTAGGACCTTACCAATAAGTTTCCTTTTATGCATTCAAAAGTGACGAGCCTAGGTCAACTATTGCCTCATTACAAGGTTGAAATTATTGAGGTACACTTTTTTTACTAGGCATGGAAAGATTAATGGCATGTCACATTTTTAGATAAATCTTCTTGGTAATGATTCATTAAGGAAGTCGTTATCACCCGTAGGAAATAGCAAAGCATGGGAATAATTCTAAGGGCTGCATTAATAGGTTAACTCTAGCTTCAATTGGCATAAATCTCATTTAACTACATGTAGTTAGGAAAGGATTGCATGTTGCACACTCATCGCACGTAAGAATTTCATTCATTCAGTGTACGAATATGTCTTTCAGAAATGTAGTTAGGGAAAGGCTGCACGGTTCATTTTAACATAAAACCCTAAAAACTTAGTTGCATGAATCACGAATCTAGGTTCTAGTAGGATCAATGGAAGTTATGTGAATTTTAGCAGGTGCTTGGTCTTAACAAGAGTAGTTAGGGATTGCGAATCTAGAGGAAATGAATCGCGTGCTTACGTAAGTTATGACGTAATGCAACTAGTTTTTCCCCTCTTAGATCAAGACAATATCTTTAGGAATGGTTCGTCCTTGTCGTAAGACAAGTAAATGGGTTTACCCAAAACACCTAAACCGCAAAGGAGTCATTTAGGATGGTTAAATCGATACAATATACTCCAAGTGCTAGCTAGGTTTTAGCACATTACGGACTTGACCTAGTTTCACGCATCTGTTACCAAGACAAACCCTTAAACCAAAAGTCCTACCCACATTCACGGAATGTAGGGCACAATTGGACGCTCATGCATAAAACAATCTAAGGTTTCTACCCTAAGGATCACTCGTTCAAATGATGAAACTCGGATTGAGTTGGAATTCCTAGGACCGAACGTTGTTGGCCTAGTGTAATTAGAAATGGGTTGGATAAGAAGACACCCTAAACCCTGCTTCTCGACTGGAGATAATTCCGTGACCAGAAAACACCATTCAATGGGTAAAATGATCCCATGGGATAGATGCGACACTTGTGCAAAAAGTTGCAACGTCGCATAGACTTGTGATTTATTCACAAGAGAGTTTTGCAATTTCTTGAAATGAGGTTGGCAAGTTCTTGCGCAAGTTTAACTTGCAAGAGGATGATAGTCATCCTGTTACATCATCTTTCTTGGGGAAAAATTGCCAAGAAAAAGGGAAATTAGGTATTTGCTTAAAAGAAAATGATCAATCAATAAATTGAAGCGACATGGTCGCCAGGATTTACTGTTAATAAAACCTAAGGTATTGGTTAAGTTGGGTTAATAGGGTATGGCCCTAACCCAAGGACAAAAGGGTGAACAAACAAAACCTTGGGGATCTTGCCAAGTCGCAATTGATCCCGGATCGAATGCTGGACGCATTCGGAGAGAAGGATTCACTCCTTAACAGTTGGCCAAATAAACGACCACTGGAATTGATTATGCTTGTAACAGTTTAGAAATCACTATTTGCATTGTTTGCTCAAGGAACTAAAGGATGAAAAGATATCTAAAGCTTCAGATTGAAGGCTTGAAGGGAGAGGCAGCTTCAGTTATCGACGACTGCCTGCCTGACCCTAACCAAGGGGGTTGTTGACCGCGCCGGGAATGTGGACCCAACCCACCGCGAGAGGTCTTTCTGTTGAGTTCTACTTGGAGCAGGAGGACGCTTGGGTGCCAGGGGGGGCTCTGGTCGTAAATCTCTCGCCTTCCGGGTCATGCACAAGAGGCTAACGTGACTCGGGATTGGATCTCGAGGCCCGCATACTAGTCTACGGGCAGAAGCTTGGAAGAGTGATCCCTGGCGGATTACTGGATAGCCTTCGGGCAGATTATGGACAAGCCTACGGGTGGAACTCCTTGTATTTCAAAGATAAAATGATGAAATGATAATAAAGAATTTGTCTGATATTGTGTTTCTATGTCACGTGATAAGATTACGTGAAGGAACCTGTGCTTAACAGGATTAATTAAAGAAGTTGATTGTTATATGTCAAATTAATGTGTTAGTTAATTACATAACTAAAACAAACCGAGGAAAGTGCGGAGGATGGACCATGGGTCCGTCCTACGGTTGGGTGGTCCCGCTTAGCTAGGAACTTTTCTCAAAAATCTCGAAGAACAGCGGGAGGATCATCGAAAGGAATGACCTAGAGTTATGTTTTACCCGATTTACGCTGTTTTAGGGAATGGAATGGGACTATGCCTTATGGCAGAGAGGTTGAGTTTTGCATCCCTCTCATTTCCCATTGTCCTTAAACCAAGTGCAGCGTGAATCTGCTACGGACCTGGCGTTTCTGCGAAAAGTAGTTCGCTCGGGTCTGACGCTAGTTGCTATTAGCTAATGACCAAACAGGAAAACCCAAATTCAGGTTGATCGTAAGTGGGAACGGCCAGGATACTTCCGCTACGTGGCAGACGCGGGAAGACCTAGATCGCAAGTCCTGTAACATTCCATGGGAATGCCAGGCGGAGCTTTCTAGACATCCTTTCCGATGGACTGCTAAGACGTGTCCTGGATGATTCTAGTGGACATGTTACAGTTGGTATCAGAGCGAAACAACAAAGGACTTGTTTTTAAGAAATTTTAATAAGAAGAAGTAAAGCAAATGTTATTGTCCCAAACATTTCCTTACTTTCAATGCTGTCTTGCAAAATTATGAAGCATGGAACATGTTCTTATTGTTCCGAGTCATGTTTATGACCGCGATGCATTCCACGGACTATCGATAAAGGGTTGAGATGATGAACATCCTAGAACGCATTTACAATACATCTCCGGTGTACGTGGAACGGAGATGGATGGGGGGGTTTCAGGGACCTATTACATAACTGCCTATCGACCTGCGTACCTTCAAATTAACTTGAAGAGAATCAAGTGGATGGAGGATTTGAAGATCGTGAAGCTGTTCGTCTTTGTTGAGGTTCACGCAAACGCGACCCTACAGGTCGGGTGTCGAAGGATTAACCAGAATAAGTATGTGTACGGGGAAGTGATTCAAAGAATCCCTGCCGACCGAATCAAGGTTTTTGGGACGTCATGAGAAGAATGGATATCGAAGGAAAAGATACCCTAATCTTCCAATGAACTATCGATTCCTGAAAATTGATGACTCCAATCCGTACTACTACTCAGTTCCTGTAGCTGAATGCAACAACATCTTATTCTCCTCGAATTAATGTATCAACTTGTTCCATCGCCCCAAGAAATAATTGTACCTCGAAAGGGCTATGCTGACATGAATGGAATTCTTACTAGGAGGAAAAGTCGACTTCGATCAGATTCGGGATCATGAACCTAGGTATCCATGAGTGTCTACTCGGAATGGATTGGTTTAAATTTAAGGATGCCCACGTTCATTGTGAAAAGGGCCAAGTCCTTTTCCAAAACTTGAAGGGAAATTGGTTACAAACTCCAGGAGAGGCTAGAAAGCCAAAAATTTAATTCGCTAAAAGCATCTCGGATTAAAAAGGGAGTTAGAAAGGGACTATCTGTCTACTTAATTAAGCTCAATAAGTTAGGTTAGAAGTAGGAGTCTAGTAAAGAACCTTCATGGCTAAAGGTATACATGGATGTAATTCCTGAAGAGTTAACAGAACTCCCGCTTCAAAGAGAAGTAGATCATGAGATCAAGCTAGTAATAGGAGCTGCGCCAATTGCGAAGAGACCCTATAGAATGTCTATATCGGAAGCAATTGAGCTGAAGGAACAACTCAAGCAATTGCTAGATCTAGGCTACATCCATCCTAGCAGTTCACCATGGGAAGCTCCAGTACTGTTCTAGAAAAAGAAAGATGGAACACTTCGGCTATGTACTGATTACAGAGGGTTGAATCAATCAACAGTCAAGAACAAATATCATATTCCTAGAATAGATGAGCTTCTTGATAGTCTTCAGGGTGCCAAGAATCTTCTCCAAGATTATCTTAAGTCTGGTTACTATCAGATAAGAATCAAGAAAGAAGATATCCCAAAGACGACCTTCAACACTAGATATGGACACTTTGAGTCCTAGTTATGTCATTAGGACTTACGAATGCGCCAGCCATCTTCAATAGATTAATGCAGTATATTTTAGACCATATCTTGATAACTTAGTGCTCGTCTTCTTTGATGACACTCTAGTCTATTCCAAACAGGAAGGAGATCATGAACCCCAACTTCAGATTTTCCTTGAGACAAGAAGGTCACACAAGCTGTATGCTAAGATGACGAAATGTGCATCCCTCTCGTTTCCCATTCTCCTTGAACCAAGTGCAGCGTGAATCTGCTTCGGACCTGGCGTTTCTGCATAAAGTAGTTCTCTCGGGTCTGACGCTAGTTGCTGTTAGCTAATGACCAAACAGGAAAACCCAAATTCAGGTCGATCCTAAGTGGGAACGGCCAGGATACTTCCGCTACGTGGCAGACGCGGGAAGACCTAGATCGCAAGTCCCGTAACATTCCATGGGAATGCCGGGCGGAGCTTTCTAGACATCCTTTCCGATGGACTGCTAAGACATGTCCTGGATGATTCTAGTGGACACGTTACAGTGAAGTCTGTCAAAGGTGCTGCAATCAAAGTATAGTTTTTAATAAAGACCCTATACCATCTTGTCAATCCAAGAAAGCTGCATATTTCTTTGACAGTTGTTGGTATTTGGCCATCCTAGAACATTTCTGACTTAGGCCGGCTCCATTGAGATTCCTTCTACCGATATGATGAATCCCAGATAACCAATCTGATGTTTGAGGAAGGAGACATGGTCTTCATTCACATATGCCCAAAGGAGAGATTGCAAGAAGCTAAGTCCAAGGTATTGTGGACCAAAGAAGATCCTCAAGTGCCTAGGACCTAATACCTATAGACTACAACTCCCTGAGAACCTAAAGGTTCATAATGTATTCCATATCAGCCTACTGAAAAAGTATGTACCTAATCCTAACCATGTACTCAATGACCAACAAGTTGTAATGCCTAGTCAAGGAGTCCTTGAACTACGGCCTGATAGGATCCTAGATGTTAGGGAGAGAAAAACTCAGATCCAGAACCTTGAGAGAATGCCTCGTCTAATGGAAAGATTATCCCAAGGAGGATGCCACTTGGGTGGATGAAAGCACTCTCAACCATCAATATCCCAGTTTATCTCGAGATAAGGACATCTCGATTCCTCCAAGGGGGAGAGAATGTGACATTCCCGATTTCTAAGCACGCGTTCCTTACATGAACCTCCTCTTAATAGGAGGTCATGAGAATAATAGTTTGAAAATAAGGGGAAAAAAAAATTTCCCCTTTTTTTCCCCCAGCGACTGTCGTGCTGGAGGGAAGGGGAATAGCAAGGATGACTAAGCATCCTTGCTGGATGCCTGAGGGGGGGGTATGGCCATGCAGGATGCCCCGTGGGGGTAGGGAGGATCCCCTCCCCTCACCTATATAATGAGGGGCGTGAGGGCGATGTTGGCCTGCTGTAACGTGTCCAGTAAGATCATCCAGGACATGTTTTAGCAGTCCATCGGAAAGGATGTCTAGAAAACTCCGCCCGGCACTCCCATGGAATGTTACGGGTTTTGCAATCTAGGTCTTCCCGTGTCTGCCCCGTAGCGGAAGTATCCTGGCCGTTCCCACTTAGGATCGACCTGAATTTGGCTTTCTTGTTTGGTCATTAGCTAGCAGCAACTAGCGTTAGACCCGAGCGAACTACTTTACGCAGAACGCCAGGTCTGAAGCGGATTTACGCTGTGCTTGGTTCAAGGAGAATGGGAAACGAGAGGGATGCAAAACTCAACCTCTCTGCCATAAGGCATAGTCCCATTCCGTTTCCCTAAGACAACGTAAATTAGGTAAAACATAATTCTCGGTCATTGCTTTCGATAAACCTTCCGCTGCTCTTCTAGATCTTTGAGAAAAGTTCCCGGCTAACCGGGACCACCCATCCGTAGGACGGACCCATGGTCCATCCTCCGCACTTTCCTCAGTTTGTTTTAGTTATGTAATTACCTAACACATTAATTTGACATATAACAAACAGCTTCTTTGATTAGCCCTGTTAAGCACTGGTTCCTTTGTGTAATCTTATCACAGGACATAAAGAAAACAATGTCAAACAACTTCTTTATTATCATTTTATCCTTTTATCTTTGAAATACAAGGAGTTCCACCCGTAGGCTTGTTCATATTCCGCCATTCCAAGTTTCTGCCCGTAGACTAGTATGCGGGCCTCGAGATCCAATCCCGAGTCACGTTAGCCTCTTGTGCAGGGCCCGGAAGGCGAGGGATTTACGGCCAGAGCCCCCTCTGGCACCCAAGCGTCCTCCTGCTCCAAGTAGAACTCAACGGAGAGACCTCTCACGGCAGGTTCGGTCCACGTTCCCGGCGCGGTCAACAACCCCCTTGGTCAGGGTCAGGCTGGCAGTCGGGGGTAACTGAAACTGCCTCTCCCTTCAGGCCTTCAACCTGAAGTATTTAGATATCTTTTCATCCTTTAGTTCATTGAGCAAACAATGCAAACAGTGCTTTCTAAACTATTCAAGCACAATCAATTTCAGTGGTCTTTTATTTGGCCAACTACTAAAAAGTGAATCTTCTCTTCGAATGCATCCAGCATTCGATCTGGGATCAAATTGCGACTTGGCAAGATCCCCAAGGGTTTGTTTGTTCACCCTTTTGTCCTTGGGTTAGGGCCATACCCTGTTAACCCAACTTAACCAATACCTTAGGTTTTATTAATAGTAAATCCTGGCGACCATGTCACTTCAATTTATGGATTGGTCATTTGCTTCCAGCCAAATACCTAACTCTCCTTTTTCTTGGCAATTATTCCCCAAGAAAGGTGATGTAACAGGATGATTACTCATCCTCTTGTAAGTTAAATTTGCGCAATAACTTGCCAACCTCATTTCAAGAAATGACAAAACTTTCTTGTGATCAAACCACAAGGCTATGCGACGTTGCAACTTGTTGCACAAGTGTCGCCTCCATTCCAAGAGATCATTTTACTCATTGAATGGTGTTTTCTGGTCAAGAATTGTGATTAGACTCGAAGTAGGGGTTTGGGCATCTTCTCGCTCACCCAATCCTAATTGCACTAGACGGACAACGTTCGGTCCTAGGGATTCCAACTCAAACCAAGTTCTAGCACTAGGTCGAATGATCCTTAGGGTAGCAACCTTAGATCGTTTTATGCATGAGCATCCAATTGACTCAACATTTCGTGAATGTGGGTATGATCTTTGGGTTTGAGGGTTTTGACTTGGCAACAAGTGTAAAACTAGGTCGACTCCTTATCGTGCTACCCTAGTTAGCACTGGGGATATTTGCCATATCGATTGAATCATGCCCATATGAATCCCTTGTGGGTTAGGTGATTTAGGCAACTCAATATACTTGTCTTGCGACAAGGATGAACCTTTTCTAGAGATAATAAACTAGATCTAAAAGAGGAAAAATAGTTACAACTACACCAATACATGTAAACATGCGATTCATTGCTTCTACGCATCACATGGTTCACAATACCCCTATCTTTCCGCGGTAAAGTAAAAATGCTTGATAATCCGGACACTAACTTCCTAGGTCCTACTAGGGCTTACATCAAATAATCATGCTTACAACCTTGTTGTCTACACTTTAGAATCTTATGCTTTGATAAACCATGCAACCTTTCCTAAATGCGGCTCCTGATGAATGACATTTTTGCATGACGACTATGCAATACGCAACTTTCTCCTAGCCCAATGTAGTCAATGAAGCTCATACAAAAACTAAAGCTAGTGTTAACTTATTCCCTGCCACTTACAAGTCCCTAGATCATTTTCGTGCTCTTCCATTTCTTTTCGAATAACAACTTATGGGTGTTAACTTTTCCTCATGAATCATTACAAGGGAGATTTATCTAAAAATGTGACATGCCATTAATCTTTCCATGCCTAGTAAAAAGGTGTACCTCAATAGTTTCAACCTTGTAATGAGGTAACAGTTGTCCTAGGCTCGTCACTTTTGAGTGCACAAAAGGAAACTTACTAATAAGGTCCTACAAATGCATAGACACCTTATGCCCTTTTCATTCATTTCATTGAACGTACCAATGACCAGTTTTCATATCTTGAGCTAATTCTAGTAAATGATCAAATAGCCAATTCATTTTCCAATTGCTTTTAACTTGACTAGTTGAATTTGAACATGCATGAGTGCTTCCTAATCCATGATGTTATCGTGATTAATTCAATGCTTTTGTGTGGAATCCAAATAGATAAAACCTGGGCTTGTGGACTCCGGGAAATATCCACGTAAATACTAGGAGTAGATCCTTCCGCAGGCGCGTCTTGTGACTTTTTAGGGCCCATTGTAGGCGTGATTTTGGCTTCCGGATTGCCTTCGCGGTCTACCAATTTTACTCATCTTGGTATGCGGCCTTACGATCTTTGTCTTTCCCCATCGTACATAGGAAATTCCTTCGCGGGACTTCAGGTGAATGGATGGGTCTCGCGGGAAGGGAGCTTTATACGCTTCTTCTTCTTCTCTTCAAGGTCCGGGCTAGGGGGGGGCTTGTAGGAGTTACAATGGGAAGGATAGATTTAAATTACAGAGGGTAGAGTAGACTTAAAGAAGATTCAATGGGGAAGGGTTTTAAAACCCGGCTAATATGGCTTTGTGTGAGTCCACGAGAAGGCCTTTAGAAGAAAGCCGGGAAATAAAGTGGAATTACGAAGATTCAAGGGAAAAATGGCTTAAAACCGTCTAGTGTGGGGAATCCATGGAAGGGTAAAATAGTTTTGTGGGATGCAAGGGGAGCAAGGCTTAAATCCCCGGTTTTGAGAAAAAGAAACCACTTGAGAAGGTAATAAGAAAAAGGCCCACGGGAAGGGGGTTTTGGATCCGGGGGGGGAAAACCATAGGAAGGGGGCTTGAGAGCCCTTAGAAGCTTCAAGAAGCTTCTTGAAGCTTCTGGAAGAAACGTGGTACACCCACGTGGAGGAAGAAGACGACTTCTTCTGGCGGCGTGCTGGCGGCAGTTCTTTTGGTGGCGTGTTGGCGAGCAGCAGCGTCTCCCTCTCCTCCACGGCGCAGCTCCTTCTCCCTCCACGGCGGACTCCGCAGCTCCCCCCCTCTTCCACGGCCGCCTTCCTTCACGCCGCCCTCCCCTTCACGGCACTCTCTTCCTCAAACTCACCCTCCTTTCCTTTTCTTTCCCCCCCTCCACAAAGGGGGTTCTTATACTCCAAGGGGGGGAGAGGGGACCTCCCCACGTGGTCCGTTGCATGGCTCTCTCCCCCCACCTCCTCATGTTGCCCTACTAGCCCATCCCTTTCCCCCAGCCACACATCGGCTAGGGAAGATAAATTCAAATTTTTTTTTGCAATAATTCCACCCTTATCCCCTTAGCCTCCTCCCAAGAGGGAGTTTTCCCGCGGCTATGCAGGTTTGAATCCCCGGCCTTATTTTCCTAAGGTGGAGTGCCTCCAATTCTCGCGTGTGGTTATAGATTAGCTGCTGGCACTGGTGATAATCTTTGCATGAGTTTACGATGAGAGCGGGAGGTCGGTTTAGTAATATTCTCAAATGGGAATATTACACCTGCCATGGGCGCTTGCAGTGCACACCTGGGATGGTGGGGGTATGGGCGGGTCATGGCTTCGCCTGAGGGGTGTGAGGGCGAATGTGCCGTGATGCACCGTGAGAGAGAGAGAAGAGGCAGAAAGCTACCGTGCTGAGGTCATGGTTGAGAGGAAGGGAAGATAGTGCTGATGCTGCCGATGCCCTGAGAGAGGGAGGCCGCCACCGTACTCGCTGCAAGCCGCTGGTCATCGCGGCCCCGTCCAATTCGCTTGTTCCGCCGCGTCAGGTTGCCACCATTTCTTGAGGAGGCCATCATAAGATTTTCTTTTCCACGTCAATCCTGACTAAAGTCAGAAGCTTCTTAGAAGCTTCTTCTAAGAAGCTTCTAAGGGGGGCTCTCTAAGCCCCCTTTTCTATTACCTTCTCAGGTGGTTTTTTTTCAAACCCGGGGATTTAAGCCTTGCTCCCCTTGCATTCCACAAAACTATTTTACCCTTCCATGGATTCCCACACTAGATAGTTTTAAGCCATTTTTCCCTTGAATCTTCGTAATTCCACTTTATCCCCCGGCTTTCTTTTAAAGCCCTTCTCGTGGACTCACATAAAGCCATATTAGCCGGGTTTTAACCCCTTCCCCATTGAATCTTCTTTAAGTCCACTCTACCCTCTGGAATTTAAATCCATCCTTGCCATTGTAACTCCTACAAGCCCCCCCCCCCCCCTAGCCCGGACTTTGAAGAGAAGAAGGGGAAGTCTACAAGCCCTTCTCACCAATCACCCACAAGCCCCCTAGCCCGGACTTTGAAGAGAAGAAGGGGAAGTCTACAAGCCCTTCTCACCAATTACCCACAAGCCCCCTAGCCCGGGCTTTGAAGAGAAGAAGGAAAAGCCTATAAGCCCCTTCCACCAATCACCCACAAGCCCATTCCTAGCCTCGGAATTTTGAAGAGAAGAAGAAGAAGCTTATAAAGCTCCCTTCCTGCGAGACCCATCGTAAGAGCCTTTCCGCAAATAGGATTCAAAGCCCACAAGCCATCCATAAATCCATTCCTAGCCACCACCCCGGTTTCTTCCTAAGAAGCTCATAAAGCCCCTTTTTCCGCAAGCACCATTCATCTGAAGTCCCGCGAAGGAATTTCCTATGTACGATGGGAAAAGGCAAAGATCATAAGGCTGCATACCAAGATGAGTAAAATTGGTAGACCGCGAAGGCAAACCACAAGCCGAAATCATGCCTACGATGGCCCTAAAAAGTCACAAGGCGTGCCAGCGGGAGGATCTTCTCCTAGTATTTACGTGGATATTTCCTGGAGTCCACAAGTCCAAGTTTTATCTATTTGGATTCCACACAAAAGTTTTGAATTAGTCACGATAACTTCATGGATTAGGAAGCACCCATGCATGTTCGAATTCACCTAGTCAAGTTAAAAGCGATTGGAAAATGAATTGGCTATTCGAACAATTTACTAGGATTAGCTCAAAATATGAAAATTGGTCATTCATACGTTCAATGGAATGAATGAAAAGAACATAAGGTTTCTATGCACTTTTAGGACCTTACCAATAAGTTTCCTTTTGTGCATTCAAAAGTGACGAGCCTAGGTCAACTGTTGCCTCGTTACAAGGTTGAAATTATTGAGGTACACTTTTTTTACTAGGCATGGAGAGATTAATGGCATGTCACATTTTTAGATAAATCTTCTTGGTAATGATTCATTAAGGAAGTCGTTATCACCCGTAGGAAATAGCAAAGCATGGGAATAATTCTAAGGGCTGCATTAATAGGTTAACTCTAGCTTCAATTGGCATAAATCTCATTTAACTACGTGTAGTTAGGAAAGGATTGCATGTTGCACACTCATCGCACGTAAGAATTTCATTCATTCAATGTACGAATATTTCTTTCAGAAATGTAGTTAGGGAAAGGCTGCAGGGTTCATTTTAACATAAAACCCTAAAAACTTAGTTGCATGAATCGTGAATCCAGGTCCTAGTAGGATCAATGGAAGTTATGTGAATTTTAGCAGGTGCTTGGTCTTAACAAGAGTAGTTAGGGATTGCGAATCTAGAGGAAATGAATCGCGTGCTTACGTAAGTTATGACGTAATGCTACTAGTTTTTCCCCTCTTAGATCAAGACAATATCTTTAGGAATGGTTCGTCCTTGTCGTAAGACAAGTAAATGGGTTTACCCAAAACACCTAAACCGCAAAGGACTCCCTTAGGATGGTTAAATCGATACAATATACTCCAAGTGCTAGCTAGGGTTTAGCACATTAAGGACTTGACCTAGTTTCATGCATCTGTTACCAAGACGAACCCTTAAACCAAAAGTCCTACCCACATTCACGGAATGTATGGCACAATTGGACGCTCATGCATAAAACAATCTAAGGTTTCTACCCTAAGGATCACTCGTTCAAATGATGAAACTCGGATTGAGTTGGAATTCCTAGGACCGAACGTTGTTGGCCTAGTGTAATTAGAAATGGGTTGGATAAGAAGACACCCTAAACCCTGCTTCTCGACTGGAGATAATTCCGTGACCAAAAAACGCCATTCAATGGGTAAAATGATCCCATGGGATAGATGCGACACTTGTGCAAAAAGTTGCAATGTCGCATAGACTTGTGATTTATTCAAAAGAGAGTTTTGCCATTTCTTGAAATGAGGTTGGCAAGTTCTTGCACAAGTTTAACTTGCAAGAGGATGAGTAGTCATCCTGTTACATCACCTTTCTTGGGGAAAAATTGCCAAGAAAAAGGAAAATTAGGTATTTGCTTAAAAGAAAATGATCAATCAATAAATTGAAGCGACATGGTCGCTAGGATTTACTGTTAATAAAACCTAAGGTATTGGTTAAGTTGGGTTAATAGGGTATGGCCGTAACCCAAGGACAAAAGGGTGAACAAACAAAACCTTGGGGATCTTGCCAAGTCGCAATTGATCCTGGATCGAATGCTGGACGCATTCGGAGAGAAGGATTCACTCCTTAACAGTTCGCCAAATAAACGACCACTGGAACTGATTGTGCTTGTAACAGTTTAGAAATCACTGTTTGCATTGTTTGCTCAAGGAACTAAAGGATGAAAAGATATCTAAAGCTTCAGGTTGAAGGCATGAAGGGCGAGGCAGCTTCAGTTACCCCCGACTGCCTACCTGACCCTAACCAAGGGGGTTGTTGACCGCGCCGGGAATGTGGAACGAACCCGCCGCGAGAGGTCTTTCTGTTGAGTTCTACTTGGAGCAGGAGGACGCTTGGGTGCCAGGGGGGCTCTGGCCGTAAATCTCTCGCCTTCCGGGTCATGCACAAGAGGCTAACGTGACTCAGGATTGGATCTCGAGGCCCGCATACTAGTCTACGGGCGGAAGCTTGGAATAGTGATCCCTGGCGGATTACTGGATAGCCTTCGGGCAGATTATGGACAAGCCTACGGGCGGAACTCCTTGTATTTCAAAGATAAAATGATGAAATGATAATAAAGAATTTGTCTCATATTGTTTTTCTATGTCACGTGATAAGATTACGTGAAGGAACCTTTGCTTAACAAGATTAATTAAAGAAGCTGATTGTTATATGTCAAATTAATGTGTTAGTTAATTACATAACTAAAACAAACCGAGGAAAGTGCAGAGGATGGACCATGGGTCCGTCCTACGGTTGGGTGGTCCCGGTTAGCTGGGAACTTTTCGCAAAAATCTCGAAGAACAGTGGGAGGATCATCGAAAGCAATGACCTAGAGTTATGTTTTACCCGATTTACGCTGTTTTAGGGGAACGGAATGGGACTATGCCTTATGGCAGAGAGGTTGAGTTTTACATCCCTCTCGTTTCCCATTCTCCTTGAACCAAGTGCAGCATGAATCTACTTCGAACTTGGCGTTTCTGCGTAAAGTAGTTCGCTCGGGTCTGACGCTAGTTGCTGTTAGCTAATGACCAAACAGGAAAACCCAAATTCAGGTCGATCCTAAGTGGGAACGGCCAGGATACTTCCGCTACGTGGCAGATGCGGGAAGACTTAGATCGCAAGTCCTGTAACATTCCATGGGAATGCCGGGCGGAGCTTTTTAGACATCCTTTCTGATGAACTGCTAAGACGTGTCCTGGATGATTCTAGTGGACACGTTACATCGTTGTAGTGGAAACAACGGATATTGCGGCCATTACTTTGGGTAGGGACAAAGTTATTGACATTATTGGTCCTTGCTTTCTTTGTTTGTCCCCAGTCTTGACCTTGAACTCTCTTTGCTTGGGGTCTATATGCTCCTCTGTTCTGATCATTATAAGACCAAGTCTTGTTACTTCTTGGCCTAGCCTGCACTTCTTGAATTATAGGCGTAGCTCGAATGAGTGCGTTCTGTAGATATTTTGGGCGCATAGATTTGAGGCAGGTATTCACTGGTGGGTTTAAACTGGAACAAAATTTCGACACCTGTTGTGTCATATCCATTTGTGGCACATACTTCAAAAGTGAGACAAATTTTGAGTAGTATGCGTCAAGAGTCAAACCCAACTGTTTTAGCTTACAGAATGGATTCATTTTCTCCATGTGATATGCGGGTGGTAAGTATCTTCCTTTCATAGCTTTCTTCAACTTTTCCCAAATAACGGATTCTTCTGAGATCCCTTGATCTCTGCACCATTTCTTCCACCAAAGCCTGGCTTCGCCGGTGAGCTTCAGCTTGGTGAGCATTGCCTGGTTGGCGGGTGCAGTACCGACCGCTTCAAAGTAATCTTCCATGTCTATCCAAATCTAAGTATTAGCTTGGACCGTCCTTCCTTTTCCGTCAAATTCTAGCGGCTTGATTTGCTTGAGAAGAAACTTCTTCTCCTGAATCACGGCCGTACTTGAGGTAGGGAAGGGACTGGGAATCTGTACCTAAGGTTGTGCCTGGATAGAGGATTCTTAACATTACAACTGGCCAATCATTATGATTATATTTCATACCCAATTCAGCTTTCAGCGAAGAAACCTAGCCACTTAACTTTTTATCAATTCTCATAGATAAGACAAATATTGATAAAAAGAAGCCTTATTTCATTTAGATAGGCATGGCCCTTTCGGAGTACAATATTTATTGGGATGCTAAAGAAACAGGTACATTAGTTCAGGGATAATAATGTTGTGTTACATTTAGCCACGGGAACTGGATAATAGTATGGTTTCAGGTCATGGATCTTCAAGAATCGATAAGTCATCGGAAGATTAGGGCATCCTTTCCTTTGGTACCCATTCTTCTTGTAGCGTTCCAATACCTTGATCCTGTTGGCGGGGATTATGTAGGTCACTTCCTCGTATACATATGAGTTCAGCTTGACCCTCTCTCCTTCAACATGTAAAGTTGTATTTACGTGAGCCTCAACAAAAATGAACAGCTTCACGATCTTCAGGTCTTCCAAACACTTGATTGTCTTTAGGTTGGTTCAAAGGCATGCAAACCGATGGGTAGCTATGTAGTAGATTCCTGATCACCTATCCATCTCTGTTCCATGTACAAAGGCGATGGATTATAAATACGATCTAGGATGTTCATCATATCGATCCTTCGTTGATAATCTGAGAAATGTATCGTGGTCATAAACATAACTCAGAACACTAAGAACCTGTTCCATGCTTTATAATTCTACAAGACAGCATTGAAAGTAAGGAAATGTTCTTAACGGCAACATTTGCTTTACTTCTTCTTACTAAGATTTCTTATAAAAACATATCCTTCGTTGGTTTTCTCTGATACCAAATGTAAGGTGTCTACCTGTTCCCTTTCCAAACACGTCTTAGCAGTCAATCAGGAAGAGAGTTTAGAAGGCTCTGCCCGGTTCTCCCATGGAATGTTACGAGATTTGCAATCTAGGACTTCCCGAGTCTGCCATGTAGCGGAAGTATTCCGGCCGTTCCCACTTAGGACCGACCTGAATCAGGGTTCCCCCTAATGGTCATTTTCCTTCATGGTAGCTAGCATCGAATCCCAAGCAAACTGCTTTACGCAGAAACGCCAGGGACGAAGCGGATTCAGGAGATTGCACTTGGTTCAAGGAGAATGGAAAATGAGAGGGATGCAAGGCTTGACCCCTCTGCCCATAAGGCATAGTCCCATTCAGTTTCCCTAAAACAATATAAATCGGAATTCTAGTAACCTAAACTCTAGGTCAACGCTCTTGTTGCTCATTTCGATTGAGAAAAGTTCCCGGCCAACCAGGACCACCCATCCGTAGGATGGACCCATGGCCACATCCATTGCACTTTCCTCAAGGTTTCTTTAGTTGTCTAATTACCTACAATATTTAGTTGGACATGCATCAAGAAGCTTCCTTAATTAGCCCGTTAGACACCGGTTCCTTCACGTAATCTTAGCGCTTGACATAGAAAAACAATGTCAAACAAGTTACTTTTCAACATGTTATCATATTTATCTTTGGAATACATTCATAAAGTCTAGCCCGCAGGCTAATCCATAATCCGCCCGAAGGCAATCCATAATCTGCCCGAAAGCTATCCACCAATCCACAGGGATTACTAATGCAAGATTCCGCCTGTAGACTAGTATGCGGGCCTCGAGATCCAATCGTGGGTCATGTTGGCCTCTTGTGTAGGGTCCGAAAGGCAAGGGATTTACGGCCAGAGCCCCCCTGGCACCCAAGCGTCCTCCTGCTCCAAGTAGCACTCAATGGAGAGACCTCATGCAGCGGGTTTGGTCCACATTCTTGGCACGGCTAACAACCCCCTTGGTTAGGGTCAGGCAGATAGTCGAGGGTAGCTGAGGCTGCCCCTCCCTTCAGTCCTTCAACCTAAAGCATTAAATATATTTCCATCTTTTAGTTCCTTTAGCAAACAATGGAAACAGTGCTCCTAAAATCTTACAAGCACAAACAATTCCAGTGGTCATTTATTTGGCCAACTACTAAGGAGTGAATCCTTCTCTCTGAATGCATCCAACATTTGATCCGGGATCAATTGCAACTTGGCAAGATCCCCAAGGGTTTGTTTGTTAACCCTTTTGTCCTTGGGTTAGGGCCATGCCCTCTTAACCCAACTTAACCAATACCTTAGGTTTCATACATTAACAATAAATCCTAGCGACCATGTCGCTCTAAATTGTCAACTGATCCTTTGCTTCCAAGCACATACCTAATTTCCCTTAGCTTGGCAATTTTTTCCAAGAAAGGTGTTATAACAAGATCACTACTCATCTCTTGCAAGTTAAACTTATGCAAGAACTTGCCAACCTCATTCCAAGGAATGGCAACTCTCTTGTGATCAAACCACAAGACCATGCAACATTGCAATTTGTTGCGCAAGTGCCACATCTATTTTAAGGGATCATTTGATCCATTGAACGGTGTTTTCTAGACAAGGAATTTTGATTAGACAAGATTTGGGTTTTAGGGCGTCTTCTTACCCAACCCAATCCTAATTGCACTAGGCCGTCCTAGGGATTCCAACTCAATCCGAGTTTTAGCATTTTAACGAGTGATCCTTAGGGTAGAAACCCTAGATCATTTCATACATGAGTGTCAAATTGTCCCTACATTCTGTGAATGTGGGTAGGACCTTTGGGTATGAGGGTTTCGACTTGGCAACAAGTGCAAAACTAGGTCGAGTCCTTAACAAGCTATACCCTAATTAGCACTTGGGGTATTTATTGTAACAATTGAACCATCCTATGCGAATCCCTTGTGGGTTAGGTGATTCAGGTAATTCAATCTACTTGTCTTGCGACAAGGACCGAACCATTCCTAGAGATGTTAACGTGATCTAAAGGAGAAAACTAGTTGCAACATGTTCACAATTCACGTAAGCACGCAATTCATTGCTTCTACATATGACTAGATTTGCAATAACCCTAACTTTTCTTGTTATGAACAAAACGCATGTTGAATTGCAGCATAACTTCCATTGATCCTACTAGGACTTGCATTCAAGAATCATGCTCACAATTCTTTTTCTAAGCTTTTTAAGATTTCATGCTTAAATGAACCATGCAGCCTTTCCCTAAATACAACTCTTGATGAATGAAATTCTTGCGTATGACGAATGTGAAACATGCAATCCTTTCCTAACTACAAGAAATTCATGCCAATTGAAGCTAGAGTTAACCTATTTCATGCAGCCCTTAGAATCATTTCCATGCTTTGCTATTTCCTACGAGTGATAACGACTTCCTTAATGAATCATTACAAAGAAGATTTGTCTAAAAATGTGACATGCGATCAATATTTCCATGCTACTCAAAGGTGCACTTCAATAATCTCAACCTTATAATGATAGGAAACAGTTCTTCTAGGCTCGTCACTTTGAAATGCACAAAAAGAAACTTACTGATAAGGTTCTAAAATGCATAGACAACTTATGTTTTTCTTTTTTGTTCATTCGATTGAAAATACCAATGACCAATTTCATATCATGAGCTAATTCTAGTAAATTTCAAATAGCCAATTTTATTTCCAATTGCATTTTAGCTAGGTGGATTTGACATGCATAGATGCATACTAGCCCATGAAATTATCATGCGTAATGCAATACTTCTACGTTGTAACGTGTCCACTAGAATCATCCCGGACACGTCTTAGCAGTCCGTCGAGAAGGATATCTAGAAAGCTCCGCCCGGCACTCCCATGGAATGTTACGGGACTTGCGATCTAGGTCTTCCCGTGTCTGCCACGTAGCGGAAGTATCCTGGCCGTTCCCACTTAGGATCGACCTGAATTTAGGTTTTCATGTTTGGTCATTAGCTAGCAACAACTAGCGTCAGACCCGAGCGAACTACTTTACGCAGAAACGCCAGATCTGAAGCGGATTCACACTGCACTTGGTTCAAGGAGAATGGGAAACGAGAGGGATGCAAGGCTCGACCTCTCTGCCACAAGGCATAGTCCCATTCCGTTCCCCTAAAACAGCGCTAATCGGGTAATAGTTAATTCTAAGTCATCGTTCTCGTTACTTGTTTCGGTGGTGACGATCATCCTCTGTTCGTTGAAGACTTTGAGAAAAGTTCCCGGCTAACCGGGACCACCCATCCATAGGACGGACCCATGGTCCATCCTCCGCACTTTCCTCGGTTTGTTTTAGTTATGTAATTACCTACCACATTAGTTTGACATATACAAACAGCTTCTTTGATTAACCCTATTATGCACTGGTTCCTTCACGTAATCTTATCACAGGACATAAAGAAAACAATGTCAAACAACTTCCTTATTATCATTTTATCCTTTTATCTTTGAAATACAAGGAGTTCCCGCCTATAGGCGTATTCATAATCTGCCCGAAGGCTATCCAGTAATCCACCAGGGATCACTAATCCAAGTTTCCGCCCGTAGACTAGTATGCGGGCCTCGAGATCCAATCCTGAGTCACATTAGCCTCTTGTGCAAGGCCCGGAAGGCGAGGGATTTACGGCCAGAGCCCCCTCTGGCACCCAAGCGTCCTCCTGATCCAAGTAGAACTCAACGGAGAGACCTCTCGCGGCGGGTTCGGTCCACGTTCCTGGCGCGGCTAACAACCCCCTTGGTTAGGGTCAGGCAGGCAGTCGGGGGTAACTGAAGCTGCCTCTCCCTTCAGGCTTCAACCTGAAGTATTTAGATATATTTTCGTCCTTTAGTTCATTGAGCAAACAATGCAAACAGTGCTTTCCAAACTGATACAAGCACAATCAATTTCCAATGGTCGTTTAGCTGGCAAACTGTTAAGGAGTGACTCCTTTTCTCCAAATGCAACCTGCATTTGATCCGGAATCAATTGCAACTTGGCAAGATTCCCATCATTCTTGGGTTAGGGTCATACCCTACCAATACTTTAGGTCTTGTTGTGGTAGATTCCAGCGACCATGTCGCTTTAGTTTATTGTCTGGTCATTTGCTTCCAGGCAAATACCTAACTTTCCTTTTCCTTGGAAATTATTCCCCCAAGAAAAGTGAGTAACAGGATGATTACTCATCCTCTTGTAAGTTAAATTCTTTCAATAACTTGCCAACCTCATTTCGAGAGATGACAAAACTCTCTTGTGGACAAATCTCAAGTCTATACGATGTTGCAACCTTTTTGCACATGCGTTGCATCATTCCACGGGATCATTCCACCCATTGAATGGAGTCCTCCAGCCACGGAATTACCTCTAGCCGAGTAGCAGGGTTTAGGGTATCCTCCAACCCATTCCTAATTAGGTTGTCTCATGGTCCTAGAAATTTGCAACTCCGTCGGAGTTTCATCATTTGAACGAATGATCCTTAGGATAAAACCTTAGATCATTTTATGCATGAACATCCAATTGATTCGACATTTCGTGAATGTGTGTAAGATCTTTGGGATTGCGGGTTTAGACTTGGCAACAAGTGTAAAACTAGGTCGAAATCTTATTGCACTTGGCACTTGGGATACCTATCATATCGACTGAGCCATGCCCATATGAATCCCTTGTGTTTTAGGTTACTTAGACAACTCAATATACTTGTATTGCGACCAGGATGAACCTTCTAAAGGTAATAAACTAAATCTAATGGAGAACAATAGTTACAACTATGCCAATACGCGTAAACATGCGATTTATTGCTTTTACGCATCACATGGTTCACGATAACTTTATCTTTCCTTGGTGTAGTAAAAATGCATGATAATCTGGATACTAACTTTTCCTAAGACCTATTAATCATGCCTACAACCTTGTAGTCTATACTTTCGAATCTTATGCTTTGACGAACCATGCAACCTTTCCTAAATGCGGCTTCTGATGAATGACGTTTTCGCATGATGACTATGCAATACGCAACATTCTCCTAGCTACAATGTAGTTGACGAAGTTTATACCAAACTAAAGCTAGTGTTAATTCATTCCATTTTACATGCTATTTGCAAGTCCATAAGATCATTTCCGTACTCTATTATTTCTTTTCGGATAATATCTTATGGTGTTAACCTTGCCTCATGAAATCATTACGAGGAGGATGTTGCCTAACATGCGGCACACGCTTATTCCTACCATGTCTAGGACGAAAGAGAATGCACTTATAAATTCCATTTCTTTGCCCTAAGTTTGGACTCATTACTTTGATAATGTACCAAAGAAACTACATGCAACTAGTCTTCTAAGGTGGATAACTCGTTCAAATTCATGACATATTTCAATCTTGCCTAATGTTCAAGAGATACTTTACCAAATGTATTTTTTTCCAATTTCCACATGCATTAAAATTAAGCGTAAAGATGCAATCTCCCTTATGAACTAAGCACGCCTAATCATTTCTTTATGCGAAAATAACTCGAAAGAACCTAGACTTGAGGGGTCGGGGAGATATCCACTTGTATACTCGGCGATGAACCTCCCGCAGTCGCATCTTGTGTCCTTTTTGGGGCCATCGTAAGTGTAGAGTCGGCTTCTGATTTGCCTTTGTGGACTACGGATTGACTTGCCTCGGAATGCAGCTTCCAGACCTTTGCCTTTTTCCCTCGTACGCAAGAGATTCCTTTGCGGGATTTTGGATAAATGGTGCTTGTGGAAGAGGGCTTTATGAGTCCTTTAGGAAAACCCGGGTTGGCACGGAATTGATTCACGGATGGCTTGTGGGCTTTGAACCTAATTTCAGGAAGCCTCTTACGAAGGTCTTGCGGGAGGGCTTATAGCTTCATCCTCGTCTCTTCAAAGTTCCGGGGGGGGGGGTATGAATGGACTTTTTTGGGCCTAGTGGGAAGGGGGGCTTAAGAAGCCCCCCTTAGAAGCTTCTTAAAGAAGCTTCTAAGAAGCTTTCTGGGGCAGCAGCGGCCACGTCAGGGGTGGGGTCGTGGTCATGGCGAGGGTGGCGGCGCTCCTGGTCGTGGCAGCAAACGGAGCCACAGCAGTCCTTGGGCGGCGTCTCGTCAGCGCGGCGGCTTCCCCCTCCAGCACGGCGACTCCCTCTGTCCACGGCGACCTTCCTCTAGCACGGCCCTCCCTCTCCCCCTCACCCCTTCCTAGGGGGGTGTTTATATAGGCAGGGGGGGAGAAGGCCTCCACCACGTGGCCCCCCCTTGCATGGGTTCCCCCCCCTCCCATGCAGGCCACGACCGTCATAGCCCCATCCTCCCCACACTCCCCCTTCTCCAGCCATGCATCGGCTGGAGAAAAAGGGGAAGAAATAAAAAAAATTTGCCTTGAATTATTCATATTGCCCCTCCCAAGAGGGTGTTTTTGCGGGAGTTTCGATTTTAGAACCTCGGTTTTAATTTACCAATGCGGAGGACCCCATTTCTCGCGTGCGGGTCACACATTACCCTGCCAATAATTTCAATGCAATAGATAACCTTTGCACAAGGTTTACGTCGTGTGCGGGACGTTAATATTCACGGGTGGGAATATTACATTCTCTCCCCCTTAGAAGAATCGAGATGTCCTCATCTCAGGATAAACAGGGGATATTGAAGACTGAAAGAGCTTTCATCCATCCAGGTAGCATCCTCTTCGGGATAATCTTTCCACTGGACGAGGCATTCTTTCAAGGTTCTAGATCTCAACTGTCTCTCCCTGACATCTAAAATCTTTTCCGGTCTTAGTTCAAGGACTCCTTGACCAGGCATTACAATTTGTTGGTCATCAAGTACATGATTTGGGTTGGGTACATACTTTTTTTAAGAGGCTAACATGGAACACATTGTGAACCTTTAGGTTATCAGGAAGCTGCAACTTATAAGCATTGGGTCCCAGGCATTTGAGGATTTTATACGGTCCACAATACCTTGGACTTAGCTTCTTGCATTCACCTAGAGATAAAGAACTCTTTTTCGGCCGTACACGAATGAAGACCATGTCTCCTTCTCCGAAGATCCTCTCTTGGCGCTTAAAATCCGCATATGCCTTTTGTCTATCTTTGGCTGCTTGTATGTCTTGTCTTATTGACCTTATTTGGTCATCCATGACCTCCAACATTTGTCTTGAAGCTTCCACCCTTAGGGTAGGATCAGAAAAATTTAGGGGACTTCGATAATCATGACCATACAATGCCTGAAAAGGCGTCATTTGAATGCTCTGCTGGTAAGAAGCATTGTAGGCAAATTCTACTAACGGCAAGTATTGAATCCATCTCTTTGGCTCTCAACAGCAGTAAGCCCTAAGCATATCCTCAATGATTTGATTTACTCGCTCTGTTTGTCCATCTGTTTGGGGATGGTAGGTAGTGCTAAAATAGAGTTGGGTTCCAATAGCTTCAAAGATAGCTCTCCAGAAGTGTGAAGTGAAAAGAGAATCTCGATCGCTAACGATCCTTCTAGGTAACCCATGTAGCTTGAATATTTCTTTGATAAACACTCTTGCAATATCGGAGGCTTTATAGTTGTCTTTACTGGAATCAGGTGTGCAACCTTAGTAAGCATGTCAACTACAACCATAATGGAGTTGTATCCTCCTTGGACTTGGGGTAAGCCCACCACAAAATCCATACTGATGAATTCCCATTTCATTTGGGGAATGTCAAGTGGTTGTAATTTTCCTGGCATCATGACATGTTCAGCCTTGATACGTTGGCAAGACAAACATTCAGTGACATATTTGAGGACGTCACCTTTGAGCCTCTCCCAATGATAGCTTTTCCTAACTGCATTAAGAGTTTTTGCATAGCCAGGATGTCCTGCGAAAGGGGAGTCATGAGCTTCCCATAATATCTTCTGCTTAAGTGACTGGCTTGTTGGAATACATAGTCTTGTTCTGTAGTAAATAAGTCCATTGTTAATAGAAAATTCATGATACTTGGCCTGTAACTTCAGATTCTGATCCTTGGTAGATATTTCTTTTATCATTGCTTGGTAGGCTAAGTCATGGCTTGCTTCTTCTTTAGCTAGTTCGAGTATAGGGTTGCTTGGCATAGACACCTTTGTAGCCAGAGATCTGGCCGTTGATGGATTCTGCAAGATTAGGGAATTTAGGAATGCCTTGCGACTAAGTGCATCGGCAACCACATTCTCTTTCCCCGGTCGATACTTGATTTCAAAATCATATTCCTCCAATACTTCAATCCATGGACGTTGCCTCATGTTGAGCTCGTTCTGGGTAAAAATCCATTTGAGACTCTTATGATCTGTTACTAGAGTAAACTTGTTACCCAACAGGTAGTGTCTCCAAAGCTTTAGAGCATGGATGACAGCTAATAACTCCAGATCGTGCGTGGCAAAATTCTTTTCATGACTCTTCAATTTCCTTGAAGAATATGCTACGGGATGACCTTCCTGCATAAGAACACACCCCAAGGCAAGAATGCTGGCATCAGTTACTACTTCGAACTCCTTATTGAGATCAGGAAGTTTCAGAATAGGTGCTGATACTAAACATTGCTTCAATTGGTCGAAGCTATTTTGCTCGTGAGTTGACCATGTAATGGAAGTCTGCTTCTTTAATAAGTCGGTAAGAGGTGCTGCAATCAAAGCATAGTTTTTGATAAAGATCCTATACCATCCTGTCAAGCCAAGAAAGCTACGTATCTCTTTGACAGATACTGGTATTGGCCATTCAAGCACATCTCTGACTTTGGCTGGATCTACTGATATTCCTTCTGATGATACGATGAATCCTAGATATTCAATCTGACGTTTGAAGAATGCACACTTCTTCATTTTTGCATACAACTTATGAGACCTCATTGTCTCCAACACAATCCGTAGTTGAGGTTCATGATCTTCTTCCTGTTTAGAATAGACTAAAATGTCATCGAAGAAGACAAGCACGAAGTCATCAAGATATGGTCTAAAAATATCCTGCATTAATCTATCGAAGGTGGCAGGTGCATTCATAAGCCCTAATCCAGTAGTTGCTTGAGTTGTTCCTTCAACTCAATTGCTTCCGATATAGACATTCTATAGGGTCTCTTCGCAATTGGCGCAGCTCCTATTACTAGCTTGATCTCATGATCTACTTCTCTTTGAAGTGGGAGTTTTGTTAACTCTTCAGAAACTACATCCACGTATCCCTTCACCCAAATGACCAAATCACTTTACTTCTTTATCAATATTCATAGTCAAGACAATCGGAAGAAAAAGTTTTATTCCACTCATATCAACATAGCCCTTTCGAGGTACAATTATTTCTTGATGGAACAAGTTAATACATTAATTCGACGAGAATAAGATGTTGTTGCATTCAGCTACAGGAACTGAGTAGTAGTACGGATTGGGGTCATCGATCTTCAGGAATCGATAGTTCATTGGAAGATTAGGGTATCTTTTCCTTTGATATCCATTCCTCTCATGACGTCCCAAAACCTTGATTCGGTCGGCAGGGATTCTTTGAATCACTTCTCCGTACACATACTTATTCTGGTTAACCCTTCGACCTCCAACCTGTAGGGTCGCGTTTACGTGAGCCTCAACAAAGATGAACAGCTTCACGATCTTCAAATCCTCCATCCACTTGATTCTCTTCAAGTTAATTTGAAGGTATGCAGGTCGATATGCAGTTATGTAATAGATCCCTGAAACACCCATCCATCTCTGTTCCATGTACACAGGTGATGGATTGTAAATGCAGTCTAGGATGTTCATCATCTCAACCCTTTGTCGATAATCCGTGGAATGCATCGTGGTCATAAACATGACTCGGAACACTAAGAACCTGTTCCATGCTTCATAATTCTGCAATACAGCATTCAAAGTAAGGAAATGTTTGGGACAGTAACATTTGCTTTACTTCTTCTTATTAAAATTTCCTAAAAACGAATCCTTTGTTGGTTTGCTCTGATGCCAACTGTAACGTGTCCACTAGAATCATCCCGGACACGTCTTAGCAGTCCGTCGGGAAGGATATCTAGAAAGATCCACCCGGTACTCCCATGGAATGTTACGGGACTTGCGATCTAGGTCTTCCCGCGTCTGCCACGTAGCGGAAGTATCCTGGCCGTTCCCACTTAGGATCGACCTGAATTTAGGTTTTCCTGTTTGGTCATTAGCTAGCAACAACTAGCGTCAGACCCGAGCGAACTACTTTACGCAGAAACGCCAGATCCGAAGCGGATTCACACTGCACTTGGTTCAAGGAGAATGGGAAACGAGAGGGATGCAAGGCTCGACCTCTCTGCCACAAGGCATAGTCCCATTCCGTTCCCCTAAAACAGCGCGAATCGGGTAATAGTTAATTCTAAATCATCGTTCTCGTTACTTGTTTCGGTGATGACGATCATCCTCTGTTCGTTGAAGACTTTGAGAAAAGTTCTCGGCTAACCGGGACCACCCATCCATAGGACGGACCCATGGTCCATCCTCCGCACTTTCCTCGGTTTGTTTTAGTTATGTAATTACCTACCACATTAGTTTGACATATACAAACAGCTTCTTTGATTAACCCTATTATGCACTGGTTCCTTCACGTAATCTTATCACAGGACATAAAGAAAACAATGTCAAACAACTTCCTTATTATCATTTTATCCTTTTATCTTTGAAATACAAGGAGTTCCCGCCTGTAGGCGTATTCATAATCCGCCCGAAGGCTATCCAGTAATCCACCAGGGATCACTAATCTAAGTTTCCGCCCGTAGACTAGTATGCCGGCCTCGAGATCCAATCCCGAGTCACGTTAGCCTCTTGTGCAGGGCCCGGAAGGCGAGGGATTTACGGCCAGAGCCCCCTCTGGCACCCAAGCGTCCTCCTGCTCCAAGTAGAACTCAACGGAGAGACCTCTCGCGGCGGGTTCGGTCCATGTTCCCGGCGCGGCTAACAACCCCCTTGGTTAGGGTCAGGCAGGCAGTCGCGGGTAACTGAAGCTGCCTCTCCCTTCAGGCTTCAACCTGAAGTATTTAGATATATTTTCGTCCTTTAGTTCATTGAGCAAACAATGCAAATAGTGCTTTCCAAACTGATACAAGCACAATCAATTTCCAATGGTCGTTTAGTTGGCAAACTGTTAAGGAGTGACTCCTTTTCTCCGAATGCAACCTGCATTCGATCCGGAATCAATTGCAACTTGGCAAGATTCCCATCATTCTTGGGTTAGGATCATACCCTACCAATACTTTAGGTCTTGTTGTGGTAGATTCCAGCGACCATGTCGCTTTAGTTTATTGTCTGGTCATTTGCTTCCAGGCAAATACCTAACTTTCCTTTTCCTTGGAAATTATTCCCCCAAGAAAAGTGAGTAACAGGATGATTACTCATCCTCTTGTCAGTTAAATTCTTTCAATAACTTGCCAACCTCATTTCGAGAGATGACAAAACTCTCTTGTGGACAAATCTGAAGTCTATACGATGTTGCAACCTTTTTGCACATGCATTGCATCATTCCACGGGATCATTCCACCCATTGAATGGCGTCCTCCGGCCACGGAATTACCTCTAGCCGAGTAGCAGGGTTTAGGGTATCCTCCAACCCATTCCTAATTAGGTTGTCCCATGGTCCTAGAAATTTGCAACTCCATCGGAGTTTCATCATTTGAACGAATGATCCTTAGGATAAAACCTTAGATCATTTTATGCATGAACATCCAATTGATTCGACATTTCGTGAATGTGTGTAAGATCTTTGGGATTGCGGGTTTAGACTTGGCAACAAGTGTAAAACTAGGTCGAAATCTTATTGCACTTGGCACTTGGGATACCTATCATATCGACTGAGCCATGCCCATATGAATCCCTTGTGTTTTAGGTTACTTAGACAACTCAATATACTTGTATTGCGACCAGGATGAACCTTCTAAAGGTAATAAACTAAATCTAATGGAGAACAATAGTTACAACTATGCCAATACGCGTAAACATGCGATTTATTGCTTTTACGCATCACATGGTTCACGATAACTTTATCTTTCCTTGGTGTAGTAAAAATGCATGATAATCTGGATACTAACTTTTCCTAAGACCTATTAATCATGCCTACAACCTTGTAGTCTATACTTTCGAATCTTATGCTTTGACGAACCATGCAACCTTTCCTAAATGCGGCTTCTGATGAATGACGTTTTCGCATGATGATTATGCAATACGCAACATTCTCCTAGCTACAATGTAGTTGACGAAGTTTATACCAAACTAAAGCTAGTGTTAATTCATTCCATTTTACATGCTATTTGCAAGTCCATAAGATCATTTCCGTACTCTATTATTTCTTTTCGGATAATATCTTATGGTGTTAACCTTGCCTCATAAAATCATTACGAGGAGGATGTTGCCTAACATGCGGCACACGCTTACTCCTACCATGTCTAGGACGAAAGAGAATGCACTTATAAATTCCATTTCTTTGCCCTAAGTTTGGACTCATTACTTTGATAATGTACCAAAGAAACTACATGCAACTAGTCTTCTAAGGTGGATAACTCGTTCAAATTCATGACATATTTCAATCTTGCCTAATGTTCAAGAGATACTTTACCAAATGTATTTTTTTTCCAATTTCCACATGCATTAAAATTAAGCGTAAAGATGCAATCTCCCTTATGAACTAAGCGCGCCTAATCATTTCTTTATGCGAAAATAACTCGAAAGAACCTAGACTTGAGGGGTCGGGGAGATATCCACTTGTATACTCGGCGATGAACCTCCCGCAGTCGCATCTTGTGTCCTTTTTGGGGCCATCGTAAGTGTAGAGTCGGCTTCTGATTTGCCTTTGTGGACTACGGATTGACTTGCCTCGGAATGCAGCTTCCAGACCTTTGCCTTTTTCCCTCGTACGCAGGAGATTCCTTTGCGGGATTTTGGATAAATGGTGCTTGCGGAAGAGGGCTTTATGAGTCCTTTAGGAAAACCCGGGTTGGCACGGAATTGATTCACGGATGGCTTGTGGGCTTTGAACCTAATTTCAGGAAGCCTCTTACGAAGGTCTTGCGGGAGGGCTTATAGCTTCATCCTCGTCTCTTCAAAGTTCCGGGGGGGGGGGGGGGGTATGAATGGACTTTTTTGGGCCTAGTGGGAAGGGGGGCTTAAGAAGCCCCCCTTAGAAGCTTCTTAAAGAAGCTTCTAAGAAGCTTTCTGGGGCAGCAGCGGCCACGTCAGGGGTGGGGTCGTGGTCATGGCGAGGGTGGCGGCGCTCCTGGTCGTGGCAACAAACGGAGCCACGGCAGTCCTTGGGCGGCGTCTCGTCAACGCGGCGGCTTCCCCCTCCAGCACGGCGACTCCCTCTGTCCACGGCGACCTTCCTCTAGCACGGCCCTCCCTCTCCCCCTCACCCCTTCCTAGGGGGGTGTTTATATAGGCAGGGGGGGGAGAAGGCCTCCACCACGTGGCCCCCCCTTGCATGGGTTCCCCCCCCTCCCATGCAGGCCACGACCGTCATAGCCCCATCCTCCCCACACTCCCCCTTCTCCAGCCATGCATCGGCTGGAGAAAAAGGGGAAGAAATAAAAAAAAATTGCCTTGAATTATTCATATTGCCCCTCCCAAGAGGGTGTTTTTGCGGGAGTTTTGATTTTAGAACCTCGGTTTTAATTTACCAATGCGGAGGACCCCATTTCTCGCGTGCGGGTCACACATTACCCTGCCAATAATTTCAATGCAATAGATAACCTTTGCACAAGGTTTACGTCGTGTGCGGGACATTAATATTCACGGGTGGGAATATTACATACGTGAAATTAAAATAGAAAAAAACCTGGACTTGTGGGCTTGGGGAAATATCCACGTGAATACTAGGAGATGAACCTCCTACAGGCACGCCTGTGACTTTTTAGGGGCCATCGTAGGCATGATTTCAGCTTTTGGTTTGCCTTCACGGTCTACAAATTTACTCGCCTTGATATGCAGCCTCAAGGTCTTTGCCCTTCTCCCTCGTACGCAGGAGATCCCTTTTGAAGTACGGATCCTTGAAAAAAAAACCGGCTTGCGGGATTTGGCTTATGGAATTTGGAGCTTTAAGAGGGGGTTTGAGGAAAGGCTCTTACGAATGGTGCTTCCGGAAAAGGAGGCTTTATGAGTTTCTTTAGGAAAAACTAGGGTGGCTAGGAATGGGTTCACGGATGGCCTGTGGGCTCTGAAGCCTATTTGCGGAGAGGCTCTTACGATGGGTCTTGCGGGAAGGGGGCTTTATAAGCTTCTTCTTCTTCTCTTCAAAATCCCGGGGGCTAGGAATGAACTTATGGGATTTGTGTGAAAGGGGCTTATAGAAACCCCCTTAGAAGCTTCTTAAAGAAGCTCCTAAGAAGCTTCTATCTGTGAATAGATCCACATGGAAGAGGGACGGCCAATAAGAAAATGTCATGGAAGAGGGATGATGGCGTGAGGGATGGCGGCGGTTGTCAACACCACAGGTGGTGGCGTCCCCCTAGTCCGGCGAGTAATGGCTTCCTCGACGGTGGCTTCTCCAGCACGGTGGCATCTACAGCTTTCTCCCTCACTCTTCCTGCAGCACGGCAGCTCCTACCTCCTCCTTCTTACCCCCTAGGGGGGGTTTTTATAGCTCAAGGGGGGAGAGGGCACCTTCCCCACCTGGGCTGTGCATGCAGCCCACGACTCCCTCATGTAACCACCTCTCCCACCTAGCCCATCCCCTCACACTTCCTCTCCTCTAGCCGTGCATCGGCTAGGGAAAGGGATAAATATGTAAAAAATTTGCTTTAATAATATCCATTTTTCCCCTCCCAAGAGGGTGTTTACCCGCGATTTGCGAATTTGAACCTCTGGGCTCGGTTTGCCAATGTGGAAGTCACAATTGCCATGCATGAGGGTTACGGAATAAATTGTCAGCAATTTCCATATGGAAGATGCCCTTGCACAAGGTTTACGCGTTGTGCGGGAAGTGAATATTCACGAGCGGGAATATTACACAACTCTGCATACACTAGAAGGTCAATTGACATGTCCACACAAAAGGATGAGTCCACCTCATTCTCAAAGAATTATTGGACTCCTGTATTTCCATTGTTGTTACCCGCTGCTAGCTCCTCTACATTCTCCAAGCCTTCGATGGCCTCCACTCCTTGCAATATCGACCCCTCTATTTGCATACTGTCCTTATCTATGCTCGGAACATCACTTTGATCATATACTCTTGCATTTAAGGGAGCTAAGGGTATAACATAGCACCATCGAGGTTGTCAAGATTTTGGATAGAAAATTACATGTTCAAAATCACGTACAAGAGAGATTTAACTATTGTTATATATACCATGTGATAATACAATTAAAAAAACATGAGTTCATGCACTTGTTCACAATGGGCCAGCAACACAAACGTATCACGCAAATCCTTCTATTTTCTTTCAGAACCTATTTCGAGAAATCGAGATGGACCTCATCGAATTGTTGCTCCATCTCTTTCAAGTACCACTTTGAACCACTGCATATCAAATAGGATCATGGAGAAGCTATGGTAATCCATTGTGACAATACTTTGCAAGTTCCCAAAATACTCCATCTCATCTATAATCGTGTTTGGATCTGTTGCTCGTCGTCAGCTCTCTTGCTCAAAATTTTCCATGATACCACAATCTGTTGTGGAGCGCATTTTGTCAATACGCTCCACGTGCAAATGCTGTCCACGTAATCACGCCCCACTATATATTTTTTATTATACATTGAAATACTCAATGAGTTGTCGCATATTAAATATAGATACGAAAAACCCTAAACACATCAATACCTTTGGACTACATCCCCTCGAGAATTCCCACTCCTCGATTGAGACCTCCGCCCCTTCGCGAGACACTACGGGTAAAGCTCCATGCAACCATTGTGTTGACATTAACCGCGGCATCTTCTTCATGTCCTCGCAATATCGAGTCCGTAGATGGCGCATACTACGTCAAAATTCATATCGTGCTTCCTCCTCATCTTTCCTAGGTTGCTGGTACCTAGCAAGCCACGTCTCCATAGAGGCATGGTGCAATATACAAAAGCAATTTACTTTCTCCTCGATTGCAGCATCCATTCTTTTTTCTATCCCATTTCCAACCACTACATCTCCGATCAGTCTATCACTGTCCTTCAATGACCATAGCATACTGTTGTCTAAATCCACCATTGGTAGCCATTGTGAAATATGAAATAACGCCTCTGACACCAACCAACCTTCAGCCATGCTACCTTCGAGTCGAGCTCTTTGTCATACAAATCCTTTCATGGTTCTCATAAAGTGCTCCAAGCATAATATACATCACGTATAGAGAGGTCTAATAATCTCCATTTCATCTACAAGATACACAAGAATGTGGATTTGTATCATGAGTATGCTCGTAGGCAGGTATTTCTCAAAGAGACAAACCATCTCCACTGCTCTGGGCCTTGCGAATTTAATAGAGGATGTCTTAATCTCCTTCTATGAGATCCATTGCACTAAAGTTAACAACCTGTAGATCGCCCCGCATATTTCTGGAGTAAGGCATCCTGCGATCGCGATCTGTAGTACAAAGTGCCACAAATGAGAAAGCATTATGAACAACGACTACACTCCAAATAGCAAAATACGCAAGCCACTTCCAATCCATTCGTAGTACAAACCTGACATATCTTATGCCAATCATTGGATTTTAGCCCTGATAATTGGTTGTCTTTAGAAAACGCGGATTTGAGAGAATGCATCATATCCATCGGAGTACTAATAGACTTAACTATTTGCTTCACAATGCACTCTTCTTTAGTGGAAAAAACCCAAGGAGCGCGAGGTAGCTGCAAGCGACCATCAACACTTGACTGCGGCCTAAGCGCCTCCATCTTGCCTACCTCCTTCAAATCCATTCATGCCCCTATAGTGTCTATCTTGCCTATGATATGGTCCCATAGTAAGCTATCCACATTTTGGAAAATATGCATGGGATTCAACAAGTGATTGATCTTTAAGTGGGTCCAATATGGCAAATCATAGAAAACTGAGAACCATTGCATTCCATTTGGATATGACTCCATGTGGACCATTTTTAGCTTGTACCAGCTTTGGGCATTCATACGTGTTGGAGATTGTCCAAGAAAACCTTCCCTGAGTTCATGACCCTTTGGCAACAAAGCAGCATGTCCTTGATATACCATCTTCTTCATGGTTTGTGACCTTCGGGAGTCTAACTGTTGCCCACACAATGGACATGCATGATAACCTAGGATAACCAGATCTGTCCCAACACCTCTATCTAGTGAATACAAACTTGAGCGAGCTATGATAGATATTACCAACGAGAATAGAAGCCTACTTACCTGAGCACTCTCGGAATCTGAGACAGTCATGCATAGTCTACATGAGAATGGCTCGAATATCTGCAGACCATTGACCATTGTGCTTGCTCATATCTTGTACGGTGCCCCCCTCCTCCCACAAAATCTTAAGCTCATCGAATAATGGACCAAGATACACGTCCATATTTTTGACTTTCTAGCGACTGGGAATGAGTAAGCTAAGGATGAGATGTCCTTTTTTCGTAGAAAGCCATGGAGGGATATTGTAGTTGATAAGGACTATAGGCCACACACTGTAAGAAGTTGAGCAAACACCGAATGGATTCACACTATCCATAGGAAGACTGAGCCGAAGATTCCTTGGCTCTCGAGCAAAGCCTGGGAAGGTAGAGTCAATGTGGCTCCATGCGCGTAAATCCATTGATGTTCGTTAAACTTCATCTGTGGATCTATTTTGCACATGCCACGTTGTCAAGCTCGCCATGCCAAATGTATGAAATATGTGGTTTATGCAAGGGATAAGCAAAAAGTATTTAAGAACTTTTTGAGGGATGGTTTGCCCTTGCAAGTCCTCTCAATACATGTGAGCACCACACTTTGGACTTGTCTCCATAGTCTTGTATTCTTCTCGAAATAGTATGCAATCATTGATACATGCATAGATGTTGTTGTAGTCCATGCAAAGGTTTCGTAAAATATATCGCGTATCATCACGAGACTGAAGCATGGTATTTGCAAGTGGTGATATATGATACTTCAATAACCTTTCAAAAATCATAAAACACATTGAAAAAGCACAAGTATTTTTTATGATAGTGCCGAAAAGAAATCAATGAAGCGTATGTACAAGATACCTGAACAACTCGATCACACTCACATCGCTCCACCTGTATTTTGCTTGCACACTTAAGAGTGCAAGCAGTGTCTTTAGGCGAGATACTTGCACCTATCATATAATGGTATGGTTGCTTCCTCTCTAAGCGGATCAGAAGTCATCCATGGGCATCAATGCATTGATCATTGCCTCCATCTCATGCTCCAAGATTGTAAGTAAGTCTAGAAGGCTGTCTGTCTTTTTTGGTATTGATGATATAGATTGGGTAGTACCTTTCAAGTGGTGGATTGGCTCAGGCACTCCATCCATTGCACGCCCACAAACTCTTCTAACTGGCCGCAAAGGGTACATTTCTCCTTGGGACGAGACATCACCTCCCTGGATAGAAAATTTGCCAGCCACACCCAATGTTTTTTATATGGTATTCAATTAGCTTGTGAATACAATGAATGATTGATATACACTTTTCTTATTGTTTGCTCAAAATCTGAGATCGCCTGATCAATGATCTCTGATTGAAACTCGCCGAAGCGTCATACTGTTCTATAGATAATCGATTTTTTCATCTAATTACTAGCTTACATTGAGAGCAAGGACACGGGACATGCTGATTAAGATATGCCTCGCGATCTTGAATATCATGACCTTCATAATTTTCCATTTGGTCTACATTATGACAAACAATTTGTTCTTGTTATCATTCTTTTTTTATTTCTTAAATTATAGGGATTTCTTCTCTTGTAACTCAACAAAATTAATATATATAAAGTCTCCACCCACTCACAAATTGACGATTGTTGGCCGTCTTGTGGTATTGTACCGGACCTCATTGGACCTCGTGCCACCACCACCACTACTACTACTACTACTACTACTACTACTACTACTACTACTACTACTACTACTACTACTACTACTACTACTACTACTACTACTAGTACTACTACTACAACTACTACTACTACTACTACAACTATTAAGATATGCTGATTAAGATATGCCTCGCGATCTTGAATATCATGATCTTCTTAATTTTCCATTTGGTCTACATTATGACAAAAAATTTGTTCTTGTTATCATTCTTTTTTTATTTCTTAAATTGTAGGGATTTCTTCTCTTGTAACTCAACAAAATTAATATATATAAAGTCTCCACCCACTCACAAATTGACGTATGTTGGCCGTCTTGTGGTATTGTACCGGATCTCATTGGACCTCGCGCCACCACCACCACCACCACCACCACCACCACCACCACCACCACCACCACCACCGCTACTACTACTACTACTACTACTACTACTACTACTACTACTACTACTACTACTACTACTACTACTACTACTACTACTACTACTACTACTACTACTACTACTACTACTACTACTACAAGTTATCATTCTTTTTTTATTGCCTCACGATCTTGAACATCATGACCTTCATCGTTTCCATTTGGTCTACATTATGACAAACAATTTGTTCTTGTTATTATTCTTTTTTTATTTCTTAAATTGTTTAAGAAGGGATTTCTTCTCTTATAACTTAACAAAATTAATGTATGTAAAGTCTCCACCCACTCACAAATTAACATATGTCGGAGTGTTTCCTGTCTTGTGGTATTGTATCGATCCTCACCGGACCTCATCACTACAACAAAAAGGCCTCATAGACGCACTTTTAGACGTGATTTTTAAATATAGAGAAAATCTTACGGGCACGTCTATTCACTCGTCTATTTGCGTGTCTATCGTGTTGCGTCTATAATCGCATGTATAAATGAATTTACACGCAAAAGTAAACGTGCAATAGATGCACATATATACACATGAATACATGCGCATAATAAACCAAAATTGCTACTTATTTAATTCATTTTGCGCATCTATTAGCGCATCTAGTTGGCAGTTAGATGGGCATATAGACACGCTTATAGATGCGCTTTTACAAGCACCCGTAGACACGAACGGAAAACAAAAAATCTCATTTTTTTAAAATATATATTTAATTTATTTTTTAAATTTTAATTATGGAGCACGTGTATAAGCGCGTGTACTTTGCACTGTAGATGCGCGTATAAACGTGCATTTTCTGAAATTTAAACACGCGGATAGACGCGCAAAACAGAACTGGAAAAAAAACCAGAGAGTATGTGCTCTCTGGTTTTTTTTTTTCCCCCCTCCCATACATCAGATTGTGCATTTGGGAACAAGACAATGGATCTAAAAGCGCGAGAATTGAAAATAAAAGTCCATGTATTCATTATAGATCAAAAGCATTTATATGAGAAGTTTAAGTGCTTGCGACCTAAAGCGTGGCCGCAAGCAGTAGGCTCAAAGATGGATCATACATATACAAGAAAACAAGGCCATAGAGGAGGTATGGTGCTCCTCTACGAATCTGAAGAAGAAACATCTTTGCTAGTACCACCATGGCTACTAGCGTCGCTATCCCCCTCCTCGCTATGCTCCACATCCGGGTTCGCCTACACACACAAAAGATCAAGGTTTCTTACATAGACATGGTGGAGAAAAAGTTAAAATTAGCTATAATTTCAATAGGAAAGTAAGAAAAACATACCTCCTCTGGCTGTCGAATTCTCATGGCCCGATTGTATTGGTCCTCAGTGATGAGACCCTGCTCATAAAAGTGAAGCCATGTGGCTGCGTAGTTATGGCCTCGATAGTAACCTACCTCTCTAGGAGTAGGTATCCTACGAACGATGGTAGTCTGTAAAACAATTATGATATATACAAACAATTATGAGTCACAATATATTAGAACAAATTATATAAAGAATTGAAAGAAATATAAATTTTAAAAAACCAGAAATCAAAATATACTTACAAACTCTGCCTCCCACGACTCTCTACCGCCCGATCCGTAATACGATGATCCCATGGTTTCCATTTGGATCCGTCGCGCCTCTGCGTGTTTGCTACTCTTCACTTTCTCTGCTGCTTTCTTCTTGGCTTTCTTCCACTCTATGTTGTGGCACATAGGTGGTTGGCTATAGGCTCCACGTCCCTCCTCTTGCCTCCGCAGTGAGTCCCTGGTGCGTGTCATGAGGTGGGATCTTTTGTTGTGAAGCATATCCCTCACTTTTGTGCATGCCCAATCATCCGAGAATCGCTGACCCTCAGGATTTGGGTACCTCCTATGGACTGCCCTCAATACCTCCTGCCACAAGCCACTTTTCTAATTTTTGAAGGCAATGAAAAAATCTTTATACGTCGCATGCATGACGCTCTTCATGTACGCCATTACATCCCTTCCTTCATCATCATGGAAGATGCCACCAGCATTTGTAACTCTATAGTACTGGCGTACTAGCTCCTCTACGTAATCTACTAGTGAGGGTGATCGCTCGCCACCTCCTAGGCAACCCCCACACAAGCCTCATCCTCCCCCTCGACTCTCCCTCCTCCCTCTCTGTCGACTACCCTCTGCCTCACTGGATGCAAATGCTTCTGCAGATGCTTGTGCTTTAGCCGATGCACATACAGGTGCTGCACGTGGAGTACCTGCATATGGAGCACCTGCATGTGGAGTACCTGCATGTGGAGTTTGGGAAGTAGTGCTAGGCAAAGAAGTCAGAGGCATTCCAGACATGACACTAAACACCTCGTCCGCTATGGGAGAGCACCCAAGGTGTCTGGTCATCTCTCCCATGAAGTCTTCCCTACTAGGAAAACCTCCAAAAAATGCATTGACCCCCCTGTCAAACGAGGCCAATGTATCATTCATGCGATCCAAATCCGGGTCATTTCTAGATGAACCAAGATACAATATCTGCAAAAAAAACACAAGAACAAGACAAATTTGTTTGCATATAAAAAATCATATATTACCTACATTTTCAAAGAGCTTTCTTTAGACATTGAGCATAAAACTTAAGTGCTAATGATTCTCATAAACAAGAAAACTGATAAACACAAACATGGGATTGGTCACATTCATCATTGCAAAAATATATTGATGATAATGATCATGGGTAGTTGGCCCATCCGGAGGATGCGCAGGATTAGAGGGGGTGGATGTCGTATTGCTGCGCATTCGAGGCGTGAAAACCACCCGAAAGTTGTGTGTGCAATTCGATACTTTGTGCATACTTAGTTGTTGTGATTAAATTTATTCTCTGCGTATGAGTATAGTAGCGAGTATGAAGGGTTGCTTTCAGTCTATGTTGAATAGGGTCAAGGAGAGAAGACATTACAATTATTCAAACAAATGCATGAGGAGGATATCTCTTTGGATAGTATCACACTTGTCTGTGCTTTAAAAGCTTGTGGCAACATGGTGGTTGTTGATAAAGGCCAGGAAGTCCATATGGAAATTGTAATGAAATATCTTGAAAATGACATTTTTATTGGCAACACTTTGGTTGACACGTATGCCAAATGTGATTCCCTTTCCGAGGCGTTAAACATTTTTGACAGTCTGCCAGTCCAAGATGTTGCATCTTTTAATGAAATGATAAAAGGATGTGGCACAAATTTAGATGGTAACCAAGCCATAGATCTCTTCAAGTGTATGCAAGAAAAGGGATGTTGTCATGTTCACATGCTTGTTGGGTGCATGCAGTCATGCGAATTTGGCATGTGAGGGCCGAAATATTTTCAAGTTGACGACAAATAATTATGGCATTACACTCATAGTAGATCACTATACTTGTTTGGTTGAACTTCAGAGGGAATTCTGGAAACGATGTCTTCCTCACCTTCTAAAGATATGTGGATAGGGGCTTTTTCTGGAAAAGGGGAGAGCCGTGCTTTAGGGGAAAGGAGCTGTGCTTTGGGGGGAAAAGAGGAGTTTTTATGTTTTTGAATCAAGCTTGGAGGATTTTCCCGGGGGATTGATGGATCTGGCATACGATTTTTTTTGGAGAGGAATCAGAAGGCAAAAAGGGAGGACGATCCTTTGCGCTGAATATGGATTTGGGGAGGACGATCCTCTGCGCAGAATAGGGGGAGAAAACGACGGAAAAAGCTTGAGATAGCTCTGAATGCGGAGTGCTAAAGTTTTTGGGCAAGAGAGAGGAACAGGAGGGGAATTCCTCACTGGATTCGTATGAGGACGTACGAGCAGAGGTCGTCGAGATCGTTCCCGGGGTAAGCAAGGTCTGCATCCTTGGAGCAGAAAGGCTTAGAGCCATCCTTGATGAACTAGATCTTCCACCATGGCGGTTCCGCTTGCCGTCTGGCTCGCAGCTCCAGAGCACGTCTGCGACATACGATGATGATATGTTGGTCATGAGGTTGCCGAAGCAACTCCATGCTTGCTGTAGATGATCGAATTTCAAACAGGCCCCTTCGGATGCTGAGAGAGAAGAAGGGAAAAACTAGGTAAAAGCTGTTGATGATACAGACTCAGCAGATGAATCAACCAGAGGTGCAGATAATCTACTTGTTAATGTTGCTCCTGCAATCCCAAATGATAACGAGATAGGGCAAAGCGTTGCCGAAGCAACAGAGCTTGCTTGTCTGATGAAAAGCCGCTTGACTCGCTTGCATAGCTCAAGGTTTTCTCTAGTCAACTTCGACACAACTGTTCGCAGAAAGAAACGAAGGAGGAAGGGGTCGACAGCAATTGACAAGCTCCGGAGGATGTGCAACGGGGATGGACGAGTCAACACTGGACATTGATTAAGCTAAGGAGAAGAAAAGCTCGACTAGGCCTACTGATCAGGTGGCTGATTGGAGGAATAGGATAGATGGTACTCAACGGAACAGGGGGGAAGAAAAAGAAATCAAGGTGAACTCTGCATTCAGAACAAGGAAGGAGGGAAGCTATCTCTATTGGATTGACTGCGATGAGCTAAAGCTATGCTAAATTAAAGAGTAGAAGTCTGTTGACATGCGACGAGGTGTCATCAATAATAACCACAGCTATACGTTGGCAACAGACGGAAATGCAGGCGCAGAGGAAGGAACCTGAAGAAGTGCTGCAGGCTCTCCACAATCTTCATTTTCTATGGTTGTCCTACAATGCTGTCGACAAGCTCCTGTCTCAGAAGCTATAACCACATCAAACTTTACCCATGCCAGGATCACAAGCTTCAGGACAACTTACTACTTATGACAGAGATGATCCAAGAACCTTAGGATACAACAGAAGTTTTACTAGTAGTTGTAGCAAAGCTGATCGTTATGTTTCATGGGATGAGATCAAAGCAATGACTCCATCGTGAAGAGATGGGATCGATTCAGTAACTGTGAACGACCTTCGTAGAACATTTTGCACGTTCTTGAGGGAGCTTGGAATCAAGCTGAGAATGCCCGGTGTTGCAATCGTCATATCCACTATATTTTGCCATTGATTTTACCTTCATTAATCACATCATTAAAAAAAATGATCAATTTACAATTGCAACAACATGTATGTTCTTGGCCAGCAAAGTAGAGGAACATTGGAGGCCTCTTGAAGACGTGGTTGCTTTGGCATATTGTTTGTAGAACATGATTAATCCTGTAGCAGCTCAGGAGATGAGAGATAAGGATTTCCCTATTGCCGGAGAATTCTATCCTTCATTGATGATATGTTTCTGAATTACTGTGGCTGTCATTTGAAGATGATTACAACATTCATTTCAGTTCAGAGAACCTCAATATTACTAGAAATCCACCTTGACAAGATGTGTATGCAGTCACAAAGCTAGAAGAAACATGCTATTTTGTCCTTTTAGAATCATGAACTGATTTCTATTGTTCGTCTTACAAAAATCTGTGACACTTCTTCAACCAGTTTAAAAGCAAACACTGCTCCTGAAAAATTTATTCTTGTCTGAATGAAAAAGAAGAGCCAACCTTCTATACTATTTATTTTTACAAGGATGTCATCAGCTCTATATGACATAATCAACCTTGATTCCATTGATCTTTTTCTGAGCTGCAATGTGGACATTTACAACAGTAGTCAGCAGTAAATAAGAATAATTCAGCTTGATTGATCTTCTATCCTAAAATTTAACAAGGACTTCTAAAGTTGCGACATTGCTTTCGAAACCCTTTGACATCTTTGGTGAACCCGACGTGAAAGCGTCACAGAAATTTCAGGATGGGAGATACTTCAGCCTCTATTTCAGCTTCTTCTACAACTCCAGCTGTGTCTACTTCAGCTCCATCAATGACTGCTGCGTCAAGTACTTCAACGGAGTATCTAAAACAGATTTTGCAGAATATGTCCATGTATATGCAGCTCCAAAATCAGCAAACACAAATGTATATGCAGCAGCAACAACAATTACATCAACACTAGTTGTCTCAGCAAAGGCAACTCTATTCGGAGAAAATCCAAGTGCAGCTAAGAAGACTAGAGGGGGTGAGTTTGTTACTCCACCTACTGCAGGACCGTCTTCAAGACCAGGGCCAGATCGACAGATGGAGGATGCTCAAAAGAGAGAAAAGAGGCAAGAGCCTAGAGAGAGAAAGCAACCAGGATTCAGATTGATGTCCGATATTGAGACATCTACAGATATGAAGAAAATCTTTAATGATAAGATACTTGGCAGTGAGGTGACTTTCACTATTTCTGAGATTTTGGGCATCTCAAAAAGAGAGTTTCAGGATCAGTTTCAGGAGGTCCTGAAGAGGAAGAGACATGCATTGGCTACCACTGACACACAGGGAGTTTTGATTGGAGAGTTGGATGAGGATGATGATGAGGTTATGGTTGATAATGCTTCTGTTTTTTCACAGGTAGAGAAGAGGGTTCAGACTATGCATTATCCTAAAATTGATGAGCCTGTCATGATACCGCGTAGTCACTTTTCGCGGAGCCATTGGGCTAGGGCAACTACAGAGACGATGGTAAAGATTGGAGAGAAACAGGTGCCTTATGTTGCATTGGTTGATCATGGTTCAGAGATTAATCTCATAGTTCGTGGAGTTTATGAGAGTAACAGATGGCCTATGGATGTAGAGCATGGGTGGCGTATGAGAGCCGCCAATAACACTGCAGGTGATTTATATGCTGCTTGCCCTAGTGTCAGGGTTTCTATTGGTGATGTAGAGGAGGATTTTCATTTCTTTATGTAGGATTCATGCTCTTATCCCATAATTCTTGGTCAGCCATTCATTACAGAGATGCGCATGGAAACTAAGGTCATGGATGATTGATCTGCTTATGCACGGATTCGCAGTAAAGATGGTATGAGAGCAGTTCAGTTTATGACAGTATGTGTGAACCATGTTAGAAACAGGGATACTCTCAGAGATGCACTCTTACCCACTGTGAGGGATTCGGGTTTTCATTAGGTACCGCCGTTTCGCGAGACGACGGTGGTACAGAGCAGAGGAGATTGGAGTTCTCGCCTCCTAGCAGCAGCAGTGTTTTCTCCTCCGGTTATGTTGGGATTTCAGCAAACAGTTCAATGAGTTATCAGAAGACTTCTAGGTTGCCTAGAGCTGCCAGGCAGTATATATGCAGGAAGGAGAAAAATTTGAAAAATGCAGGAATTTTGGAGGATGATGAGCACATAGATGGTATGTATGACAGTGTGATTTGTGCAGATACGATGACAGAGATGGGAGATATGCTAAAAACTGATATGCTGAATTGTCATGGTAATGTATTAGTGCAGTCCCTGGACATGTTTCATGAAATTGCAGATTTTATGTCACAGATTGAGTCGGAGGCTGAGGTAACTCAGCAAAGAGTGTTGAGTGCTGAAGAAATTCAGCAAACAGAGTTTCCAGCTGGTTATGATCAGCTTTTAGAGAGACAGAGGGCTGAAAAATTTCAGCCAACAAAGTTTACTGCTGAAATATTTCAGCATTCAGAGTTTGGGGCTGTTTCTATGCAGTCCATAGAGCAGAGGGCTGAGAATATTTAGCCATTGGAGTGCAGAATTGCTGATTTACAGCAAGGTTTATGTAATGCAGAAGAGCATAATGAAGCCAGGGTTGACACGAAATACAAAACTGTGGATAAGAAGGTGAAGCCGGTTGCTGTACCGCTTCCATCTGACAGTGATCAGCAAATAGAGAGGGCTGCTAAACAACAAATTTTGAGGAATCCGGAGCATATTGGTCATAAATTTTCAGCAGAGACACTTGCTGAATTGAAAATTGGAAATGGTGATTTCTTGTTACCCATGGAGAAGCAATGCTTTCAGGAGATGCTTGAGCGTCATGGAAGGGGATTTGCTTTTGTCCCACATGAGATTGGATGTGTGAATCCTGATATTGTTGCTCCTATGTTTATTTTTACTATTCCTCATATCCCATGGAATCTCCGACCTATTCCAGTGCCTAAAGCACACTTGCGAAAGCTGATTGATTTATTGAATGAGAAAATCAGGATGGGAATCCTTGAGCCTTCATCTGCACCATACTCAAACAGGTGGTTTACAGTTCCAAAGAAGAATGGTACTCTTCGATTTATTCAGGACATGCAACCAGTGAACAGAGTTACTATCAGGAATGTTGGTATAGGTCCAGTTGTGGATGAGTTTGCAGAGGCATTTGCTAGATGTGCCATCTATTCTTTGGGTGATTTGTATTTAGGATATGATCAGTTTCAGCTGGCTTTGGAAAGCAGGGACATAACCACCATTAGAACTCCTATTGGGCTTGTCAAGATGTGTACCTTGCCTCAAGGTGCCACTAATTTTGTTGCGCATATGATGAATGCCATGCATAAGGTCCTTCGTGATTACATACCTCAGCTTACTATGCCTTTCTTGGATGATGTGCCCATTAAGGGGTGTGCAGAAGAAGAGAAGAATGAGAGCCTAAATGAGCAGGGATGCAGATACTTTGTGGCTGATCATATTTCAGCATGTGAGAAGATTTTGGCTAGGTTAGAAGAAGTGAACTTGACACTTTCAGGGCAAAAATCTGTTTTTGGAGTGAATGAGGTTGTTATTGTTGGGCATATGTGTGGATATTATGGCAGGAAACCCTCACCTGATAAGGTGAATGCTATAGCTAAGATTGTAGAGTATTGTTCTACTACTTCAGAGGTACGGAGATTCATTGGTGCTTGTGTGTTTTATATGATTTGGATACCTCATTTTGCACACATAGCAGATTGTTTGTATCAGCTGCTTCGAAAGGGGCAAAAAATTTATTGGGATGAGAGCCACACTAGAGCCATGCGGAAATTGAAGAAAATATTGCAGAATGCTCCTACTCTCAGGAAAGCGGATTATAATTGTGATAGGCCTATTGTATTGACAGTTGACACTAGTCCAATTGGCATAGGTTGGGCTGTGGGTCAAGATGATGTAGATGGAAATAGGTATGCTATTCGGTTTGGGGCGAAAGTCCTAAACGAGAGACAGAGGAGATATCCGCAAATCAAGAGGGAGTTATTGGGGATTGTCACGGCTCTCAAATGTGACAAGGAGTACTTTATTGGAGCTTCAGTTGTGGTAGAGACAGATTGCTTGCCATTGATTGGTATGATCACGAGTTGCTCTACTCCGAATATAGCTATGTTGAGATGGATTGCATACATCAAGTCATTAAATCCGGAATTTAAACACATAGCAGGGAAGGATAATCCAGTGGTAGATATGTTGTCTAGAGCCAGATATGATGATGAGGAGACTCTACTTGCAGAAGAGGATGATGCAGAAATTTCAGCCACTATGGTTGATCATGTTTGTCATGTCTATGATATTGTGGCTTTCATAGAAGAACTTTATGTTGGAGATTGGTTGCAGATTGGCAGGTACCTTAGTACACTAAGCAAAAGAGATGAATGGACAGATGAAGAGTTCAAGAAGATCAGAAGGAAAGCCTATGGTTATTTTCTCAAGGACAGATTTCTTTGGAAGCATCCGAAGAAAAGAGGCGGATTACCTTTGCGGGTTGTCTGCGATAGAGAGACACAGTTACAGGTGATGAGGGAGTTTCATGAGAGTCCTTGGGCTGGTCATAGAGGAGTATGGGCTACTTATGAGAAAATCAAGGAGAAATATTGGTGGAAAGGCATGTATAGAGATGTTTGTCACTTTGTTGAGACTTGCAGAGACTGCTAGATATATTCAGTAGTGCGTCATAGAGATGAGCTTCATCCGACTTATCCGCTATGCATTCATTATAAGTGGGTAGTTGATTTGGTTACCATGCCTATGGATCTATGGCAGATGAGATACATTGTTTTGGCTAGAGAGGATCTTACCAATCATGTTGAGGGCAGATCTTTGAGAACAAAGACCACTAATGCAGTGTGTAAGTTTTCTTATTGGAGGAAATTTTCTGCAGGTATGGTTGTGTGGGTAAGATCACTGCGGATCGTGGTGAATTGGATGCAAATGAAGCTAGGGAGTTTTTCTCTCAGCTAGGAATCAAGTTGGCTCTAACCACAGCATACAATCCAGAGGGAAATGGAAAAAGTGAAAGAGGGCATCCGCCGATAGTGAAAGCATTAGCCAAAGCATGCAGCGGACAGATTGGAGAATGGCCAAGACTTCTACCATTTGCTTTGTGGGCTGATCGTACGACTCATAGTGTTACTACAGGATATATGCCTGCAGAGTTGATGTATGGTCAGAAACCTGTTATGCCGATTGAGACTTGTGCTTTGACTTGGTCAGTTTTACCTTGGCAGGAGGATTTGACGAGAGAGGAGCTCTTAGCTCTTCGGATTCGACAGTTGGAGAGGAGACCTAAGGATATTCAGCTAGCTATTGACAAGTTGAAGGTTGCTAGACTAAGGAATAAGGACAGGTTTGACAGTAGGCATCGCTTATGGCCAAGAGCAATAGAAGAGGGAGATTGGGTATTGGTCTTTGATAGCAGTCTTGAAAATCAGCATACTGCACTTCGGAAGATGGTGAAAAGATGGTTTGGGCCATACATAGTCAGACATGTCTTTGATAATGCAACATATGAGCTGACTGAATTGGATGGGACAGTGCTTAGAGTGCCTATTGCTGGAAAAAGAATCAAGATTTTCAAGAAAAGAGATGATGAGGATTATGCATTGGAAGAATTTTCAAGAGAAGAGCAACGACAAGAAACTCCAATGGAAGAGACAGATGATATAGCTAATAATCTTGTTGATCTATCGGAAATGCATAACAAAGAGATTGATTTGTCTGTGGATCTTGATGATAATGATCATGGGTAGTTGGCCCATCCGGAGGATGCGCAGGATTAGAGGGGGTGGATGTCGTATTGCTGCGCATTCGAGGTGTGAAAACCACCCGAAAGTTGTATGTGCAATTCGATACTTTGTGCATACTTAGTTGTTGTGATTACATTTATTCTCTGCGTATAAGTATAGTAGCGAGTATGAAGGGTTGCTTTCAGTCTATGTTGAACAGGGTCAAGGAGAGAAGACATTACAATTATTCAAACAAATGCATGAGGAGGATATCTCTTTGGATAGTATCACACTTGTCTGTGCTTTAAAAGCTTGTGGCAACATGGTGGTTGTTGATAAAGGCCAGGAAGTCCATATGGAAATTGTAATGAAACATCTTGAAAATGACATTTTTATTGGCAACACTTTGGTTGACACGTATGCCAAATGTGATTCCCTTTCCGAGGCGTTAAACATTTTTGACAGTCTGCCAGTCCAAGATGTTGCATCTTTTAATGAAATGATAAAAGGATGTGGCACAAATTTAGATGGTAACCAAGCCATAGATCTCTTCAAGTGTATGCAAGAAAAGGGATGTTGTCATGTTCACATGCTTGTTGGGTGCATGCAGTCATGCGAATTTGGCATGTGAGGGCCGAAATATTTTCAAGTTGACAACAAATAATTATGGCATTACACTCATAGTAGATCACTATACTTGTTTGGTTGAACTTCAGAGGGAATTCTGGAAACGATGTCTTCCTCACCTTCTAAAGATATGTGGATAGGGGCTTTTTCTGGAAAAGGGGAGAGCCGTGCTTTAGGGGAAAGGAGCTGTGCTTTGGGGGGAAAAGAGGAGTTTTTATGCTTTTGAATCAAGCTTGGAGGATTTTCCCAGGGGATTGATGGATCTGGCATACGATTTTTTTTGGAGAGGAATTAGAAGGCAAAAAGGGAGGACGATCCTCTGCGCTGAATATGGATTTGGGGAGGACGATCCTCTGCGCAGAATAGGGGGAGAAAACGACGGAAAAAGCTTGAGAAAGCTCTGAATGCGGAGAGTGCTAAAGTTTTTGGGCAAGAGAAAGGAACAGGAGGGGAATTCCTCACTGGATTCGTATGAAGACGTACGAGCAGAGGTCGTCGAGATCGTTCCCGGGGTAAGCAAGGTCTGCATCCTTGGAGCAGAAAGGCTTAGAGCCATCCTTGATGAACTAGATCTTCCACCATGGCGGTTTCGCTTGTCGTCTGGCTCGCAGCTCCAGAGCACGTCTGCGACATACGACGATGATATGTTGGTCGTGAGGTTGCTGAAGCAACTCCGTGCTTGATGTAGATGATCGAATTTCAAATAGGCCCCTTCGGATGCTGAGAGAGAAGAAGGGAAAAACCAGGTAAAAGCTGTTGATGATACAGACTCAGCAGATGAATCAACCAGAGGTGTAGATCATCTACTTGTTAATGTTGCTCCTGCAATCCCAAATGATAACGAGATAGGGCAAAGCGTTGCCGAAGCAACAGATCTTGCTTGTCTGATGAAAAGCCGCTTGACTCGCTTGCATAGCTCAAGGTTTTCTCTGGTCAACTTCGACACAACTATTCGCAGAAAGAAACGAAGGAGGAAGGGGTCGACAGCAATTGACAAGCTCCGGAGGATGTGCAACGGGGATGGACGAGTCAACACTGGACATTGATTAAGCTAAGGAGAAGAAAAGCTCGACTAGGCTTACTGATCAGGTGGCTGATTGGAGGAAGAGGATAGATGGTACTCAACGGAACAGGGGGGAAGAAAAAGAAATCAAGGTGAACTCTGCATTCAGAACAAGGAAGGAGGGAAGCTATCTCTATTGGATTGACTGTGATGAGCTAAAGCTATGCTAAATTAAAGAGTAGAAGTCTGTTGACATGCGACGAGGTGTCATCAATAATAACCACAGCTATATGTTGGCAACAGACAGAAATGCAGGCGCAGAGGAAGGAACCTGAAGAAGTGCTGCAGGCTCTCCACAATCTTCATTTTCTATGGTTTTCCTACAATGCTGTCGACAAGCTCCTGTCTCAGAAGCTATAACCACGTCAAACTTTACCCATGCCAGGATCACAAGCTTCAGGACAACTTACTACTTATGACGGAGATGATCCAAGAACCTTAGGATACAACAGAAGTGTTACTAGTAGCTGTAGCAAAGCTGATCGTTATGTTTCATGGGATGAGATCAAAGCAATGACTCCATCGTGAAGAGATGGGATCGATTCAGTAACTGTGAACGACCTTCGTAGAACATTTTTCAAGTTCTTGAGGGAGCTTGGAATCAAGCTGAGAATGCCCAGTGTTGCAATCGTCATATCCACTATATTTTGCCATTGATTTTACCTTCATTAATCACATCATAAAAAAAAATGATCAATTTACAATTGCAACAACATGTATGTTCTTGGCCAGCAAAGTAGAGGAACATTGGAGGCCTCTTGAAGACGTGGTTGCTTTGGCATATTGTTTGCAGAACATGATTAATCCTGTAGCAGCTCAGGAGATGAGAGATAAGGATTTCCCTATTGCCGGAGAATTCTATCCTTCATTGATGATATGTTTCTGAATTACTGTGGCTGTCATTTGAAGATGATTACAGCATTCATTTCAGTTCAGAGAACCTCAATATTACTAGAAATCCACCTTGACAAGATGTGTATGCAGTCACAAAGCTAGAAGAAACATGCTATTTTGTCCTTTTAGAATCATGAACTGATTTCTATTGTTCGTCTTACAAAAATCTGTGACACTTCTTCAACCAGTTTAAAAGCAAACACTGCTCCTGAAAAATTTATTCTTGTCTGAATGAAAAAGAAGAGCCAACCTTCTATACTATTTATTTTTACAAGGATGTCATCAGCTCTATATGACATAATCAACCTTGATTCCATTGATCTTTTTCTGAGCTGCAATGTGGACATTTACAACAGTAGTCAGCAGTAAATAAGAATAATTCAGCTTGATTGATCTTCTATCCTAAAATTTAACAAGGACTTCTGAAGTTGCGACATTGCTTTCGAAACCCTTCGACAACGCAAGTAGACGCAAATATAGATGCTTACGTAAACGCAGATATAGACACGTATTTAGGCTTTATCATAAATTTTTGTCTATAAAATAGGTTTTGATAGTGAATTCTTATCATAAGTTTTAATGTATTTATGATAATCTTCATGTATTTAAAATTGAGATCTTAGAATAATTAATATGCTAGCTTTAGGTCTTTATGTAAACATATGAATGACAAATATTTTGATGTTGTCATTGTTGAGATATCGAGCTGCACTCGTGATATGCCAGGGTGACCGTTGTGCATTTATGTCACCGACGTGTCAGTTGTAGATGCAGTTGGTACACCGCCCATGAATAATAGCTAGATGACAGCTATCCTTATCTACTCTAGTTCGTGGCTCAGTTAGTATGCCACCTTAGTTAGTTGAGTTTGGTTTGAGACCCATATATAGGGTTCTTCTATTTCTTTGTATGAGAGTTCTTTTTGGCTTACACAACTAAGAAGAGGAAAACTGTTTTCAGCCTCCACCCTTGTGTGTAATTTCCCCATTGTGCAAGCAAGAAAGCTACAAGTGAGACTCCTTCCTTCTCTCCCACAATCTTGACATGATATCAGAGCCTTGTTCGTGGTAAGGAGCTCAAGAAAGCAAGCCAAGCTCACGGTGTTCTGGTAAGAGGAGCAGTGTTGCTTTCATTTTCTGTTTTGGGAGTAGATCTCTGTAGGTAGCACAGTCGGAAATTGCAAGAGTGCATTGTCTCAGGTTGAGACGCCCTTCGCGGTGAAGCAAGAGGGCAGTATATGCTGCGGGATTGGGCTTTAGCCTTGGTGACCCTGTTTTTTTCATTTGAGGCTATTTCGGGGCCTGTTTTGGAGGCGGAAGTTTTCTGCATGCACTCAAGAAAAGGCCCAGTTTTATGCTGTGTGACCACTGTTCTACAGGTCGGTGAAAAGTTACCATAGAAATTGCATCGTATGCTTGTGTGCAGAGACATTGGGAGTTACAAAATCATCCTTGGTTCCTGTTTATGCAAAATCGTCACTAGGAAGTGACTGTGTGGTCAAATACCACTTTCGCCAGTTTTGCAGATTTGCCCTTGTGAGGGTGAAGCTGTGTTTTTTGCAGTGACAGAATTTTTTGCAGTGTTCTGTAATGGCATCTGATTCTCTTTCACATATTGTTACTGAAAAGCTTGACAAGAACAACTTCCAAGCATGGAAGTTTAGAATGACGAATTTCCTTATGGGAAAAGGATATTGGGATTTTATTGCAGGAAATGAAGAAGAACCAGTTCTTCCTGATGTTCCCAATCAACAGCAAATGCAGGCATTTAAAGCATGGCATGAGAGAGCCAGGAAAGTTATGTATTGGCTGTATATTAGCATTTCAGACTCTATGATTGTGCATATTCAGGATGCAAGTACGCCAAAGGAGGCAAAAATGTATAGTACAAATATGCAAGCCAAGAAAATGCAGCTCAAGCAAGAGTTGCATAATGTGCAAAGAGAAAATATGAGCATCAATGACTACCACATGAAGGTGAAGAAGATTGCAGATGCACTTGCTTCCATTGGGTCACCAGTGGAAGATGATGATTTAGTTTTTGTGACCTTGAATGGTCTAGGAAAGGATTATGCACAGTTCCGAACATCCATTTCCGTCCGTGAAAGATTTTCTGATTTTGAGGAGTTGATTGCTCTTCTAATTTCTGAGGAGCAGAGAAATGGTGGTGCATCTTCTTCAGGAGGAACTTCAAAAAAAGCTGTCTTCTACTCAAATGCTGGAGGAGGTAGAGGCAGAGGTAGAGGAGGCCGATCTGGAGACCGTGGTAGAAATCAGAATATGCAGCAAACTCAAGAAAACCAGTCCTATGGAGGAGGACATGGTAACTCTAGAGGCAGGGGGAGCCAAAGAGGTCGTGGTGGATGGCAAAGAGGCCAAAATGCAAACAGTAATGTTGAATGCTACTACTGTGGTAAAATGGGTCATATGGCTAAAGACTGCTATAAAAAGCAGAATGACATCATGAATGAAAAATTGCAACAAGGAAATTATGCATCTTCTAGTAGACAGGGTGATGATATAAATGAGCATTTGTTCATGGTGTAGCACATGAACAATTCTGTGACAAGTGTAGAAGAAAGCAACGATGTATGGTATGTTGACTCAGGTGTATCAAACCACATGACATGTCATGCAGAATGGATGGAGGATGCAAGGAAAATGGAAAAACCAGGATTTGTGGAGACTGGTGATGATACTGCACATCCTATTGTGCAGATTGGAAAAATTCATTTGTCTATGCAGGATGGGAAAAAGAAATACATGTCTGATGTATTTCATGTTCCAAATATCACTAAGAATCTGATTTTTGTTGGTCAAATGGTTGAGCAGGGCTTGCAGGTTAGATTTAATCCTCATGGATGCTTTGTTGAGGATATGAAAAATAAAGGTCGCTTGATAGCAAAAGGAAAGAAGAAGGGAAGAATGTTTACGTTGGATGCAGACATGCTTGAATTGAGTGCAGTAATGTTTGCACATGGGACCGGTGTAGTTGCAGATATTGATATCTGGCATAAACACATTGGTGATGTTAATGTACAACGACTTAAATCAATGCAGGCCCAAAATATTGCTGCAAGATTGCCTAAATTCAAGGTTGCAGAAATGCATAAGGTATGTGAAGCCTGTCAATTTGGAAAACAGGCAAGGAAACCATTTCCTAGACATGTTCAAGAGAGTAAGAAGCCATTGGAATTAATCCACTCTAATGTGTGGACTACTAAAGCTGCATCTCTTGGAGGCTGTCATTATTTTGTCACTTTTATTGATGACTATAGCAAAAAAATTTGGGTGTATTTTATGAAAAAGAAAAGTGAAGTGTTTGGGCATTTCAAAACTCTTAAAGCTATGGTTGAAAAAGAAACAGGCCTGCAAATAAAATGCCTAAGGTCAGATGGAGGGGGAGAGTACCTCTCAAATGAGTTTGCAAGGTTCTTGCAGGAGCATGGCATAAAGCAGCAATATTCATGCAGCCATACCCCACAACAAAATGGAATTGCAGAAAGGAAAAACTGGCATATTGGAGAGGTATCTCGTGCCATGCTCAACGAAAGAGACTTGCTAGATTTTTACTAGGCTACAGCAGTCTACATAATGAACAGGACTCCCACTGCAGCAATACATGGGATGACTCCAGAGGAGAGGTATATTGGTAGGAAACCAGATATTTCTCATTTGAAGATTTTTGGTTGCATTGCCTATGTTCATGTGCCAGATGAGTTGAGATCCAAGTTGGATCCAAAAGCTGAGAAGTGCATCTTTATTGGTTATTCTCTGCAGTCAGCAAAAAGGGTATAGATGCTATAACCCTTCTACTCGTAAGTTTACAGTGAGCAGAGATGTTGTTTTTGATGAGATGAGTAGCTGGTATAAACCAGTAAATGTGATTGATAATGTAGATGCACAAAATGGTAATGCTGCACAGAATTCACAACAGTAGTCACAAGATATTAGTGGACCTGGAGCATCCTCTAGCAGTGGTTCACACTCTTCGCCATGGACATGCAGATACGCACCCATCAAAACTTGATGATAATTTGAATACACGTTATCCTCCAATGCTTCCCAATGCCACCTCTGCTCGCTGTACACATCAACTGAAGCATTCACAATTGTTAGAAAAATAATACAATTAAACTGATAAAAGTGAATACCTAGCAGTCTTCAGCTACATAAAATAAATTGGTTAGAAATAAATCCTAACCTTAATTTATTACGAGTGCGCACTCTAAACTCATAAACGCTTATCAATTTAAATATGTATTTTGCGGAATCACCCACTATGGAATCACCCATGTACACATAAAATTAACAAAACGCCCAAAAAGGATAGGCGTCCCCATCGACTTCTCGCAAAAAGAATCCACTTTGTGTATGAGCCCTGGTAATAATAAAATTTTACGGAATCCACTGCAAAACCTCACGGAATCCACCGTGGAATATGTCTCCTGGCATCAGAGATAACTATAGCACTTGGCAAATGAGTAGCCTCTAGAAAGCAAGATAAAGGGAAGAGTGTTGATGAGACCTACGCAATAGCTGAGCTCAAATCTGAGCTGATTAGAGTGTAGTAGTCAATATGAAGGCCACATACAATGTGTGCATTGTAGAGGGAACCATTTGGCATTTGAATGTCCCAAATCCCAAATTGCGGTCTTGTGCCAATTGTGGGAAATTCAAGCATGATGCCATGCACTACCAATTGCGAAGATAGGTGCCATATGAACAACCTTACACTCAGCCATACTATCCAGGAGTTAGGCAACCTTATTTCAAAAGGGTAGCCTCTTTCTCTCTACTCGCACCTAATGATTCAAAGCCACTCGCTCCAAGGATTTGACATCAACCCAACAAGAATCCCTAGACTACCAAGACCTATAGTGATCCATCCACCATGCAATGCTCTAGTGCACTTTGTAGAGGAACCATTAGAGGAAGACTCATACATGAACCCTTATGTCTCTTATGGCAAGCCTGAGGGTAATCCCATATTAATGGACTTCAAAGGCGTTTGCCAATCCATGGCTTTGAATAGAGAAAGAGGTGGGGACCTAGGAGAAGGGAAGAATCATGAGCCTAAAATCATGTTGGATGTGTTGCCATCCAAATCATATCTCATCTCCTTGCCTTGAAAAGGAGCAAGAAAACAAAGAGAAGGCCAACTTGAGGTGTCTCGAATGCAGAGTTACATATCTTTTTGCATATTTTCCCCTAGTTTAAAACCTTCCATTAGTTTGGCAATCGTACCGTTAGTGCCTTTTAGACTTTTTTGTGCGAATCACCTAACAATGATGCCACACCCATCCCCATAAATGTCATGACACAGCCCTAACAAAGCAAGCTAGTGTCTCATTTCTTGGACCTAGCAACCTGGATGTAGCCTCTATGGGAAAGAAGAGCCGAGGAAGGAGAAGAAAGAATACTCAGGTGAAAATAATGCTCAAAACAAAGAGTGTCACTAATTTCACAAAGGGAAAGCAGGTTATGGATGCAGAAGTAGAAACATCTGCTCCTAAGATGACAAAGAAGGGAAGTGCTAAGGTTGGAGAGTACCCTAATCCCAACCAGTAGTAGCTAAAGGCTATGAATAAGGTCAAGGAATGGATAAAAGAAGCACAAGGCTCTCACTCACAAGATGTTGAACCTATCATTGAGGATGAGATCAACAACCTCTCAACCATGATAATTTCATGGCTAGGGCATGGACACCACAAATAGTCAGGCCACCCAAGAGCATTGGTAGGAAGCCCACAAACCAATGAGGAAAAGACGATTGGCAACTTAACACACTTATATCAACACCACCTATGACATTGTCACTAGGAGAATTGCTTAGGAAAAACCCCACACTATGGCAAGGGTTGATGTGATGGGTAGAACAAATTGCTAAACATGAACCGCTGTCGCGCTGCTGCGCATTCGAGCCGTAAGCACCTCCATTTTTTGTTGTGCATTTGTGTTATTTTTTCGCGTGTGATTCATTGTGTGTGATTGATGCATTAGGATAATCCGTCCTTTCAGTACCCGTATCCCATGTATATATTCCACTAGTGTGTGTGTGTGTTTCTATTTGTATGCATGATGTGTGTGTGTTAGAAAAATATGAAAAACCGATGCCAAAGGACATTATCAAGCTGTTAATTTCAATGATGATCTCCAAGAAAAGTGCAAGAAATCGTGGAATCAAAGGAGGCGAAGTAGAAGCTGACATTTAAGCTATGAAGATAAAGGTTGCACGTGAACATGGTCAACGTAATATGCGGGATAAAGCAGTTTACTATCTACCATGGAGGAGAAGGGTTCATATGCCTTTGCCGAAGACTTTTTCAATGGAGGAATAAAGATTGATTCTTCCCTCCTTCTTGTGTATTCCCTTGAATATGTTAGAATTTTCCGTCAATGAAGTCAAGACTGCAATGAAAGGAGGGGACTCTTGGATGTCTACAAGAAGACTCTTAGGAAGTTTTTATAAATTTGGGTATGAGATGGTATTGACACCCACAGAGAATCTTTAGATTATTGATTTAAAGGTGCCCGTTTTGCATCCTCAAAATAGCTTTATTAATGTTAAATTGAGATGGGGGGACACTCAAAATTAAAAAAGGGAAAGCTAAGAAAAGGGAGGGAAAAAAAAGCTCTGTCTGTAATAGAGGAGCGTGCTTCAGATTGGTAAATAGGTGGATATGAACGAAGCAAAGTGGAAGACAGACGGAAGATGAAAAAGACGCCGTAGGAGAGGAGTGACAACGCCAAAATTTGATGAGGATGAGGCAGCGGTGAAGTTGACGACGGCAAGCTGAGATGAAGAAAACGCTGCAAAAGTGGAATGAGAAGACGTTGCAGAGGAAGAACAAGATGAAGTCGATGAACGTGCTGAAGATGAAGTCGATGACAGTGCAAAAGACAAAGATGACAAGAAGGACTGACCTATAAAAGACGAAGTGAAGATGAAGGAATGGGAAGGAACATCATGAATAAAAGGGTGAACACCACTGCGCAAAGAAATTAAAGGAAGTTCTACAAATGACCATGGAAGGGCATGCTGAGCTGCGAAATCTATATGCAGAACTGCAAGAGAAGGACAATTCTCTCTTGGCTTAATATAGGAAGATAAGAGACGGTATGACAGATGCCAGGAAGAGGACTGGAAAGCCGGGTCGATCCATTGTGAAAGGTACGTGAACGAGAGAGAGAGGGGGTTAATCATTTTATCAATCTCAAGAGTCCCTGCAAACTCTCCTTTTCCTGCACACACAGTCGTCTTCGGCGAACCTTCCAGGCCACTTTCGCCTCCATCAAGCCCCTTTTCTGCATCTGGATACCTCCAGATTCCTGCCATAAAGCTTCTCTTATGGTGCTCTCAGATGCGATTGGCAATACATAACACGCTGAGAATTGGATAACAGATTTCTGATGGGCTCCAGAGTTTCTCGCTCAGTTTCATTTTCATCTCAGGAATGGACTCATTGAGACTCTCCACAAGTTACAAAAAGTTTTAATAGGCACTTTTCACGCATTGATGATGAGTACAATAGTCTTCAACAGGTGATACATGCTCTGAGAGCAGCTGGCCTTGAATCATCAAATCTGATTTTAGGTGTTGACTTTACCAAGAGCAACGGGGAAAAAGTCTTTCAATGGAAGAAGCCTACATGCTATGGTTCCCAATATTCAGAATCCTTATGAGCAGGCGATATCTATTATTGGCAGAACACTCTCACCTTTTGATGATGACAATTTAATACCTTGCTTTGGCTTTGGAGATGTGACAACACATGATCGCAACATTTTCAGCTTTTACCCAGACCAGCAACCTTGTCAAGGGTTTGAACAGGCTCTTGCACGATACAAACAAATTGTTCCTCATTTGCGCTTGGCTGGGCCCACATCTTTTGCTGCCCATAGAACTCCATTGTTTTATGTACATAGGGGTTGCTGCCTACTACAGAACTCCTTTGTTTTGACTTTGTATGGAATCCTGAAAATTTGTTCACAGGAATTATTACCCAGCAGAATTTAACAAGTCTATGTGCCAATGGCAAAACTGAACTTGAACATCTGAATGTAAAGCTGGATATGAGTTACTTGACAAGCATGTAACTTACTTGACAAGCAATATATAGTACTTTGGCATCGAAAATTTGAGTTCTTCTTGTTAGCCTCTTTCCTTGCTATTTCTTGAACCCCGTGTTCTGTAGCTCTTGCATAAACTCTACAACATTTCTGGTGAACCTGACGTGAAAGTGCTGCGTCAATTTTCAGCAAGATGGGAGACTCGCAAGAAGAGATGACAGATGACAATGTCATGAACAACCTGTTTCAGTCATTTACAAACTATATGCAATAGCAAGCTCACGCGAAACGTGATAGTGATGCTATGGATGCCTTGAAAGCTGTCCAACAGGAGATGAAGCAGTTCAATGGCCAACAAGTGTCAACTTACCTACATTTATACGAAGAAAAGATGAAGTTTTTTGGGGTTTCTCAAGATGTTTGGAGCCGCTACTTCTTGCGGATCCTGGTGCGCGCTCTTGAAGTCCGAATTTCAGAAATTCAAGGAACACATGCTGGTTGGGAAGAGTTTAAGAAGGCATTAAAAGATGAATATTTCCTGGAGGATACAGGTCTTATGAACCGCATGAATTTCTTAGCATGGGTTTCTATGCCTAATAAGGGACTTTTAGTTATCGCCCTTCTGCGAGAGTTTGAGAGCCGCTATGATCAGTTGGATGGAACTGAGCAGCAAGCTTTGGAGATGCAGAAAGTGGAATTATTTTTACAAGCCGCTGATGCTGATTTACAGGAAAATTTGGATGATCTTTTGGAAGATCAAGCTACCGATTCAATTGTAAAGACTAAGTGGAGACATGTCATTGATGTTGTGAATGCTCTTGTTAAGAAGCAGCGCAGGAGAGTACGATTGCATCGTAATACAGGATCTGTTTCTGAAAAATCCTTGGAGATCTCTTCTTCTACCCCTGCTGCAAGTTCTATGCCTAAGCCTATTCCCCCTGTTGTAAATCCACCAGTTTCTGCTGCTCCAGTGCCCTTATCTGTAGATGATGTTATTAAAGGCTTGGCAGATTTGACGATTGAAGCAGTCAAAGTTGAAGTTGGAAAGTTAAAGGAGCAACTTATGTCAGTTCCTGCTATAGCACCTGCTCCAACGACTGCTTTTCCAGCTGGTCAAAGAAAAGGGAGACGATGTATTTGGTGCGATAGTATAGAGCACCAACACTGCAGAGATTGTGATGCTTTTCAATAAGTGCGTAAGAAGAATGTAGTGTTCTGGGGACAAGATGGGAAGATATGGCTGACAGAGAAGACTGGTGCTCCTCTTGACACGAACTTTGGTAAGGGAGGCATGAAGAAGCTCGTTGATGATATGGCTGCGCGATCAGCTTATGTGAGTGTTAGAGGAGATGCTTCAGCTTATGGAGTCCAGCTTGAGCAGAAATCAGATGGAGACTCTGCTTTATGGTCCTCTGCCTTGGAGATAGTGAGAAGAGGGAAAGTTCAGGCATCTACTATGACTTGTATGGGCTCCAGCATCCGAGGAGAAACTGGATGGGATTCTCCTATTGACACGTATTCTATTTTTGCTTATATGGCGAAAACACAAGGTTTAGATGCCATGGTTGAGGAAAAGAGAAGAAGAGATGAGGAGGGTCTCAGCACCTCCAAAAAGACTAGAGGGGGTGACTTTGTTTCACCACCTGTTACAGCTCCACCTATGACAAGTTCTCAAGCTCAATTAGGTCCTGAACAACCTATGGGAGACAAGCAGATGAAAGAGAAGAGGCAACCAAGGAAGGAGCCAGGATTCAAGCTCTTGTCAGACCTTGATATGCAGATGGATATGAGTAAGATTTTTCATGAAAGAATTTTGAATAGTGAAGTCACTTTTACTGTTGGAGAAGCTCTTGGGATTGCTAGAAGAGAAATACAGGATCAGATGCAGGATCTTTTGCGGAGGAAACGACATGCGATGGAAGGACTTGCTTTACAGGGATTATGGCATGGAGCTCTTGGGGAAGAGCATGATGATGTAGTGATGGTTGAGAATGCTTCTGTCAATCCGCAATTGGAGAAAATAGTTCAGCCTATGCAGTATGAAGATGATGATACCCCTATTCTCATTCCTCCAGCCATTTTTCATGTAGTCATTGGGCTAGAGCAACCACTGAGACGATGGTAAGGATTGGAGAGAAACAGATTCCTTTGGTCGCTTTAGTTGATCATGGTTCTGAGATTAATCTTATTGCTCGAGGTGTTTATGAGAGTGGCAAGTGGCCTATGGATGCAGAGCATGGCTGGCGCATGAGAGCCGCCAATAATACTTCTGGTGATATGTATGCTGCTTGTCCGAGCATCAGAATTTCTATTGGTAATGTTGAAGAGGATTATCATTGCTTTGTTCAGGATTCTTGCTCTTATCTGATTATTCTTGGACAGCCTTTCATTACAGAAGCAAGAATGGAAACGAAAGTGATGGATGACGGCTCAGCTTATGCACGGATATGCAGTAAGGATGGTACGCAAGCTGTTCAGTTTATGACTGTTGGGGTAAATCATCCGAGAAACAGGGACTCCTTGCGTGAGGCACCTCTACCTGGGAAGGAGTTGGATTTTCATTAGGTACCGCTATCTTGCGAGACGCCAGTGGTACGGAGCGCAGAATTGAGGAGATCTCGCCTCTTGGCAGCCAGTCTTTCTCCACTAATTTTGTTGGTTTTTCTTCAGATAGTTCTGTGAGTTATCAGAAAATTTCAGATTTGTCTAGAGCTGCCAGGCAGTACATTGGTCGTAAGGAGAAAGAGTTGAAGATTGCAGGTATTTTGCAAGCAGAAGAGCATATAGATGGGCTGTATGAAGGGATGTCTTATGCGGATACATTGTCTGAGATGGGAACAATGCTGAAAATTGATGTATGTAAGGGTTCAAAGATCATACCTGTGAAAACCTTGGATATGTTTTAGGAAATTTCTGATTTTATGCTGAAAACAGAGTTAGAGGCTGAGAAAACTCAGCAAACTGAATCTATGGCTAATCTTGATCAGCTTACAGAGTTGCAGAGGGCTGAAACCTTTCAGCCAGCAGAGTTAAATGCTGGAAAAATTCAGCATATGGAGTATGAGGTTGCACCCATGCAGTCCATAGAGCCGAGGGCTGAATCCATTCAGCCAACAAAGTTTAATGCTGAAAAATTTCAGCATACAGAGTTTCAGGCTGCACCCATGCAGTCCATAGAGCAAAGGGCTGAAATCTTTCAGCCAACAGAGTTGAGAGTTGCTGAAAATTTGCAGAAATTGCAACAAAGAAAAGAGTGCCTGACTGATGCCAAGGTCGACACGAAGTATAAAATAGTTGATAAGAAGGTTAAGCCGGTTGCAGGTCCGCTTCCTCCTAATAGTGATGAGCAAATAGAAAAAGCTATGCAGCAGCCTATGTTGAGAGATCCTGCAAATATTGGACATAAATTTACAACTGAAACTCTTGCAGAATTGAAGATTGGAAATGATGATTTCTTGCTTCCACTGGAAAAAGAATGTTTTAGAGAGATGCTTGGATGTCATGGTAAGGCATTTGCTTTCTTTCCTCATGAAATTGGCTGCATTAGTCCCGAATTGGTTGCGCCTATGGTCATCTTCACTGTCCCTCATGTACCATGGAATATACGTCCTATACCTGTGCCTAAAGCACACTTGCCAAAGCTGATAGAGTTGCTGAATGAGAAGATTAAGATGGGGATTTTGAAACCTCTTCTGCGCCTTGTTCTAACAGGTGGTTTACTGTACCAAAGAATAATGGTACTTTGAGATTTATTCAGGATATGCAGCCCGTGAATAAAGTGACAATCAGGAACGTGGGAACAGGTCCAGTTGTGGATGAATTTGCTGAGGCTTTTGCAGGACGAGCCATCTATTCTCTAGGTGACTTGTATTCAGGTTATGATCAATTTCAACTTGCCTTGGAAAGCAGGGATATTACTACTATGCGGACACCTATTGGTCTTGTGAGGATGTGTACCTTGCCTCAAGGTGCCACCAACTCAGTTTCTCATATGATGAATGCTATGCATAGAGTTCTACGAGACTATATTCCGCAGTATACCATGCCTTTCCTAGATGATGTGCCTATTAAGGGTTGTGCAGAAGAAGAAAAGAATGAAAGTCTTAATTTGCGAGGATGTAGACAGTTTGTGGCTGAACACTTAGTTGCTTGTGAGCGAATATTGACACGATTAGAGGAGGTGAACTTGACTCTTTCAGGGCTGAAATCTGTCTTTGGTGTTAATGAAGTCATCATAGTTGGGCATATGGTTGGATATTATGGCAGGAAGCCTTCACCTGCAAAGGTGGATGCCATAAGCAGGATTGCAGAGTATTGCTCGAGTACTTCAGAGGTGCGGAGATTTGTGGGAGCTTGTGTATTTTACATGATTTGGATTCCTCATTTTGCTCACATAGCAGATGTTCTCTATCAGCTGCTTCGAAAGGGGCAGAAATTTCATTGGGATGAGAAGCATTCAAAAGCCACGCGTAAACTCAAGAAGCTATTGCAGTCAGCTCCTACTCTTCGCAAGGCGGGTTATCAGTGTGGACGGCCAATCATGTTGACAGTTGATACTAGCCCTATTGGCATAGGCTGGGCAGTGGGACAGGATGATGTTGATGGAAATAGATATGCAATCCGCTTTGGAGCTAAAGTTCTTAATGAGTGACAGAGGAGATATCCGTAGATTAAAAGAGAGTTGTGGGGAGTAGTCACTGCACTGAAGTGTGATAAAGGATATTTTATTGGAGCTTTAGTTGTTGTGGAAACAGATTGTTTGCCTTTGGTTGGCATGATTACTAGCTGTTCGACTCCAGATATAGCGATGCTTCGGTGGATTGCCTACATCAAATCATTGAATCCAAAATTTCGACACATAGTAGGGAAAGATAATCCAGTTGGGCTGACATGCTATCTAGAGCGAGATATGAGGATGAGGAGTCAATGCTTGCAGAAGATGATGAGAAAGAGTTTGCAGCTTCAGTCCTTGTTCATGATTGTCATGTACCTACTGTTGAAGCCTTTATTGAAGAACTTTATGTTGACGAGTGGCTGCAAATTGGACAGTATCTAAGTTCATTGACTCGAAGAGCTGATTGGACAGATGATGAATTCAAGAAAATCAGAAGAAAGGCTTATGGGTATTTCTTGAAAGATGGTTTTCTTTGGAAGCATCCAAAGAAGAGAGGCGGCTTACCCTTGAGAGTAGTTTGTGAGGTAACGATGCAGATACAGATTATGCGAGAGTTTCATGAGAGTTCATAGGCTGGTCATAGAGGTGTGTGGGCTACCTATGAGAAAATCAAAGAAAGATACTGGTGGAAAGTGATGTATAAAGATGTTTCCCACTTTGTGGAGACTTGTAGGGACTATCAACTTTACTCTTTAGTGCGGCATCGTGATGAGTTGCATCCGACCTATCCACTATGTATGCATTATAAGTGGGTGGTAGACTTGGTTACTTTGCCAGTGGGACTTTGGCAGATGAGATATATTGTCTTGGCTAGGGAGGATCTTACAAACTATGTTGAAGGTAGATCTTTGCGGACGAAGACCACCACTACAGTATGTAAATTCTTGTTGGAAGAAATATTTTGCAGGTATGGATGTATAGGCAAGATTACAGCTGATCGTGGAGAGCTAGATGCAGACGAAGCTAGAGAATTTTTCTCACGGCTTGGAATTAAGTTGGCTCTTACTACTACCTATAATCCAGAGGGAAATGGCAAGAGCGAAAGAGGACATCCGCCGATAGTTAAAGCATTGGCAAAAGCTTGTAGAGGTCGGATTGGAGATTGGCCAAGATTACTACCTTTTGCATTGTGGGCAGACCGCTCTACACATAGCGTGGCTATTGGATATATGCCTGCAGAGTTGATGTATGGGCAAAAACCTGTCATGCCTACAGAAATCTGTGCTCTCACGTGGAGTGCTCTTCCATGACAAGAGAATTTATCAAGGGAGGAGCTTCTAGCTCTTCGGATTCGTCAACTAGAGAGAAGGACAAAAGATGTGCAACTAGCAGTTGATCGTTTGAACGTAGCCCGACTCAGAAACAAGGACAGGTTTGATTTAAGGCATCGCTTGAGGCCTAGAGCCATAAAAGAAGGAGATTGGGTTCTAGTCTATGATAGTAGTCTAGAAAATCAGCATAATAGCATGAGAAAAATGGTTCAAAGATGGTTTGGACCGTATGAGGTGAAACAGGTTTTTGACAATGCTACCTATGAGTTGGCTGAATTGGATGGGACGGTATTGAGGGTGCCCATTGCTGGAAAATGAGTCAAGATTTTCAAGAGAAGAGAAGATGAACAGTATTCACTTGAAGCATTGGCAGAAGAAGAGCAGGTAGAAGAAAGTCTAGCAGAAGAGGCAGAGAATATGGATGATGAAGCTGATGGAGAAACAGGTCTACTAGAAACTGATGAAGGATTGGACCTGTTTGTGGACTTGGATGATCCTAGATAGTTGGCTCATCCGGAGGATGCGCAGGTTTAGAGGGGGTGGATGTCGTGCTGCTACGCATCCGAGCCGTAAACACCTCCATTTTTTGTTGTGCATTTGTGTTATTTTTTCGCGTGTGATTCATTGTGTGTGATTAATGCATTACGATAATCCGTCCTTTCAGTACCCGTATCCCATGTATATATTCCACTAGTGTGTGTGTGTGTTTCTGTTTGTATGCATGATGTGTGTGTGTTAGAAAAATATGGAAAACTGATGCCAAAGGACATTATCAAGTTGTTAATTTCAATGATGATCTCCAAGAAAAGTGCAGGAAATCGTGGAATCAAACGAGGCGAAGTAGAAGCTGACATTTAAGCTATGAAGATAAAGGTTGCACGTGAACATGGTCAACGTAATATGCGGGATAAAGCAGTTTACTATCTACCATGGAGGAGAAGGGTTCATATGCCTTTGCCGAAGACTTTTTGAATGGAGGAATAAAGATTGATTCTTCCCTCCTTCTTGTGTATTCCCTTGAATATGTTAGAATTTGCCATGTCAGTGAAGTCAAGACTACAATGAAAGGAGGGGACTCTTGGATGTCTACAAGAAGACTCTTAGGAAGTTTTTGTAAATTTGGGTATGAGATGGTATTGACACCCACAGAGAATCTTTAGATTATTGATTTAAAGGTGCCCGTTTTGCATCCTCAAAATAGCTTTATTAATGTTAAATTGAGATGGGGGGGGGGGGGGGGGCACTCAAAATTCAAAAAGGGAAAGCTAAGAAAAGGGAGGGGGGGAAAAAAAGCTATGTCTGTAATAGAGGAGCGTGCTTCAGATTGGTAAATAGGTGGAGACGAACGAAGCAAAGTGGAAGACAGAAGGAAGATGAAAAAGAAGCCGTAGGAGAGGAGTGACAATGCCAGAATTTGACGAGGATGAGGCAGCGGTGAAGTTGACGACGGCAAGCTGAGATGAAGAAAACGCTGCAAAAGTGGAATGAGAAGACCTTGCAGAGGAAGAACAAGATGAAGTCGACGAATGTGCTGAAGATGAAGTCGATGACAGTACAAAAGACAAAGATGACAAGAAGGACTGACCTACAAAAGACGAAGTGAAGATGAAGGAACGGGAAGGAACAGCATGAATAAAAGGGTGAACACCACTGCGCAGAGAAATTAAAGGAAGCTCTACAAATGACCATGGAAGGGCATGCTCAGCTGCGAAATCTATATGCAGAACTGCAAGAGAAGGACAATTCTCTCTTGGCTTAATATAGAAGATAAGAGACGGTATGACAGATGCCAGGAAGAGGACTGGAAAGCCGGGTCGATCCATTGTGAAAGGTACGTGAACGAGAGAGAGAGGGGGTTAATCATTTTATCAATCTCAAGAGTCCCTACAAACTCTCCTTTTCCTGCACACACAGTCGTCTTCGGCGAACCTTCCAGGCCACTTTCGCCTCCATCAAGCCCCTTTTCTGCATCTGGATACCTCCAGATTCCTGCCATAAAGCTTCTCTTATGGTGCTCTCAGATGCGATTGGCAATACATAACACGCTGAGAATTGGATAACAGATTTCTGATGGGCTCCAGAATTTCTCGCTCAGTTTCATTTTCATCTCAGGAATGGACTCATTGAGACTCTCCACAAGTTACAAAAAGTTTTAATAGGCACTTTTCACGCATTGATGATGAGTACAATAGTCTTCAACAGGTGATACATGCTCTGAGAGCAGCTGGCCTTGAATCATCAAATCTGATTGTAGGTGTTGACTTTACCAAGAGCAACGGGGAAAAAGTCTTTCAATGGAAGAAGCCTACATGCTATGGTTCCCAATATTTAGAATCCTTATGAGCAGGCGATATCTATTATTGGCAGAACACTCTCACCTTTTGATGATGACAATTTAATACCTTACTTTGGCTTTGGAGATGTGACAACACATGATCGCAACATTTTTAGCTTTTACCCAGACCAGCAACCTTGTCAAGGGTTTGAACAGGCTCTTGCACGATACAAACAGATTGTTCCTCATTTGCGCTTGGCTGGGCCCACATCTTTTGCTGCCCATAGAACTCCATTGTTTTATGTACATAGGGGTTGCTGCCTACAGAAGTCCTTTGTTTTGACTTTGTATGGAATCCTCAAAATTTGTTCATAGGAATTATTACCCAGCAGAATTTAACAAGTCTATGCGCCAATGGCAAAACTGAACTCGAACATCTGAATGTAAAGCTGGATATGAGTTACTACAGCTTTTTCTGAACATGGACCTCATGTAATTTACTTGACAAGCAATATATAGTACTTTGGCATTGAAAATTTGAGTTCTTCTTGTTAGCCTCTTTCCTTGCTATTTCTTGAATCCCGTGTTCTGCAGCTCTTGCATAAACTCTACGACACCGCAAGACTTGCTTGATCATGATGCCATGATACACATACAAAGCCTAACACCGAATCCAATGTCTATGTCCCCACAAGTGACTGCCTTTTGGGAAGGCACTAAGATGCATGCAATCTTACTTGTTGCCCTAGAAGATGCTACATAGAAGGGGATAGTAGACACAAGAGCAGGAGTTAGTGTACTTAGCCATGCACTCCTGGAAGCTTGGGAAATCCCACTGGTAGAAACTACGTAGTTCAATGTCACTCTAGCGAATGGAATGAAGGTTATACCTTTCAGAGTCTTGAAGCATTGGCCCTCAAAGATAGTGGAAATCCAATTCTCCATGAATTTGATAGTCATAAAAGGAGTGGATTATAATATCTTGCTAGGCAAAACTTGGATGAGAAATGCTAGAGTGATAGAGAATTGGGGTAATGCCCTGATATTCTTAGACAATAGATCAAAAGTAGTCCAAGTAGAGATGGACAATTCGAAAACCTCATTAGTAGACCTAGATGCCATCGATGCCATGCTAAAGGGTGACTGAAAGGCGAGAAGCAATTATGGACCCATAATGAAGTACATTTCTTGTCCTAAGGATGAGGCTGACTCGATGCATGTGTTGGGTAACCATTAACCTTCCATTCTTAGATGATGAGGATGAATATAGGCAAGTTGTAGACTAAGCTAGTAAACCCAACAAAGCCAAAATCTCAAACCTACCCACAGTGTCCCTATGTATGATGGCTAGGAGTTCCATCAACCAACCAATGCCAATCACCTATCCCATCCCAGCTAACAAATTGGAACTCTGTAAAACTCTTGAGTGCCTGTCAAGTGAGGTAGCTAGTAACCTAGCTACCAATTTAAAGCCCCTCAAGGATCTCATGGAAAGCAAAGAGTGGCGATGGACTAAGATGCACGACTTAAACCTATCATATAACTAGACTCTCATGTCAAGTGAGGAAAATCTTGAGAATAGGAATCGTGAAAACGACGCACAATTTGAGTATGAGGATTTTGAGGATAAGTACAAAGATTGTGGCTCCATCAATGAGGGCAGTGAAGAGAAATTAGAGAACATAGAATATGACACAGATGGAAGAGTGATTGAGCAAATCAGAGCAAACACTAAACCCCTGAGAGATCGACACGTTTAGAGTAAACAAAGGAGTTGCCAAGGTAGTTTGTGATCACACTCGGCTTGAATGATTAGAGATGGTAGATTATGAGCAAGCTCAATTAGTTCAGCCTTGAACCACACCATTATTTGGAGTGGAGTCAGCCTTAGGAGGTGCGACCACCACAGGAGATAACCTCTCAGGTGAGGATGGTGAGTACAACTACGAGTCAGAAGTGATTTCTGATAGTGACCTCACTTGTATTATCTATCAAGTTTGTCTCACTTTTGCATGCTTTTGCCTCTAGCTACTACTGCCTCTCGATCATTTAAACCAGACATCAACACTAGGAATTGTGACACGTATATACTATTGATATGATCAGTACCAATGACAATAAGAACAAGGATAGGAAGCCACAAGATCCTAGTATTGATCATTTGCATTAGGTCCTTCCATAATCATCATCCCAAGATCCTCTCCAATCTCCATCCCCCTACCTTTGTCCTAGCCTCCTTGCACCCTCTATCCTAGTATGACTCAAACTTCGCAAGGTGGAACACCACCCAGTTGTTGGCTAGACCACTTCCTTGTCAGAAGTCCACTAGTGAAAGGCTAAGTTGGATGCGTTGCTTACAAAAGCTCATGAATACTTTTTACCCTACGAGAAGTTGATGGATGAAGAAAGATCGTGAAGCATCTAATTTCTTTTTATTGCATACAAAAGCATCTGAATCCTATTTTGACATCATTGAAAAAGGAATCAAAAGTTAAACATGTCTCTCAATTTTGTTGAGGGGTGATAAGACATTAATGTGTGATAGTTTCATCTAGTCAATCATGGCGCAAGGAAAAACTACTAATCAATTATCAACACTGTAACTTGGATGCAACGAAGAAAAACTACTAATCAACAATGAACACACTAATCAATGCACTGACTTGCACATGATGAAAAGGGCCATTCTGATAGCTTCTTGTCAAATGAATTGCAAGTTCTCCCCCTCCTCATCTCTCTCCCGTCATTTTGTCCCGTCTCATATTCCTTCTGTCTAAAAAGACTTGAATCCTATGAATTGAAGGACTGAAATACGAGTGAAGAATGAATACTTAGCATCGTATTTCTATTGTTCGTCATTAAATTTTTCGAATTTCTAGCTTTCTTTTGAATTTAAAACAAAAAAGATAAATCGGAAGCGTCTATTAGCTGCACATGTAACAAGAAGGATGTTGAAGTGTGATCCATTTGTGGAGAAATTGTTTTGACATTAGCCAGTTTTCAACGGCTAAAATGTATGAAAAATTAGCGAATTTGGATCAATAGAAATTCAGACATTTATAAATCCCTCCGAGAGAAGTATACTACAGGCTGATTTTTGTGGTGAATTCCGTTTGTGGCCCAATATGCTTGCCTTAGATATTTGTCCACGGTGTCAGTGTGTGCGTGTGCGTGGATATATCAAGCATATCATGGGCATCCAACATTTCTTCCAGGACCGCCATACGTGATGTAGGTCTTCCATTCAGGGTCAGACTGTAGTTTGATGTCATAGCACTTGAGGTTGGTTCTGGATGTTGTCACTCTGCGTATGCGGGTCAGGACCTGAGGATCTTCGTCATAATCCGTCACCTTGATGCCTCGCGCAAAACATGCCTTCCCGAAGCCCTCTTGTGGGAAGCGGCCGCTCCCCATCTGGGTAGTCGTGTGCACACCACCGATGTTTGCATTTAAGATCTCGCCCCCCACCTCCACAAAATCTGCATATTCGGAAAGCCTCTTGAATAACTTTCCTGGCCAATACCCCACATTCTCATCGTCAATGCGTAGCCACCAGTTTCCTGTTCTAGTATCCTGCATCATTTTCCTCTTAATCATCAATATGATCTAGGCAAATTAAAGACCTAGCAAATCCCACAAAGTTCCGATTTTGATCTAACCACTCATGCCTATCCTAGTTAATACTACAGAGCTTCCAGTATTCCTGAAAGGACTAGCTTGTCCAAATAATTTGTGACTCAATTAACTAGGACTAGGTGCTAATGAATGTCGCACGCATGCAGCATTGTTATTGATCAAACTGAGTATATCAGAATCAAACCTTCCAAATTTGAAGAGGGTCAATCTCATATTGTGGACCTTCAATGGTAGAAAAGACGTCGAAACGGTTCCCAGGAGAAAACCTGCGCGAGGTTAAAACAAACCCATTGCATTCGAGATTGTAACAGCCTGTCTGTTTGTAACCATCAGCCTTAACACATCACAACAAGTAGATAGATTAGCAAAATATAGCTTTAAAAGGTACTTAAGCTACAAAGGGAATATAAATAGATAGGTAGCTTTAGCCAAATTCTCATCTCTGTAGGCAACTTACCGTCCAATATACGAAGAAGTACGGCATTTTACTACTAAACCGTTGGGGATAAACCTATATGATGACAAGGTTCAGGGGTCACAGTGATTATATTTGGAGATTCAGGAGAAATAACATTAGTACATTAAAGTGGCCCGATAAACATTACCATCCATCCAGCTTCAATAGTTTCTATGTTGGAGGAATCCTGCGGGTCTTCATTCGCAAGCCATACTTGTGACAAACTGAATTCCCCGGATTCTGGTTGGACAATGGGTTTCCATATGTTGAGAATGATTGACATCCCATAATACTTACTTTTTTCTGTCCTTATGGTGGCATACTACGGCAGAGTAAACAAAAGGAATAATGTTAATGTCTTAACAGACTATATTTCTGAACATATACTACACACACGCGCGCGCTCTGTCTCTCTCTCTATATGTCTTTCTCACAAGCCCACAATATAATTAAGAACAAAAACTGTAACAAAGTGCTACATTACGTCCTTGTTATTTAGGTGCTCTTTGCCTATTTGTTACTAAACTACATTTTGCAATATTCAATCGAAAGGGAACTCCAACCAAGTAGTTACCTCATGTATAAATGAAGGCTTCTTCTGTGGTTCATCACGCTTTCTCTTTGCGTGAATAGAATCTAAAGAATGGATTCTTGGTATCGGTACTGTGCCCCAAGGGCACACTATGCCATTGACATCACCTTGTTGATAATCCGCAAAGCTTGCACGAGTTGCGAGAGAAGATGGTTCCGGTAGTGGATCTACGGGCAAGGAGGTTGGAAATTCCTAATAAATGTAATGAAATGACCAAAATATAACATGTACGAGGTGAATTTCATGATAAAATCAAACCGGTATAGAGCCTATCTCATCCTAATGAATAGAAAGATCAATATAAATGGAGTCGTTGTATACGTGTACACAGGCAAACATGTATATGTATGTATACATACAACATGCATGTGTGCATATATATATATGTATATATATATATCTATATATATCTATATATATATATATATCACACTCTCACAAAGTCACTCAATTTATGTATCTGTACATGTTTTTATGTACCTGGAAAGTGTGGTTTTGGAGGAGAGGATGGTCAAACGCAGGCTGCTTCTCTCGCAAAACACAGTCGATGAAGTGTCCAAGTGGGCTCTAGTAGTGATGTTTACAAATTTCATCAGTCTTTATCATCCAAAGAGTAAGGATCGGTGATCTTACTTAGCAAAATAGTGTAAGTAGTGATTAATCGAGAGATTAGCTATCCATTCAAAAGATAATTAATCTAGAGCACTGTTCCTGATTAATGAAGGCAGCAATGCTAAGTTTTACTCTTTACAAAAAGCAATGTGAATATCGGTTAACCGTTCCAGTGAAAGATAAGCAGTGTGAAGAAGTGTTCATCATTATTGAGGAGTGATGGGTCCGTCCTAATTACTGTCTATATTCCGAACTCTCAAGAACAATGATTTTCTTCACTGCGAGTATCAGTCGCTTTAATTACCGTAGCTCACTTCTATGCTACTACAGTAGCTATGCCGCCTTATGCGTATCATTATTCAATGACGGATGTAAATAAATCCATCGCATAATAAACTGTTTTTCTAGTTCCCATCGCATAATCATACCATGATGCAGCTGAGCTTTAGCAAGAATATTATGAAACTTCGATGATCATGGCTACGTTCTCACCCTGAGGGTAACGACTGTATGCATGGGTCGTGGGGCTGTACTACGCGCGAAGCAGCATGAGATCGTCGTCGCGATATTCAGTATCACCACCACCGCCCACATCCTCATCATCGTCAGTATCGCCATCGCGAATGGTCCGATTCCCACGACCGTTGCAAGATCGCGAATGCCAGTATTTACTCCACGGTATATAGATTCCCGTTCACGCCGTCTGATCTCATTTATACATTTTACATTAAGAAAAACATGAAAACACAGTCGGGCACCTGATTATCATAAGTCAATACTTTCGGAGACTAGTTTGGTCCTTCTAGGTCGGTTAAAGAGAAACGTAGCTTGCCATTGATACCCTCATAACAGTAGACATGGGCTCATATGCTTTTCTTCTTTTCCTCGCCGACGGAAAACACTTGTGTTCATAAACGGACTGCCAATGTAATAGCATGCTTGGTTTGTTTATGGGTAGGACAACTATGATCTATGAAAAAGATGCAAAGTGATATTAGTTATCCTCTCTCCTGGCTGTTGACTTGGCAACTGGTGTGACGGCAAAAGGACACAAGCAAAGAGAAAGGAGGGGCCAATGTAATCATGGAGGAGATGAAGAAGCAGGCTGCACCTATCATAAACTTCTGGGAAAAGGCGGAGATCCCAAAAAATAACAGAGGTAGAGCCAGTGCATTCCTTAATCTCAAGAGGATTCCCTCGGATCAGCTTGACAAGGAGTAAAAAAAGAGAAATTTTCTAGAAAAAGTCTCAACTAGTAAAAGTGGAACACTTTACAAGTTAGTGATATAGTAAAACATTTCTATATAGAAAATTTTTAAAATTCTAGTTGATGATGTAGTAAATTATTCCTAGATGGGAAAACTAGTTGGAATCATAGATATAGTGAAATTTTCTTATATAAGAAAACTAGTCGAAACCATTTATACAACAAAATATTCTTATATAGAATTAACAATTTGAACAAAACTATAATACAAGTTAATTAGTAGAATAAAAATGATAATTTTTACTCATACATGGGAAAAAAAATCCAACTCACACATAGGCAAGTACTACCAGTCAAGGACAGACAAGGTTGCCCAAAATGTTTTTATTGAAATAATTCTGATCAAGTCAAAAAGTAATCCACAAAATTCAAGTCACATTAGGGTTGTTTAAAATATTGCAATTTCCAAAGCAAAAGAAGCCACACTTGGAGAATTGTTGAGAAACCTATAAACAAGTGGTTGGTAAAAGCACATCACTTGTACTCTCAAGCTTCCTCTCAAATGGCAAATAGATTAGCAACTATCATACAATTAACAATCTAGAATCACAATTTAGAAACCTCCTTAACCATAGGTCCTTCTCACTATTTAGGGCAATCCTTGCTTACCAATTACAATTTCCAACACAAGCAACAACACTTATTTCTATTCTTTTTGGGATTATGAATAGGTGTATCACTCTTCAGACATTTAACATTCAGTATACCTTTTACCAAATTAGCTTTCTCAATCACGCTCCGTTGTGATTGGTTTCTACACTCTTAGCCTCTCTTAATTTTGAAATGAAGGCATTCCAACTACCCTATTTAGCTCCCATTCTATTGATAAAGCTAGAGCATGTTTTGCTAGTTGCAATATAGTGGTGGTTAGCATTTTAATATTTCATGAGATCCAGACAACCAATAGATCCAATTGGAGCAACTTGGACAATCAATAGTTTTGGCATCCATTGACTTGGCTTCTAGCAATCAACAAATACTTTTAAATCCCACTAATGCTCACAAGACATCTACACACCTTAAGGGTTGTATAATTTTTTTGTGATGCTATTTAGATTTTTCAATCCTTCAAACACTTTCCACAGGCAACACAAATTTTCATCATTTAATACAAAAATCTCTTACTCATTTGGCTTGATGGCATATTCATTCACACCAAGACTTGGAATGAGCAACTTCAAGCGCTTCATTATGTTCTTCATCCTCTTCTAGAAAAAAACCCTATGAATCCAGTTCAATTCTCTTCCATGAGCAAACACTCTTGAAGCATTATTCATATTGTAATGGTGCGAATCTGCCACCCATAAGCTTTTTCAAAATGAAAGCAAATATAATCAAGTTTCATGAGAATATAATTCAACAGATCAATAAAGTCAAAGAGCTTGTATCGTCCCTTCCATTTTAAAGATCTACTAATGCATAGTGCCATTGCTAGACACTACAACAAAAAGGCTCCATAGACGCGCTTGTAGACGCAATATTTGAATTGTGAAAAAAAATGTCGGGCGCGTTTATTAACGCGTCTATTTCCGCGTCTACAAAATCGTGTCTAAAAGCGCGCTTATGATCAGAGTTACACGCACACTTAAACGTGCCTATAGACGCGCGTATAAACGCGCTACGTAAAAACATAATCATATTTATAAAAAAGTGAACATATTCATATTGTGCATCTATACAAGTGTGTATCTACGCGTCTAAAATCACATTTACTCTGAAAGTTTTTGACGAGAATAGACACGCATTTATCCTGCAATTTAGACACACTGATAGACACGCAAAACAGAGGTATGAAAAAAAAAACCAGAGAGCATGTGGCTTTACCCCATCAACATCAAATTGTATGCTTAGGGAAAACAGAGAAAGATTATTTCGAAGATTGGATACTGAAAACAAAACAATGTATGTAGCACACGAAATTTCATATATATAGATGAAACGTTTTTACATTATGAGTTCTAGTGCTTGTGACGTCATGGTTGCAAGCACTAGTTGAAAGTAATACATATCAAAAATGAAAATTACAAGCCAAGGGGAGGCATGCATGATGCCAGGAGGCATATTCCACGGTGGATTCCGTGCCATGGTGGATTCCGTGAGGTTTTACGGTGGATTCCGTAAACTTAAATGACCGGGGCTCATACGCAAAGAGGATTCTTTGTGCGAGAAGTTGATGGGGACGCCTGTCCTTTTCGGGCGTTTCATTAATTTAGTGTGTACATGGGTGATTCCATAGCGGGTGATTCCGCAAAATGCATATTAAATTAATAAACGTTTATGAGTTTAGAGTGCGCACTTGTAATAAATTAAGGTTAGGATTTATTTCTAACCAGTTGATTTATTTATGTAGCTGAAGATTGCTAGGTATTCACTTTTGTCGGTTTAATTATATTATTTTACTAACGATTGTGAATGCTTCAGTTGATGTGTAGAGATAGCAGCAGTGGCGGAGGAAAGCATTGGAGTCTAGCGAGTATTCGACCTTTGGACTATATTTTGATAGGCACCACGCCTATATTTTGTTATGTCTATAGAGACATCGATTATTTATTATTATTTTGTATGCGCTTATGCGCCCGGATATGTTATTTCTATTTGGACATTGAGATTGGGCGTGCCAGACACTATGGGCACCGTCCATTAGCTTTATTTTCCTATTTTTGTAGAAAGCAAACTCAAAAGCTAAAAGCTTGTCATATTTTTGTAATTGGGCTATTATTGAGCATGAAGATTGGAAATATACATAAAATACATGCTTTGTGAAGCGCTCACACAAGGCATGGGGGAGATTGAACCCAATTTGTCTCTTGCCTCTTGTCGTGCATGCTTTTACATGGGTTTTTGTGCAAAAAGGTAGAGTTCTTTGTTCTTGGGGACCTACCGGGATTCACCACATGAGCTATCTGCGACCGATCTGCGCACCAATGCATGCATGGGGCTCCTCTATATCTCCTCAAAAGAGGCATCATCATCGCTACCACCACCACTGCCTTTGCCACTACTGTTGCTGCCACCGCTACTGCTAGTCCCCCCTTCACTATCCTCAACTGCATCAGGACTCGCCTACACAAAGGATTAACGCATATAAATACCATTACAAACAATAAATTAGAGTTATCTATACTTTTCATGTAAAAAATAAAACATACCTCTTCTGGTGGTGGAATCCTCATGGCGTGATTATATTGCTCCTCCGTGATGAGTCCCTCCTCGTAGAAATACTGCAAAGTGGACGCCCGGTTATGACCTCGATGGTAGCCTACCTCTCTAGGAGTAGGCATCCTACCAATGATATAATACTACAAAACAATTTGAACATACCATCATTGTATGTGGCATGCACGACACTCCTCAAGTAGGCTATCACTTCCCTTCCCTCAAAGTCATGCAAGATACCACCAACATCAGTGATAGAGTAGTACATTTGTGGAGGCTCACCTCTCTCATTTTTCGATGAGGGTGATCGAGAGCCACCACCTAGGCAACCCCCACAAATCCCTTGACCTCCTCATCCTCCTGCACCACTCTCCTTCCTCCCTCGACGTGCACTACCCTCTACCTCACTCCATACACGTGCTTCTGCAGATGCACGTGCTTCGGCCAATCCATGTACCTCAGCTAATCCCTGTGTAGGCAAAGATGTGATAGGTGTCCCAGACATCACACTAAAAACCTCCTCTACAGTGGGAGGGTGACCAAGATAATTGGTCATCTCCCCCATGAATTGCTCCTTGTTGAATGGGGTACTGGAGGATCCAGGATTCTACATCTACATAAGAAAAATCATATTACCCTGTGCAGATAAAACATATTACATACAGCGTCTATACCTGCCTCTCTATGCGCGTCTACACCTGCGACTCTGTGAGCGTCTGTCAGTGCGTCTATCAGCGCGTCTATTTCTGCGTCTATAGCTGCGTCTACAGCTGCGTCTACACTGTCATCTGGACGTGCTGACAGACGCGCACAGTCGCACCATTTCTTCTCAAACTTGCTTAAAAAACAAAGCTAAAAAACCTCCATAGATGACAAGATCCAGCATGTCAAGAGAGAGAAGAGAGAGACAAACAAACAGAGAAAGCAAACAAGATTGAGAGAGAGAAGAAGAACTCACCTTCTTTGCTTGTTCCAACGGGTGGCGGCGGCTAGGTTGCAAGCTCCTTGTCCTCCTTCTCCCTTCCCTTGGTAAGTTGCTTCAATCTTGTTCTCTTCCTTGCTGTTTGGCTCTTGTTCTTTACTCTTTGGCTCTTCCTTCCTCCTGTCCTCTTTTTACTCTTATTTCCTTGCCTCATTGTCTTCATGAAGTGATAGATAGACAGAGTAGTGATGTCAAGCTCGAACTGCAGAAAACGCGCAAAAAACGCAGGAAAGCACAGGTTTGAAAAGAAAGCCACAACTTTTTTTAAATTTTTCTATACTTGCGTGGCGCGTCTGTCAATGCGTGTAATGACGCGTGTATATACGCAGACAATTCCTGTTACACGCGCTTAAGACGCGCAGAAACAATTTAAGGAATCAATGCATGCATTTAGGGAATCAATTGACCTATGTGGTGACATATATAACAAAGCTTGAGGATAAGAGATAACACATTGGCAAGTCAATTGGCACATATGTAGTGACTTACTAGACCATCCGACTTACAATTGCATGCAAGTATCAATAGGTGGATAAAGCACGAATGGTTTTTAGCTAGAGACAGATAATGCAATGAAGGTGTATACGAAAGAGATAGAGAAAGGCATATTATCCATCAATCAATCAAAGATATGTACATGAAGTGACTTGATATAGTAATTAAAGTATCGTCATTTTTAGGATGCTCCATTGACTTCTGCAAGTTCCTATAACCTTGAAGTAGAATATAGCCAACTACACTATCCATGGAAGGAAAACTTGGCCTCATCAAATTAACCAAGTTAATTCACTTATACATTTCATAGATAAGAGATTTATAGTTGGCTTGTTGGTATTAGACACCAACAAGTGGACACACTGGCTAAAGATGATGAAAAGAGGACATGTGCACATTGGTTACATGTGGTCCACCTTATCTAAAATTATATGTGAGCTATAAGTGCACCTTGACATGATTGGAATAGCTTGCATATGCACAAGCCAACTGATTTACATCAATCTACTCATGCTATGAATTGGCATGCATGGCTAGGTTAAGTGCACAACATTAAATGAGACATGTGAGTGTATTGATCAGTTCTCTCTCTCTCTGTCTCTCTCTGTCTCTATCTCTCTCTCTCTCTCTCTCTCTCTCTCTCTCTCTCTCTCTATATATATATATATATATATATATACAAATGCACAAGTCAACCTTTGATTTATATATACATCCAATCATCATGCCCTATCCAATCACATTTGTATAGGGCATGAAATCACATATATGTAATTAGCTTTGAATAATTGGATGTATATTTGTAATACTCAGAAAGAAGTAAAGTTGGTAATGTATATCATGTCCTATGCATGTATATGCCCTATACATGTATATCATGTCCGTATGATCCTATACATGTATATCATGTCCTAGCGTATGATCCAGGTGTAATTATGTCGTATATACATCCAATCATGCCCTATTCAAAAAAATACTAGCTGTTAAGAGGTTTGGTCATATTCAGGGACTTTATGAGAAATGAAAAATATGTGCGTGTATTTTCGCAGCTATAAGCGCATTTATCAGCGCGGATATATAGACGCATTTTTTATATTAGCGTGAATAGATACGCTAATATACACACTTATAAGCGCGCCCACTTTTTCGTGTGTACAGTGCGCGTCTATAGGGCCTTTCTCTTGTAGTGAGACATCATTACTCCCATTTTGTGATGGTATACAGGCCCCACTTTTGGCATGTGAATGACACTTGGTCAGATACATAAGGCTCCATATAGACTTAAGGCAAGAGACACCATAGAATGAAATGTAATCAAAATGAAAAAGACTGCTCTCAAGAACATGTGCCTATGACAATACAAGCTCAATATACCTTGGTAATGGTAGAAGCAGTATGAAGTAGCCTCCATTTCCTCCATGTTGACCCAACATTTTCCTCTACATCCTTCTCTTCATTGGTATGCAAATGGTTTACCTTGCACATATCTCAAACGTTTGGCCTCAGTCAATGGTGCTTCCTACTAGTAGAGTTGCCACAAAACGTACTTTTACCCCCTATTGAGATCTTCATTTTAATCAACAATCCAACTAGCAGGTCTCCTGTAGAAGCTCCTAAGACTATACAATTGACTTCCCTTGTTTTTGCAATAGTAGTCCCTTCTTCTAGCAGCTCTCAAAAATCCTAACTGTTACAACAAGCTCTCTTCACAGGTAGCTACTAGTAATCTAATTGCTAGAGCTACAACTCCAGACCTTTTCCAAGCATGCAAACATAGCTCACAAGGCAATTAGCATGGGCCAAATAATTTTCTGAATCAAGGGCCTTGCTAAAAAAACTAACAACTGTCAATAGAGCCACTATGATGGATATAGGTAAGTTAGCTAGTTGAGAAGCTTCCACCACATTTGGCATTATGATTCCAAGGAACAACACACTGCCATACTTGATAATAGTAGAACCCATACCTTTATTGATTTTTTCAATTTTAGCAGCAGTAGCCTTTTTCAGTCGTGCTATTTATAGAACCGGCAGTGGTCCCACCAAGGAGAGATAATCTATTGCAATGCTTCCAAGGTCCACACTTTGCTTCTCAGTAGTCATATCCTAGTTGATATGAAACCCTTGACTAGACTTTTTGTTGGTATTAAGTGAGCAACAAAGGCTTACACAATGAGCATTCTAAAGCTATACCATAAAACCATTATGTAATGTTACCTGGTGTTCTTTTAATTTCAAGCATTCTCATTCCTTTGCAAGTAGGGAGCCACCAGGCATGGACTCAACTTCAAGCGGGGATAGTGTTTTAGTTGATGCAGGTGCTTTGTTCTAAAACCATACAAGACAAATGACTTAACATACTAGCCAATCATGTTTCAATATAAGACTTGTGGTAACCTTCCATGAAAATAACTTCCAACCTTTCATACATTCAAATATGTCCTATGCAATCCCAAGCATTTTTAAGTTGTTACTTACAAGTTCTTTAATAGCACTACAAACCCTCCCAAGGTCACAAAAGAGACATTGTTAAAGAGGCTACAGATACCATTAATCTCCCTCTCAACAGAGAACTTAACAACTTCTAAGAAGCATAGGCTTGAACAATACTAGAACAAAGTACCTGGCCTTGAAAAGTTATGAGTATCCCAAACAAAGAAACTATGATCGACATATACAACAGCTGGAAAAACCAAAACATCTTGTGTAAGAATAGTGATTGAAGAGAAACCTTACCAATGTATTATCAAAACTGAAGCACTTTATGCCTAGCAACTTTAAGCTTCTTCTCAATGTACGGACTTACTAATGTTATCTCAAAATAAAACTTACTAAGCTTGTGCGATGTTGCAAATCGTCAAGCAACAGCATCAAGATATGAGATCCCATTTACATTATGTGCGGCAAGGTAGGAGCATGTGTTTGTATCTGTCAAGTCATGGAATCCAAATGGATTTGCAGCAAGTGCAAGAGACTCAAGCATGAAAATCCACACAATACCATCTTTGCATGCACAAGCAACGTCCAAACTTGAAATGGCTATACCATGGTCTTGCCAAACCTGCAATGAGCAGCTGAAACTATTGTTGATGTCTACAGATAGGAAACCACAAAGAAATCCTTGTTTGCATCAAAGGATACCTTAAGATTAACCCATTTTTTCAATGCAAGTCCATGATTTAGAAGGCACAATATTCTTGTTGAACATCATATCTTAGGAGAGAACTGCACACATGAAACGCCATATTAGTGCAATTTCAGCTCAGCTAGGCAAGACCCATCGGTTACATCCCAAATACAAAGCAGTTGGTTGATGCCCAGACTAAAACAACAAAAAACCACCCAGTTTAGTGCCAGGAAACCTCTAGCCCTATAACTCTCTACATAAGGACTTTTCAACTAACTATTGGTGGGGGACTGAAATCGCAGTCATTTTGTAGATTATATATACCTCTCTAGAAGTAACAAGTCAGTCTGCATGAGGTGAATAAGCAACACATGCCAATGCTTTTGGAGTCATTGTAACATCCCCCTTTGCAAGGTTGCAAGCCCAGCCATTTGCATTGTCAGTTGTGAGCCCAATAGCCTTTTTCAATTGAAGCTGAAAATCAAGAACGCATCATTGATATAAAAAACTTAGTAAAATCATTTTAGTGAAGAAAACACAAGCTTGTGCCACTTCTTTGGGTCTTCTACTTGAGTTATCAGAATACACAAGTTTGTGATTTGACAACCTCAATATACAACAAGTCAGGATTGATAAATATAACATCACCATTGAAATATGCAAGTTTATGCACAAACACCAATACATTTCAATTGTTTCTCGTTCGTTTAGCTTCATTCTCTTGCTGAATACATACATTCTTATGTGCCAAGAATTCGTTAATTGTCTAGATTCTCTGTGTACATGGCTTCAAATGTGTACATATGCCAAATTAGAATATCAATAATGGCAATGGATGCTACATTTTCAAAGGATTCAGGGCGGCGAGATTTGTGCTTGAGAAGCCTCATGCTATGGGATGAGGAGTCTGTTTGGAAACAGCTGTGACCACAAAGAAGCTGGTTGTGCCATAGCAATTCAGAAAAGAAACAAACAAGGCTTTCTTCTCACAGTTGCAAAACTGATTGCAAGGAAAGATGGAGGAGGCATGCTCACAGTAGGTGGAAGAGGTCGTCGATTACATTGAGATAGTTCTGATTGGAGTCCACGCGGTAGAACAAAAATGGTGTAATAATAGGCAGCAGTAGTAGCATTGCCCTACCTCACAAAAGGAAAAATGTCGCGATGCTAACCAAGGTTCAAAACCAAACCCAAAGATAAGTTAATCGAATTCGCTCAAGGGTGGTGTGGGTAGCCATGGAAAGGGATAACGATTAAGGCCACTAAAGCCATTATTGCAACATTAAGGATATCCTAACACATGGCCACTCTTCTTGTGCATGCAAGAGAGCTTATTGGAAAACGAGAATTTGCGGTGGTTGTTGGGGAGAATGACCAAAATAGAAAGAAGAAATTAGTAAGTGAGGAGACAACTATGGAGTTAGATTATGTAGCTTTTACTCTATTATAATGTCCTGCCTTCTCATCTAAGTTGGTTGTCCAACATAAGTGTGTGGGTTGGATTTCTTTCCTCGATATGCATGTCTAGTTGGATGGTGTAGTGCATGCTCTTACAGAAGTACTAGGGCATATTTTCTATGTGCCTGCTATGGCCTCCTCCTATGGTACTCTTAGACCATAAAGAAAAACTTGTATTCTTTGGGAGAGGCATCAAGAGCCATCAAAATGTATGGAGGTGTTTCACCCTCATGGGCTCGAAGTGGCTTTGAACATTAAATTTAAATATTTTCCAAATGCATGTTACATCTACAGAATTGGGAGGGCATTATGCTAAGAAAGATCGTTGAGGCTATTCAAATCTCTTGCCATAGTTTAAAACTTGAATATACAAAATTTAGGAGAGTTCTTGAGAAAGCATGAATCATGAAAAAAGCAAGAGAGAGTACTTGACACAAGATTGGGCACAATGCCTCCTCTAAAACCCTAAGAGGTCCTCTAGTAGTCAATCAAAGAGTCCCCACACAACATTATCCAATATTTCCTTGGGAAACAATGAGCTTAGTTGGGCACATGAATTTCGGTTCTACTTCACAAGGACATCATATGTGATGGTAATCCCTTATATCAAATTTCTTCAAGACAAACAATTTTTTAGCCCTTTTAATCCAAAACAGAAATTGAATAGGATGTGTACATGCACCCCATGACGATAATTTTAAGCACGTGATATTTAATAAGGCCAAGAATGGATTATATTTTGGGGATTGTGATCCTTATTCTCATAGGCAAGCAGGCTGCTGGTTTGGTAGACATGGTTTAAGCAGCTATTAATGACAAAAGGCTCGAAGAAATCCTTGACTCATCTGCTATTGGAGAGTAGCCGCTCCTTGAAACTTTAGAATAAGAAAACTTGGTTGTGAAATATGCAAAACCAAGATGAAGAGACCATGTCTTTTATTTTTGCCTCCGCTCCACCTCCTCCTTCCCCTCCTTATCTCTCACGCCAAACTCAAGTAAATACACAATAAGGGCTTATGCCCCTTAGATACAATGTGGGTGAGGAGCCACCTAAATAGGAGGTGGATGACAAGATATTTACACATATGCAAGTCTATTTATGAGCTTTCCTTTAGTTTTTCCTCTTAGAACCAGTCATAATAGCGCATGGGAAGGTATTTGGCCTATATTCCTTAAATGATTGGTATAAATCTAACAAACCCTAGTAGAAAATTTTTATCCTCTTTGGGCAGCTGATATTCCTCATATGGCTTGAAAAAAAATTGTACTCTTTCTGTAAGGGTTGTAATTGGACTTTGTAGGACATGCTATGGTAGGGTGGTTGCTTGATAGTGCATCCCTCAAACCGAAATCCAAAGGACCAAGTTTTATTCAAGTGAAAAAGTCCAAATTCCAAAAATATATAAAAATAATAAAGTTCATCTTTTGCATCCCTAAGGTAGACAATCATTTTGGAAATTAGTCTTGTAATCTCAAGTAACAATAATAGAATGAAAAGCAATCAATAGTTAGCTCAGAATCCTTATGTGATCAACCATAAGTTACAGGAGTTGATATGGTATCTTCTCTCTATTTTCATTTCTACTCAACCATCTATTTGTCTAAATTCACCATATAACACACAAGCATTGTCTCTAGCATATAAAGGCACAAGCATTTTATATGTTTCATCTCAATTTACATTAAAGAAAAATGTTGAATTGAAGTACCATATTGATTTTTGTTAAAAAGTAATTTAGGTTCGGGCCTCCCTTCCTCTCTCATCTTGGCATTTTATAAAGAAACACAATTAAATTATCATAGTCCCTGATATTGTTGCACTAGCATATATTAGAATATGCTTGTGAACACTCACCAATTATCTAGGTTTTTGGAAATGTGAATACCAATTCATGACCAATATATGGTAACTAGTTTTTTCTAGATATGATTGGATGAAAATGCAAATGTGTGTGGATGGTCAATTAGGAATAGCTTGTATTTGATTGAACAAGCAAACTATTAATATATAGATATGACAACTAGAATGTATCAACAACTAAATACTATGTGTTGAGGTACATAAAGAGAGAGAGAGAGAGAGAGAGAGAGAGAGAGAGAGAGGAGTTTGCAAGACATCCATTGGAGGATTTTTTTGCTCATCATTAGTCATTTAGTGGAGTGGCTAATGCAATCAAAAGCCTCTATTCCTCCTCTCCTTTAGTCCTTCTTGATGGTTGCAATTATGGCTACATATATAGCAGCCTCCAATTTTCGTGCATGAGAAAGTAGTGAGAATGACGGTGTAGATACCATTATTTAGTCTCAAACCTTGGGTGAATAATTCTTCAAAGCATTCTTTGAAAAGATCACTCATCCCATGCTGAGGACACTCCATCATTTTTGGAAAAAGGAATGGAATTGTTAATTTGTGATGAAAGTCCAAAGGCATATCTGCCATCTTATCCTAGGTCTCGACCCATTTTGCAACTTCTAGGACCACTTGCCATGCATACACAAGTATTTTAACTAATTTGAGACTTTGAATACTTATTCTTTGGCTCAAACAAGAGAACATTTTCCTAGTAGAAGACATCTAAGTTAAGTTTCTTCATCTTCACTTTCACAAGCCATGCTTTAATGAATTGCCCATGCATGTGAGGACTCTATTCTCTTTGAACATGCCAAAAAAAAAAAAACACATGTACTTTTCGTGCAAGTGTAGGAACATCAATTCCTCCCCCCCCCCCCCCCCTTTCTTTGCTATGGAAAGTTGCAAACTCTCTTTGAAATCTTCCCCAACTACTTCCACTAAAGTTTGGCACTATTGTTAAAAAAAATTTCATAGAAGTGAGAATCACCCCAATGGGCATCCCAAATACCTAAACCCTTGCTCCAATTCCACTACTTTGAAGATTGGCTCCCTTAGCCACTTTGCTAACTCTTTCAATCCTAGGCAAATAAACTTGTTTTTCTCACACTAGTCACCACCCTAGAGAGTTCTGAAAAACTTTCATACATTTTCATCAATACATCTACTAATTGCTTCTCTACTTGCACAATGTTGGAGTTATTGCTGCCAAATAATTGGGAGACCAAGTGTTTTCTTTTTGGTATAGGAAGTCCGTTGGTTACTCCATGTTGCACTTTCAAATCCAAATTCCTAAGCAACAGATTGGTGATTATGCCAAAGAGTAGTGGGGCAATGGGACACCCTTTCCCATCCACCTCTTTACCTCAGATGGAGTTAAGCACATACCATTTACAAACACATCCTAAAAAGATTGAAATATCTCTACAAAAATACCATGATTCCTCTTCCATCATCTATGGTAGTGATGAGCTTTTGGTGCTTCTTTTGCACCATCACTTTATAAAATTAATTACTTGGAGCCTCACCCATAAGATACCATTGCCCTTCAACTAAATTTTTGCAACTTCAACTTTATGCTTTTGCAGATCCTCAATTGAATGCTCCAATTCTTTGAGAAGTTGATAAAACATCCCATCATCAAAACACTTAGTAAGAGCCATAATAATATACTCCCTACATTCTACTAACATACAACCCTCTTTGAAGTCTATCTTGATCTTTGTCATACATCTTGGCAATGTCAATGATGATAGCTATGGATCTCATCTAGTTCTAGATTGGGTTAGCCATTGGATTGTTGGTTTGTTTCCAAGAATCCTTCAATTATGGTTTGAATCCTTCCCTTTCTAGAGAGGAGGTTCTGAACCTAAATAGAGACTGGCTTCCATCTCTTTCTCCAACTAATTGATCCTTCTTAGATGGACTTCCTAGGCACCTCACATTCCAAGAGATCATAGAGAGCCAACTAATCAACATTGTATCTTTGTTTGAGCCTCCATAATCCTGAATAGAAAAACATTCTTGTTAATGAAACATTTGGAAGTAAACTGTTAAAGGGAAAGGCTTTCCTTCTCACCTCCATTAAATGCCAAAGACTTTGGTGGTTGAATTTCTTTATTTCCATCTTGCTTTAACTTTGGCATCTCTAGGATTGATTGATAATTGGGTTCCTCCTTTTGAGGGTTGTTTGCTTTCATAGATTTAGCCTTCTCAATCTATGAGGTTTTTACATTTTTCTTCTTTTCTGACTATGTTGCATGAAGTTCTTCCTTATCTTCAATCTTTTCTCCTTGGGTGCTTCTTAGCTCCATGCCTTTTTGGCCATTCCTTTGCAAAGCACCCACGTTCTTTGCATATGAAGCATGTAACCAAGAAGAGAGAGAATTCTACATTGACGAGCGACTCAATCCCATTAGAATCATAAAGCTAGAGCATCTCAAGGATCTTCTTCTTCTTATCCCAAATTATGGAAGGCCGCTTGCTCCACTAGCTGATGTTGTTTGTAAGAACATAGAGACCTCTACCTAAAGCTTCTACTAGCACATTAACTTCTCCATCTAGCGAGGAAGTCCATGAAAACTAGCCCATATTGGGCATTCAATTTGCAATATCTCCTCATGAATAAAATCGGCATTCCGTGAGACCAAGTAAACAAGGTTCCCTTTTAGCCAAAAAACTGAACCCAAAACCCAATTTATTTTTTATTTAGATGAAAGCAAGACCAAAAAGAAACCTATTGACAAGCACAACAATGTTAGCACTAGTTTGACCCAAAGGTGAACCAAAACCATCTAGCAAACTCATCCTCAAGGGGGACCTTTCCTTAAAATACATGTACATGTCACATAAAGAATACTTACCATAGCTTTACCGAATGAACAGCAACAAGAATACTACTCATGCACACATCACTTGCTTTCCAAATTCCATGGTGACTCTCTTCTTCTCACTGAAAGATTTCTAGTCATCCCACACCTTGTTCTCTAGCTCTTCCATGTTCCTGCTAGCAATGACAACATTAGCATAATCCATCTCCATCCTATCATATTTCTTCTATTGCTTTATGTTTGTGCTCTATGTTCCATCATCTCTTACTCCTCATGCACCCCCCTAAACATGCTACATGCATGAAAGAGGGATTGTATAAGTCACATGTCAGTAGGAAATGTTGCTTTTACTACACTTAATATAGCTGCCCTAGTTAATAGACTATGTGCCGTGATCATCTACTAAGAACTCCCCTTTTCAAGTTTCCACATACTCATGAGGTTTGATGCCATTCATTTAAGGAAAAAGCTATTACAATTTCAAGAGTTTCTATTTTTCTAATGGATGGGTGTGCTTCTAGTTTATAAGGGGCTCAAATAACTTTTGATAACTATTTGTGATGTATTGATGCTAGGTATATTCCACACTTGGAGGGGAATTTTAGGGTAATTTCAAGATTTAGAGCCATGTCATTGAGTTGAATTGAATGAGACTCTTCTTTGTTTTAATGTGACAATGAAATATTTTGGATACATACAAACATATACATTATAAGTGTGTATCCACATTATCTTATTTGGGATTGTCTACATGGTTGATGGTTAAGCCTATTGATTGTGGTGTGTATTACTTAGCATGACTACGTTGGATATTATATACAAAACAAATTTGGTTTAATGTGCATAAACATTATACTATTCATAGCTTCATAAATTTTTCGAGTAAACATGGCTATATTAGGCACTATATACAAATTCATCTTGCTTTACCATATAGAGACTTATTTTACTAGGTATAGCTTTACATTTATCTAGTAAAATGAAAAACCTAGTTCCAATTTTAAAAACCCTAGTTACCAACTAGAAAAATTTCAGCATTTACTAGATACAAGTCTATTTACCATCTAGTTCAATGTCTAAAGTTCCTTGTGAACACTCTTAAGACATATTATGGCTCCGACTGGTTCGATGCTAATGCAGAACAGAACCGGAGAGAACACTCAACAGATGGCTTGAGGATCATATTGGTTGAGAGGTGGGAAATAAACGATCATATTGGCTTGCAAAGTTGCAAGACAAAAAGGGTGGCTGATAGCCAGCAAGAGGTACTACACCCAAACACACTTCAACTACCTGCTACGAGGTGCGATCCAAATGCTGGAAGATGTAAGCTCTAACAAAACTGTGGCCTAGAATAATTTCATTACCATGTTGCAGCAATGCATCCAACTTCAAGGAATTCGGCTACGTAGTAGGGAAAGAAAAGAATTAGCCTCGGCAGAAGTCACAAGCAACATTGGGCACAAGGAACTTTAGACACTAAACTAGATAGTAAAAAGACTCACTTCTAGTAAATGTATAAAATTTTCTAGTTAGCAAGTAGGGAATTTTAGATCTCAACTAGGTTTTTAGTTTTATTATATAAAAATGAAGTTAGAACTAGTAAATAGACTAGTATCTAACAAATGCATGTTTTATTTTAGTTACCATGTAGGGAGTTTTGGATTTAAACTAGGATTTCAATTTTATTAGATAAATAAAAGGCATCTATAACTAGTAAAATAAGTGTTTACTTAGCAAATAAATCTTATAACTTATACATCATAGAAAATAGTCATTATCATAATAAGCTAAGTAACACTTCTTAAAACCATCTTATGCTAATGTGTTGGACCCGAACCTATGTTACTAAGTCTTGGTAATGTAACTTACATCTCAATCTTCTCTTGCATGCTTTGCATTTCAAAGACACTTTTCATGTGTAGGTAGTGATTATGATGGGTTAATGGTTTAGCTTCCCGCCCCCTTCCCCCTTAAGTTGTCGATATGACAAGGATGTCCATTGGCCCTTCCCTTAGGTGTTCGATGTAGGACATTAGTAATGGCTGGAAATATATGTTTAGGCTAATAGGTACTAGGTAGATTGTTAGGTACTTGGGATATCCCTTAGGTGTTGGGGTCAACATCAAACAATAATTTGAGTGTCATAAAGATAAAATGGAGGCAAAGGTAGCTAAGTGGAGAGAGAACTGACTGATGCTGACAGGTAGGTTGATGGTGGTCAAGTCAATCCTTACATAGAACACTATATATATGGGCTCTTCTTCCAATCAGCACAACATTGTGGAGCAGGTAGAAACAATGTTCAAATAGTTTATATGGAAGAGACATGATGGAAGTGGTCTAGCCCAAATCTCTTGGGATACCTTGACAATTGATAAGAAGGATGGAGGATTTGGATTAGAGTCCCTCCCAAACAAGGCCAATAGATTGCTCTTTGGTCTACTTAAGAAGGTTCTTTCTGATCAACTATGGGTACACCTTTTAAGGGATTGGATTGAGTCATCTCTGACTATGAGGGGCCATTGGCCAGAATCCAAGTGGTTTGATATTCTTGGCTAGAATCTCCCAATCAAAATCGCACAATTCACCATAACCCAAGAATGTGATTCTGCAAGAGGGGAGCTTCCCCCCAATCGCAAAAAACCTGAGGCTATCCATATCAAGGGCTTGAAGACTAAGAAGGTCTTAGGGACGGAGGAACCTAGAAAGAAATACATGTGATCAATTGCTCATCAATTGGCCTTATGGAGAGAGAAAGTCATTGGCTCTTTAAGGTCACATCCGGACACAAAACCCAATGGTCAACTTCACCAACCCCCAAATTGGTGCACCTAACTAAGCAACCCACTTTGGGTGTGCAAGAAATAAGGGGATATTAAAGGCCCATCCACCCAATTGGCTATGAAGACCTAGGTAGAAGTGAGGAAGGAATTCCCGCATAGTAGACCATCAACATGGAGAAAGAGAGCTCAAAAGGCACGGTGGGCTATGAAGTCAAAAAAATCAAATGCACTAATACAGTGGCACATGACAATCAACAGGCTACCTATTAGAGCTAGGATCTCTAAGATTGTTAAGGTACCCTCGTGGTGTGTATCATGTAGGAATAACAAGGAATGTACCAAGCACTTGTTCTGGGATTGCCCCCAGTCCCAAATAGTTTGGAGAACGAACATATAGTGCCAATGACATGGTAAGAGTGGAAGTTTGTCTTATAAAGAAATAAAAATGGGAAATAGATTGAAAAATGGTTATATAAAATGCATTGGTGCCTATACCCATAGCCCATCTAGTTGTTCTTCATATTCTATAGCACACACAATTTACTTGCAATATTTTGCAAGTAGCAACCAATCATGTGACAATAGGTATATGTTTCAAGGGTAGAATCGATCATGATCCTAAAAGGTCAAAGTTTGAACTTGTTAGTGCAAAAAAAGTGGATTTAAGCAAGTTAGAACTCATTCTATTAGAGAGTGTGGAAGGAAAATGGAACCAATATAGGTAATACTTGTTCTAAGGGAAATATTTTTCTATGTCCAGAAACCATGGATATGTTAATCTTGATACTTGCCACATCCTTGGATTATAATCCTTTCTGTTTGGAATTACCTCTAGTTTCTTGTTATAGACATAATGGTCTAGACATATCTACTAACCACTAGTAATCATAAGTGGATTCCTTTTGGACGGACAAAAGATAAAGGCCTCAACTACTTGTAAAATTCCCATCCATTCAAGGCATTTTAGATTAGTCTACATGCTGAAGAATCAATCGGCCTCAATGTAACAATAACACTCATGCCAGAACCATCTTCTTTTGTGATTCATAGAGGATGGATCGTATAGGAGATCGATTATCCTCATCATTTCTCTTCTCTACTCGTCATCCATGGAGTTCAGCGCATATGTGTACATTGCTCAAAAAATAAGGAACTAGTTCCAGGCTTCATTATTCTTTCAAAGTTTATCCCTTAAGCATGCTAACATTAGTGCATGATCTGAACTATTACCTGCATAATCAATAAGGTTGTGGCTTCTTCTTTTGCGTGCATGAATACACGATTTCCAATATGATAAAATGATGTAAACTAAATGGTGGTTAGTTGTGATAGAATTTTTCTGAATAGTTTTCCATTCCCAATGAAGCCGGCCTATGTCCTTAAGGCTCCCCATCAAGGTAGGGTGAATAGAATGCACCTCATTATCAAGTGACGTGGTTCCTTGCCCCATGGCTCCATTGGTTGAGGTGGGATTTGTGTTTGGTTGGACCTTACTTCGTTTGGGAGGCATCGTATGATTTGGTTTTTGCTTCGCCGCTACGCACCCAGATTGCGGAAGAGACGACTCCTCGTGGAAGGGACTAGTCAGCAAGGCTTTTTCTCCGAGGAGGGGGAAAGGAAAGAGAGACCGCAAGCTCCGATTTCTTCAACGAGGGAAGACAAAAATACAATTTCCTTCTCTCTCTCTATCTCTCTTTCTCTCTTCTCTTACCCTCCTTCTTCTTTTTCTTCTCTTTTTCTTCTCCTCTCCCCATTTCTTCTTAATCTTCTCTTTCTCTCTACTCTCTCTCTCCCTCTCCTTCTTATTCCCCTCTTTTTCTCTACCCTCTCGCTCCCTCTTCTTCTTATTACTCTCTTCTTCTCAACCCACTCTCTCCCTCTTCTTCTTATTTCTCTCTTTCTCTCTACCCACTCTCTCCCTCTCCTTCTTATCCCTCTCTTCTTCTCTACTCACTCTCTCCCTATCCTTCTTATTCCCCTCTTCTCCTCTACCCTCTCTCTCCCTCTTGTTCTTATTCCTCTCTTCTTCTCTACCCACTCTCTCCCTCTCCTTCTTATTCCCCCTCTTCTTCTCTACTCACTCTCTCCCTCTCCTTCTTATTGCTCTCTTCTTCTCTACTGAGTAGTAGCAAGTCGTGCCCTCCCACCTAGCCTTCCCATCCCTTGGTGGTTTTTTTAATAGGTAATTGGGGGGGGGGGGGGGGGGGCATGGGTAGGAGGGGGAGCTCGTAATGGAGGCTCTCCCTCCTCTTCTCATGGCATGTGGTAGCCCCCCCTTGCCATCTCCAAGACATGTGGCAGCCACCTTCCCTTCCAGGCATAGAGCGGTCCCTCCCTCCTACCACCTCCTTTGCTGTGCAGCAGCAGCAATCCCCCCTTCGGCCACCTCCTTCGCCATGCGGTAGCAGCCCCCTGTCCTTCCACCTCCGTCGATGCAACAACCCCCGCCCCCTCACGCGAACTGCCAACTGGTGGCGTAATCATGGGGGTTAATTCTTTTTTTCCTTTTTTTTTTTCATTTAGGAGGGGAGGGGAGTCCTATAGCGGGACTATTATAGGGAGAAAAGCTGGACAACAAAATTTTTTCTTTATGGAAGTTCTGTATGAAGAATTTTTTGGTTGGTAGAGGTTATTGGGACTTATGTACAGGTGATGAGGTTGAACCTCAAATGAATGAAAGGAATCTGAAAAATGATTAGAAAAGGGCTCATAAGCTATGGATTGAGAGAGCTTGCAAGGTGTTACATTGTTTTTCCTTATGTATATCAAATACTATGGTTATATAGATTATTGGATGCAGTTCTCCAAAGGATGCATGGGACATACTCATGAAGAATTACGGAAATGTAACACATGCAAGAAAGATTCAGCTGAAGTAGTAGTTTAATAATATGTCTAGGAATGACATAAGCATTTAGGCCTATACTACAGAGATCAATAACATAGCAAATCAACTATGGACACATTGCAAAGGATTGTTACAAGAAGCAGGTAGATATGAAGGCAAAGAGCAAATAGCATGGGCATTATACATCTTCTAGCAGTGCTCATGATGAGAAAGTTGACAGATTGTTTGCCATACAGCATGTGTCTAAAAATGCATCTAGGCAGAACATAGATGAGAGATGGTACATTGATTCAAGGGCTTCAAATCATATGACACCCCATGGAGAATGGTTTGATGAGATGGTTGCACGTTCACATGGTTATGTGTGTACTATGGATGACACCCAACATGACATTCAGCACACAGGAATTGTTCCCTTGTTGATGCATGATGGCAAGAAAAAGAGCTTGCATGATGTACTGCATGTACCTACAATAACCAAGAATATTTTGTCAATTGCACAAATGGCAAAACAGAATCTACAAGTGATATTTAATAGAGATGGATACTTTGTTGAAGAATATGGTAATGGCTACAAATTGACTGCTAGAGGTCGAAGAGATGGTAGAATGTTTACTCTTGATGCATCAATTCAAAAAATGAAAGGAACCATGTTTGCACATGATGAATATGCTATACGAGATGCTGAGATATGGCATAAGCAAATTGGCCATGTGAATGTACAAAAGCTGAAATCTATGTAGCAGAACAAGATTGTGCTTGGACTGCTTAAGTTCAAGTATCATAACTTTGGACATGTATGTGATGCATAAGAGTTTGGAAAGCAAGCATGGTTTCCATTTATGAGACATGTACGAAATAGCTCAGGACCCTTGCAATTGGTACTTTTAGATGTACGGGGTCCGTCTCATAATGCTTCATTTGGTGGTGCTCATTACTATGTACTCTTGATTGATGATTTCAGCAGGTATACGTGGCTTTACATACTGAAACATAAGGATGATGTGTTTGATGCATTCAAGGATTTTAAGAAGCATGCTAAAAATGAGTTGAGCTATAAAATATCATGTCTTAGATTGGATGGAGGTGGAGAATATCTCTCTACTTACTTTGATAAGTACCTTGATAAACATGGGATTATAAGACAGTTAACTTGCAGCTATACACTCCAACAAAATGGTGTAGCAGAAAGGAAAAATAGGGTACTGATGGAATCGGCAAGAGGTATGCTCAATGAGAAGAGTTTGCCAAATGATTATTGGGCTGAAGCAGTAGTGACTACTATTTATGTGTTGAATAGAACTTGAAGGATGGATTTTAGGCCCCAGAACATGCCTAAAAATAGCAGAAAAATGTGAAAATGCGGGGAAAAATACCAGATCGCGAAGGCAGCGGCTCGACCTAGGACAATTTTAAGCATTAAGTGCTTGACGGGAGCCCGTGCGACACTCCGTGAATTTTCATAATTTTTCCGTGCGCCCGTGCCAGTCAATGAAGCTGCAGGCCTATCCGGGATGTTGAGACGAGCTCACAGGAATTTTCAGATCGAAGTTCGGAGTCCGGAGATGGCCCGAAACCGGCCGGGGTGCCCAAGAGGGGGCCCAAAAGGGAAATCTCAAAAGGTGTAAGGGAGGGGGGGTGACCTTTGGCACCCCCCCCCTTCAAAAAAATCGTGGATGTGGGGGGGCGGCGGCTGAAAACAGCCGCCGAAAAAATCGCGCCCCCCCCCATTATCGATTCCTGGCTTGCAAGCAAGCCATAGCTATGAGCACTCAGGCCTGATCAAGACATCGTGCCGATCAAATCGCCGGTCTCTGCTCCCGCAATGGTAGACTGGTTGGAGAGAGAGAAAATCAGTATTTCTCTCTCCTCCCTCTCTCTCCTCTTAGCCCCCGTTCGTGCTTGAAGGAATAGGATGGAGATGGACGGCCGGATGGATGCCGATTCTTGACGGGATAAAAGAGCAATGCAAAACCATTGTAGATTGCTGATTCCAAGCAGAATTCATGGCTAGAAATCAATCGTGGGACGTGCCAAATTTAATGAAAAACCCGCAAGACACGGTAATAATTGTTTTTTACAAAGAAAATGGTCTTTTGATGCAAATTTGGTTGATAAAAATGTGTTCATATGGATTGAGTTTTGAGTATGTCGTGCTTTGAGTTGTTTTCTAGCTGTTCATCATTTAAAAATCAAAAAAACATGTGCGGGATAGCAGAAAATAGAAAACCGAGACACGAAAAACCATAAAAATGAAGGAAAATAGGGTTTTGGGCTCAAAATGATGCAATAAATTAATCCACACCTACTAAAATTTCTGTTTCTGCTGGAATGAACTAAGGGCCACAGTCCATAAACTGAACTTAATTTTTAGCAATTAAAAAATGGGAGGAAATGGGAAAATTTGCAAGAAAATGATGGAAAAACCCTAAAAAATAGGGAAAAATCATATTTTGGGCTTCGGAAAATTGGGAAAATTATGAGTAATGTTCGTGAATGTATAGCAAGGCTGAGGCATGAAGATTTGCTTCAGATCAGCCTTGTTTCCATGTTTTAGTTCGTTGTTTTCCGCTTTTTATATGAAAAATAATGGGTAAAAAACTGTAAAATGACATGCAACGAAACAATACTAAACTGGGGGAGGGCAGGGTAGTTGAGAAGTGTTTAAATGCTATTGGAATTAATGATGAAGTTGCTGATTTCCATTGCATAAGCATTTAGGACGAGGAATTAATCAAAATTAAGGCCTAGTAGCACGAAGAACACTTCGGTGCTAGGTCTTGCAACGAAGCACAATCGTGAGAAAGGAACCATGAAAAGGATGTTTTGCACTTGTGCACGATACTGTTTTGCTAAATGTTTGAGCACTAGGCATCCACCAAATGCATGGAACATGGAAAAGAATTTGAAAGGGTCAGTGAGCAGCTCCTGGAAATGCATTGCAATTGGTTTGTGAGGATATGACCTACGTTGAGAGGCAGTGAGATACCCATGCTGTAGACTAGCCGTGGGATCCTAAAGGGGAAATTAAGTAAGGACAATGGTACATTCCTGGACACGTTTATTTGGTACCTTGAGCGACGTTTGTGCGAAATGTCTATATGTTGAGCGATGCATCGAGGGGCCAATCCCCAAGGTGTAGGAGAGTCGCAGAGGGTTGACGGCATTCAGCCGTAGGAGGAACCCCCATGTGTATGTGATTCGAGCCTTTTGGCTATGTGCAAGGGACTCCCTCTGAGGAGTAATATTGGGTGAGGATCAGTTGGACTACAACGTATTACAAACGCAATGTTTAGGAAGGCAGAGATTTTGATAGACGCTCCTAGCCGCGAGGCCGAGGGGTTGTCTTGTGCATAGTGACGAGGCCCGGCTAGTGCATGAGCCAGTGCCGGCCCGTTTTTTGGTCCATCAGTGGTGCGTCTGCCGGGAGCCGCTTACAAGTGGCGGTTCTCGAATCTTGGTTGTTTAGGGACCAACTAGCAGTTTATGCCAAAGGATACTGAGATTGATCCGTTATTTATTGATAAGCATCGTCTAGCAGAAATCCAAAAGCAAGAAAGAGACGAAAGAGCTAGGGGACGTGCTGAAATTTTTAGGAGATATTCCCCTAAGCGTAGCGGTGCTGAACCCTTACGAGGGAGTGGATCTAGTGGTCTTAGTACCACAAGCAGTAAGTTAGGAGAAGGTGGAAGCTCTAGTGCTCCCCTTCCTACGATAAGCCAGTCCACATAAAGTACGGGAGGTGTAACCCCACCGTCCCCTATTCCTAGTGCAAATCCAACCCTCGTCATGGCGCAGCCTATTGCAATTCCAGCAGGAACGACGGATTTGCCGGCTCTAGGTTACCCGCTACCCATTTTTAATGGGTTAGTTGAGGAAGATGCGGAACTCCACATTAGGGAGTTTCAAAAGCTGATGTTTAATTGTCGCATCCAAGAAGAAGGACATTTAATGATGTTTTTCAACATGACTCTCAAAGGAAGAGCCGCTATATGGTATCATGGTTTAGAAGCCGGAACCATATTGAATATTGATTCATTTTATGGAGCTTTTCGAAGGGAGTTTGCCCCTGAAAGGGGTGGGCAATATTGGTTGCGTGTACTTAACGTGACCCGCCAAGAACCACACGAGGATATTCGTGCTTATGCGAAGAAGATAAAAGAGGTTTTCCGTAAGTTGGACACCTCTATTCCTATCCCCGCAGCGGCCCAATTGCAATATTTCCTTCATGGTTTGGACTTTAATATCCAATTGCACTTGAGTAGTGTTCCCTTGGGGGATATAGACACTGCCATTACACGAGCACAAGAGGTGGAATCCTGACTACAAGCAGCCTATGCTTCTCGAGGCAATTCGAACATTGGTTTAGTATTGGGAAATAATGTGGCAATGGCCAATGGCAGTAGTGGTCAAGGGATAACGATGGCTAACCCTAATGGGAGAGGAAACATGATGCAGAATGTCCCTTTATTACAAGCTCCCCCTAGCATGTCGATGCCTACGGGCAGTCAAATGATTCCAAACGGTGGAAGCCAGGTAGTTAATTCTAACACCATGCCTGTGGTTCAACAACCAGTGCCTAATCGAATTGTTAGGCCGATGGAACGACATGGTAATGACCAAGGCTATGAGTCCAGTTCTTCCAATGTTCTTGGTGAGGTTAAGGACATGATGAAGCATTATACCGACATGATTATGGAGCAGTATCGACAAATAGCCGTGGATGTCAACTTCCTTAAAAAACAACAAAATTTGATAGGAAGTAGATACCCAGAGGAGGGTGCTCCGTCGAGGTTTAGTTGCAAATGGTGTGGTGGGCAGCACTATCCAAGGAATTGCCCAAATGTTAAGTGCGACATTTGTGGAAAATCCGGCCATTTAGCAACTACTTGCTGCAGTAAGATCAGTTCTCTCCAGCGTGGTAGTCGGCAACCAAGGCCTGTTAATCATCGTGCCCAAGGAAATGATTCCCAGCGAGAGGATGGGCCTAAACAAATACTTCAACGACCAAAGACTACAGTGGAGGAGCTACCAAGTGGTAGTGGGGTTAGTTTGATTGAGGCTGTACGCGTTAACGATGCTGAAACCTCTAATTTGCGAGCTGTCTTTACAAGAGGTCAAAAGGGCAGAGGAGCCGACAAGGATAAGCTTGTCGACGAAAACCCTAAACAAGGTGACAAAGGAACGCAAGTTTTGGATCCTGCCATGGAAGGGGGACCTTTGAAGCCCGTAGAAAGTAAAGCCGATAAGGAACCACCAAAGAAGAAGGTGAAAGTTAAGAAAGAGGCAATAAAGCCAATTCAGCGACCTAAAGAGCAGATGGTTTGGCGTGAGAAGCGAGCTCTATCAAACTATCATGAATTCAATTTGGCGGGCTCTCTTTGCGAAGTCAAGCCGGATGTGAACCTTTTACAGCTTATTAAGCTTTCCCCAGGAGTACGCAAGGAATTTAGAAAGATCCTATGTACCGGGTATATCGTAGAACCTTTGGGTATTGCGCGAGTTGGTGATTACTGGTTTGAGCATGCTGAGAAGCATTGCCCAAGGGTTGCAGCCTATGTCGATGGGATATTAGTAGATATGCCATTGTTGACACGGGATCATCTGTTAACATTATGAGTTCTGAACTGATGGAAAGGTTGGGTCTTGTGATTCAGAAAGATACTTCCACAATTCTCAGAATGGCAGATGATAGTTTGAGACAACCAGAAGGCTGCATTACTAAGGTCCATGTCACTGTTGCAAATATAGAATGCCTGTTGGACTTTAGGGTGATTCGTTTTGCAGGGCGGCCAAGTTATCAAGTATTACTCGGACGACCTTGGATCTTGCAAGCGGACTGCCAAGTAGATATACCCGCCGGTCGACTAATATTCGACAGAGGTGCCCAGCATGTGGTGGTTGATGCTTATCCTGAGTCCCCGCAGAGTGAGAGAGCTCCTCTATCTTCTACAGAATTGGAGACATTAGAAGATTTATCTGTTGGGGGTAAAGGTGCCTCCGCCGTGCCGCCCCGTGTATTACTACACTGACAGTACCCGCCACTGCACACTGCAGGTGGCGGGCGCCCGTCACGTCACTTTATTCTTTATTCTTTTAGTGACAGTTTGAATAAAGGAAGGCCCGGTCACACATTGTGACTGTTGGAGTTCCCATTTCTTGTCTCTCTCTTTCTTGCTCTTGCTCTCCCGCCATAGCTCGCGTGCAAGCTTCGATCCTTCTCACCTTTCAACTGGTATCAGAGCTTGGCATTCTCTTGCTCGAGCTCGACTCGGTGCTTCCCGACCTTTGCATCGACTCGCTTCACGCATTGGGTCTCCATCCCGGCAGCCATAGCCGACCTCTTGAGCTCCTGACTCTCCCCGGCTTCCCGAGCTCCATCCTGGCCTTCTTGAGCTTCATCAGGGCCTTGCCCTTGAGGTATTGCTTCAGCATTTGTAGGCATTTGAGTGTATTCTCAGATTGAAACAGGGCAGGAACAAAGGGCAGCCACTCTTCTTGAGCTCCATAGCTCATATCTTCCCTCCCCTTTGCATTGGGCCTTCATGGCTTGGTATGTGCCTACCTTGGGCCATCATTGAGCCCCCCATTACCCCCTTTTCAGCCCATGTGGAGCAACAGCAAGTTCAGCACCAACAGGGCAGATTGCATCATTTTTTCCAGGCTGTGAGCACTCATCTACTTCAGCTCCACACTTGGCCATTGCTTCTTGCTCTCTACCTTGATCAAGAGGGCTATAGACTTCATGTTTGATGTCATTCAAGCTTTGGGTATTGGTCTTGATCTTTCGGGGCTGATTTCTTCAGATTTGGGACTGTCATAAACTGTCATAACAGGCTGAAAACAGGGCAGCACCATTGGCATTAGCATTTGTTGCTTATACTCCATTCCGGTTGTGCTATTTGATGCCCGTATGCGGTCTACATGATGCCTAGTGCCTTGGGAATGTATGCACATGATTATGCCATGATTTTGGCTTGAAATATTGGCTGATTTGGGACTATTATTTACTGTTATACAGTGCTGGAAATAGGGCAGCCACACTTGGCATTGGCATTTAATGCTTATACTCTACTCCGGTTACCTTGTTTGATGCCCATATGCCGTCTACTTCCTACCCGGATGTATTGGGGATGTATGCATTTGGTTTGACCATGATTTTGGCTTGAATTTGGGGCTGAAATCTACTGTTTAGAACAGTAAATACATGCTGGAATAACAGTGGGCTGAAGGTACTTTACATGCTTTGGCACTTACCTACCGATACCGGATGTATGCTTTGAGCTTTGGCATGATATCTCTGACATTTGGGGACGACTTGGAGCATATGTATGAGATTATGGGATGCTTTTGAGCTTCGCATTAGCTCCGTCTTCACTGGCATTTGGACCGACTCGGCATGCTCGTGGACCGCCTATGCCTCATGTCTCTGCTTGACAGTTAGGCTTTTGCATTACATGCTTTGGTTCGTGACATATGCTATTTGGTTCGTGTATGCCATACCGACATTTGGAGCTTGGATTTGGATGTATTTGAGCATTCCCGGCTTACTTGATCACTGATCTTGGTTGCTATTTGGATGTCATTGAGTTGACCGAGAGCTTATTTGGGCTTATGTATTGCTTCATGGTTAATACGACCGGTGCTTCATGTATGTCATGCTCTCTCGGATGCGCTTGATGCATTGACAGGGTCACTTATCACTGGTGCTTTCTCTTGGGTTGTTTGAGCTTCTGAGCTCGCTTTGTACGCCTTTTGTGCCAGTGGGAGCATTTTACATGCTTTCTTGACCTTTGACAGTTGCATGCTATTGGAGCACTTACATGTATTTGGAGCAGTTTATGTCTTGAGCAGCTACATACACATTGAGACTTTGGGATCATACTCCGATCTTTATGGATATGCATTGATGTACTCTTGGTTCACAGGATGCTTATGAGCTGAGTCTCATATTTGGATCTTTCTCTTTGAGCAAATACCTATTTGTGTCAAGTTTTGGCAGTTACAGGAACACTTTGCCTAGAGTGTCTAGGGGTGTGCCTTTCACTGGCAGATGTTATTTTGACATGCTTGGTGTTGAGCTCATGTTCTTTTCACTGTCATTGGCCTTGCTTATGTCCGTTTCATGCCGGCTTTGGACCTAGCATTGTTTGCTTGACATTGGATCCTATTTTGGGACAGTTTGCTCTCTAGACTGCATACCTGCAATTTATTACAGCAAGCAGTTATTGGTGGACTGAGGTGTACTTTTCATGCTGAAATATCCTGATTTGGTGTACCGCACCTAGTACTAAGTGGGCAGCAACTTTTGGCACACTTTGCTCACCCTTTGGACCCCGTTTTGGCCATTTTTGGGCAGTTTCTGCAGTAAAACAGCAAGCAGTTTTGGACTGTTTGGGCATTTCCAGCCTGCATAATGGCGTCATCTTCGCATGATAGTGCCATCTTTAACATTACAAAGTTGGATGGTACCAACTACTCTTACTGGAAGAGTCAAATATGGCAGGTTTTGGTGCAGAAATCTCAGATTAAGCCACTTCGGTTGAGTGGGGAGCAGCCTGAAACTATGGACATTGACGACTGGCTTGAACTTGATGAGCTATGCAAGTCCACGATTGTATTGTCTCTCACTGAATAGGTACATTATAATGTATTTGAGGAAGCACAGAGTGCATGGGATCTATGGAATAAGATCAAGAATCTTTATGATAAGAAAAGTCCGGCGAGTCAGATGTACTGGTTGAAGCAGCTTATGGATCTGCGCATGAAGGATAATGCGACTATGTCTGCTCACTTGAGCCAGTTCCATGCTATACTGAAGAACCTGACTTCGCAGGATATCACCTTTGGAGAGGAAGTAACTCCTCTTTTCTTGCTTGGGACTCTGAATGAGTCATGGGATGTATTCCGCACTGCCCTATGTGCCTCTAGTGCTACTCTAAAATTAGCAGATGTTGAGAGTGCTCTTCTTCAGGAAGAGGTGAATCGCAAAAACTTGGATGCCTCTCGTGGTAGTCATGCTTTGACAGTTAGAGGTAGGAATGACAGGTATGACCGTGGTAATGGCCGAGGCCGTGACTCGCAGAAGGGTCGGTCTAAATCTCGTGGTGGCAAGTCGCGTAGTAAGTCGCGTGGACGCAATGCAAATGTCACTTGTCATCATTGTGGGAAAAAGGGCCATATTAGACCACAGTGTCATGAGTTGCGCAATGAGAAGCGCAAGGATAAGGGGAAAGATAAAGTGCAGGAGAAGTCCTCTGATCGCAGCATAGTACCTGCGAAGTCCAACGTCAAGATTGAGGAAATTAATGTCACGCAGACTGAGGAGTCCGATGGTGGTGATGAATTTATACTTGCAGCTAGTTCTTCTGATGCTTCACACTTGACTGAGACACCTAGTATGTATGCACAGTGCTGGTTATTGGATTCAGGTGCGTCCTTCCATGTGACGCCTTACCGTGAGTGGTTCCACTCTTACCGCACTATATCTGGTTCAGTCCGACTTGGAGATGACAGGTCTCTTGACATTGTGGGCATGGGTGATATTCAGTTGCAGTTTTCCACTGGCAGTTCCTTTTTGCTCAGGGATGTACGTCATGTACCTGCGCTTACGCGTAGTCTTATGTCTGCAGGACAGTTGGATGATGCAGGATTTCATGTCTGTTTTGGGGATTCTACCTGGAAGATTACCAAAGGCAGACTTGTGCTTGCTAGAGGCGCCAAGGCTGGCAGCCTCTATCCTCTTGTTGTATCTGGGTCTTCTGTAGACCATGTTTTGGCAGTGGGCTCTATCCCACATGTATCACTTTGGCATGCCCGTTTGGGGCATATGTCTTTGAAAGGAATGAAAATGTTATCTGGTTTGCAGTATCTTCCGCCTTTGGATTATGCATGTTTTGACTCGTGTGATCATTGTCTTTATGGTAAGCAGAATAGGTCTACGCATAAGAAATCGGGTAGGCCACGCATGAGTGAGCCCTTGGCATTGGTGCATTCCGATGTTTGTGGGCCTATGCCTTGCATGTCTATGGGTGGCGCGAAGTACTTCGTTACCTTCATTGATGATTTTTCTAGGAAAGTGTGGGCTTATCCCATAAAGCAGAAGTCCGATGTCTTGACAGTTTTTCAGAGATGGCTTGCTCTTGTTGAGAACCAGACTGGGTATAGGCTGAAATGCCTTAGGACAGATAATGGGGGAGAATATGTCCCGCATGCTTTTGAGCAGTTTTGTGATGACAGGGGTATTAAGCGTCAGTTGACCGCCCCTTACACCCCACCCCAGAATGGTTTGGCTGAGCACATGAACAGGACTATTCAGGAGCGTGTGCGCTCTATGCTTAGCCATGCAGGCCTACCCCCGAGTTTTTGGGCTGAGGCAGTTAGTACGTCAGTGCATGTCATAAACCGATCGCCTTCCAGTGGATTGGATTTCCAGGTTGCAGAGGAAGTTTGGGCTGGTAAGCCACCCTCTTATGCGCATCTCCGTGTATTTGGATGTGAGGCATTCTGCCATGTGCCCAAGGACAAGAGGAGTAAATTGGATCCAAAGAGCATTAAATGCATATTCCTTGGCTATGGTGAGTCAGGAGAGATGGGCTATCGCCTATGGGATCCGCAGGCGCGGAAAATAGTACGCAGCCATGATGTCGTCTTCCATGAAGACAAGATGCACAGGCAGCCTGAGAAGGTGGTTGAGATCCGCAGAGTGATCTTTCAGGAGGAGCCTAAAGCTCCAGCACAGTCAGTAGTACAGCCTGCAGCAGTTCCTCCACAAGGCCAAGATGTTGGACAGGTAGTTAGACAGGCAGCAGAGCCTGCGGTGAGACGGTCTGCTAGAGATAGACGTCCACCTGACAGATTTCACCCCTCTATGCATTATGTTTTGGTTACAGATGCAGGAGAGCCTTTCACTTATGATGAGGCTATGCGCAGGGGTGACAGTCACTCCTGGGAGAGGGCTATGCAGTCTGAGATAGACTCCCTGCATAAGAATGAGACTTAGGATTTGGTTGCCTTGCCTAAGGGCAAGAAGGCTTTGCCATGCAAGTGGGTGTACAAGCTGAAAAGTACCCCTGGACACCCCAAGCTGGCATACAAGGCTAGATTGGTAGCAAAGGGTTTTAAGCAGGAACATGGTGTGGACTTTGATGAGGTCTTCTCTCCTGTGGTTAAGATGACCACCCTGCGCTTAGTCTTGGCTTTGGTTGCACAGCTTGACTTAGATCTATATCAGATGGATGTCAAGACGGCTTTTCTACATGGGGACTTGCATGATGAGATCTATATGGATCAGCCTAAGGGCTTTGCAGAACCTGGCAGGGAGCACCTAGTGTGCAAGTTGAAGAAGAGCTTGTATGGCTTGAAGCAGGCACCTAGGGAATGGTATCATAAGTTTGATGCCTTTATGCAGTCACAGGGCTACAGCAGGAGTGCTATGGATCCGTGTCTTTACACGAAGAAAGCCCGTGATGGCAGTTTGCTTATCTTGGTACTCTATGTTGATGATATGCTGATAGTAGGGAAAGCTCATGATGAGCTAGATGCTCTTAAATCTCAGCTAAAGAAGAGCTTTGAGATGAAGGATTTGGGACAGGCCTCACATATACTTGGGATGCGCATTAAGCACGATAGGCATCAGGGACTTTTGTATCTCTCACAGCGGGAGTACATTCATAAAGTCCTTGAGCGCTTCCGCATGCAGGACGTAAAGCCTATTGGCTGTCCATTACCTTCTTATGTGAAGGTATCACAGGCCGATTGTCCGCAGACAGATGAGCAGAGGACCGAGATGGCCAAGATCCCTTATGCATCAGCCATGGGCAGTTTGATGTATGCCATGATAGCCACTCGTCCAGATATTGCACATGCAGTTGGTGTTGTGGCACGCTATATGGCTACACTTGGCAGCAGACATTGGGATGCCGTGAAGGGTATCATGAGGTACCTGAAGGGCACAGCAGATATGTGTATTTGCTATGGCAGCCAGGATACAGGGGTCGTAGGGTACACTGACTCCGATTATGCAGGACATGCAGATAGTAGGAAGTCCACTTCTGGCTATGTATTCACCTATGCTAGAGGGGCTATCTCTTGGATGTCCAGGGTTCAGAAGTGTACGGCTTTGTCTACCACTGAGGCCGAGTATGTTGCAGCCACTGAGGCTTGCAAGGAGGCCATATGGTTAGGCCGTCTAGTTGCTGACCTTGGGATTGATGCTACACCTACACTGCATTCGGATTCTATGAGTGCCATTCAGTTGGCTAAGAATCCGGTCTTCCATGCGAAGACGAAACACATTGAGGTGAGGTATCACTTCATACGTGGTGTCGTGGAGGACAGGTCTGTTCACCTTGTCAAGATCTCCACTGACGAGAATCCTGCAGATTTGCTCACAAAGAGCCTCACTACTAAGCGCTTTGCCTTCCTCAGGAGGTTGATGGGCGTTGGATGAGATGTCACCTTTCCTCACCTATGTACATTTGTACTGTCTTTTCTTTTTCTTTTCTCTCTCACTAGGGCAGATTCGCCTTTAAGTGGGAGGTTGTTGGGGGTAAAGGCGCCTCCGCCGTGCCGCCCCGTGTATTACTACACTGACAGTACCCGCCACTGCACACTGCAGGTGGCGGGCGCCCGTCACGTCACTTTATTCTTTATTCTTTTAGTGACAGTTTGAATAAAGGAAGGCCCGGTCACACATTGTGACTGTTGGAGTTCCCATTTCTTGTCTCTCTCTTTCTTGCTCTTGCTCTCCCGCCATAGCTCGCGTGCAAGCTTCGATCCTTCTCACCTTTCATTATCTGCCAGTGAGACATCATCGAGTGATGAGTCCAAAGAGGGATCCACCACGGAGGACATCTATCAGATCACTTTGAACGAGCCGATAGAGGGCCAAGATCATATAAGAGATGCAGATGTTATCAAGCTAAACCTTGGTACACTTGATGATTCGCGGCCAATCAAATTAGGGTCTATGCTCAGTACAACAGAAAGGGAGGACTATGTGGCCTTGATCTAGGAATTCCGTGATATCTTTGCCTGGAGTTATGATGAGTTGAGAGGCATTCCTCCTAGTCTTGCTGTTCATACAATTCCGTTGAGAGAGGGCAGTCGTCCTGTACGGCAGAAAGTAAGGCGTATGCCTTTCGAACTGAGGGACGGCCTATTTGAAGAGTTACAGAAGCTTTGAGAAGCGGGTTTGATTTTTCCTGTGCAACACACGGAATGGTGTTCGCCAGTTGTGATTAGAAAAAAGAAGAATAATCAAATCCGTTTATGTGTAGACTTTAGAGAGCTGAATAAGCAGACAGTTAAGGACTACTACCCGTTGCCATTTATTGACCAGATTTTGGATCAATTAGCGGGTAGGGAGATATATTCGTTTATGGATTGCTTTGCAGGATACAACCAGATGGCAATTGCAGAAGAGGACAAGTTGAAAACAACTTTTATTACTGTATTCGGTACTTTTGCGTACCATGTGATGGCCTTTGGTTTATGCAATGCACCGGGTTCGTGGCAACGAACAGCAGATAAGACATTCGGTGACATATCCCCCGAAGAGTTGAAGGTGTTTATTGATGACTTAGGGGCCGCCACCGTGAGAGGAAGGCAGTTGCTCATTTTAAGAAAATGCTTTGAGCGCTGTAGACAATTTTGCATCGCCCTAAACCCACAGAAGTGTGTTTTTGGAGTACCCTATGGGCTGTTGCTGGGTCATGTGGTCAGTTCGGTAGGAATTGCGACAGACCCTGAGAAGGTTAAAGTTATAGTTGCCATGGGTCCACCACGCACTCCGAAAGAGGTTCATAGCTTTCTGTCTTCGGTTGGTTACTATCATAGATTCATCAACGCCTTAGCAGAAAGAACGTTGCCGCTTACAAATTTATTGTCCTTTAGCTATTCGTTTGTATGGGGTGACCCTTGTAAGGTAGCATTCGAGGATGTGAAACAAGAGCTAGCAAGAGCGCCCGTCTTAAAAGCACCTAAAAGAGGTGAGGTGTTTTATATATTTTCAACAGCCACGATGTATAGTATCAGCTGTTGTTTAGCCCAAATTTGGGAGGAGAAGTGGTACCACCCGATTGCTTTTGCTAGTCAGAAGCTGGGGGTATCCGAAATCAATTACACCTACATGGAGAAGCTGTGTCTAGCGATGGTCTTTGGGACCAAGAAGTTCAGGCATTACATTCTCTATGAGAAAGTCGTGCTTTATACGAAGGCGGAGGGACTTCGATTATTGATGAATAAGTTACAGCCGCCTGATCGTTTAGCGAAGTGGTTAATCACTTTGCAGGAATTTGATTATGAAATCAAGAGTAAGCCACCAAGGTTGCAAGGCATCGTGGAATGTCTTGTGGACTTTGGGGAGCTGAAAGAATCTGTGGTTGAAGGTAGTGATATGGAGTGGTTATTTAAAATAGACACGGCATCTATTCCCTCCTGGTATGCTGCAATAACACATTATTTATCAACAGGAGAGGCGGGATCCGAATTATCTAAAGCTGAGAGAAGGAAAATTAAGCAGCAAGCGTTAAAGTTTGCCTTGATCGCAGGTACATTATATCGGCAAGGGGTTGATGACATCTATCGCCGGTGTGTGATGCGTGACGAGGTGCCATTCATTTTGGAAGAGTGCCATGATTCTGCTTGCGGTGGCCATTTTGCTGGACGGCTTACAGCACAAAAGGCTTTAAGAGCAGGTTATTGGTGGCCTGCCATCTTCCAAGATGCGTTTGCGTATGTTAAGCGATGCGATATTTGCCAACGGCATGATAGTCGAGAGAATAGGAAACGACCACTCACCCCTATTATGGCGATACTTCCATTTGAGAAGTGGGGAATAGACTTTGTGGGTCCTATTACTCCGTTGTTGACTACGCAAAAGAGGTACATCATTGTCGCAACTGACTACTTCACAAAGTGGTCAAAAGCACGTGCAACAAGGAAAGATGATGCTAAAGAAACTGCTAGTTTCCTTTTAGAGCAGATAATATGCCGGTTTGGTCCGCTGAAAGAATTAGTGTCGGACCGCGGAACCCATTTCCTGAATAAGGTGATCAAAGGTTTGACAGAGATGTGGCAAATCAAGCATAACAAGACAACCCCATATAATCCGCAAGCCAATGGTCAGGTTGAAAGTACCAACAAGCAGCTTGTGGGCATCCTTTCCAAAATCGTGTCGGAAAAGAAACGAGATTGGGATAAAAAGTTATACGTGGCAGTGTGGGCTTATAATACGACCTTCAAACGAGCCACTGGCCATACCCCGTTCAAGTTAGTATATGGGGAGGAGTGTGTTTTGCCTTTAGAGATTGAGCTGCCAACTATTCGGTTTGCCATCAATCATTCTTTGAGCGATAAAGACGCACTTTTTGAGCGCTTGACGACACTAGCACATTTAGATGAGCTTAAGTTGCAGAGCTTATTGCACCAAGAAGTAGTGAAGCGCCGAATGAAGCAGTTACACGACATCAAAGCCAAGAAATACACCTTCAAGAAAGGACAGCTTGTTCTGTATTATGATGCACGACGTGAATTATTTCCAGGCAAGCTAGAGCCTAAATGGGATGGGCCCTATAGGATCGTTAGAATAGGAAAGAATAAATCTACAGTGTTGTTAGCTGACCTTGAGGGGATAGAATTTAAAAATAAGGTTAATCTTAATAAGATTAAACCTTATTACTTTTGATTGCACTAATGCTATGACTGCCTTGCAGGTCTAGGCAAGATCAATCAAACATCTGCAAGGAAATCGTGATAGAGGTTGATGGGTCGTCTGATCCCTTATTTAGAACACCCATATTTGGAACAAAGGTATCATCAGGGAAAGCTCATTTGGTGGAGCAAAGGATACAAGGTTTGAGCAAGAAGGTGGGATATTTATTTGGGAGATCAAGGTCTTCTGCCATCACTGCCTACAAATATTGACGAGTATCCCTGTTGAATTCAATGACGATGGAGGGATGGAACCTACAGTCCACCCATTGAATATGCTGAATTTCGATTACCATAATTACGAGTAGAGTTCAAGATGGCAGGATATGTAAACCCTTTATGGACGTACACTTTGTACTTTGATGGGGCGTCCAGGGGTCCATGCAAAAAAGGAAGTGTAGGAGTTGTCATCCGAGACCCCCGACGACGCATTGTCATGAAGTTAGCTGCTTATCTCGGGGCGAATTTTGCCAATAATATGGCAGAATACAAAGCCCTGATAATGGGTTTGAATATTGCAAAGAAGGGTGGTATCCGCCAGTTATTGGTGAAAGGGGACTCTCAGTTGGTTTTAAATCAACTCAATGGGACATACATGGTACGGAATCCCATCCTTTGTATGTATCATCATACTGCCATAGCCCTGCTAGACGAATTCGATAGAGTGTCTTTCAGGCTGATTCCACGGAATTGGAATCAGTTTGCTGATTCATTGGCTAATTTTGCGTATGAAGAGGACCTCTTCTTTAATTGTGGTCCTAGTCCCGATATATCTATTGACGACGAGACAGGACCCTGTCGTTTGTGGGGTATGCTTTCTGAACATGATTTTTTTGGCAGACGATGGTTGCTTTGGGTGATGCAAAGGGTAAGCGAGACTCATCTGCCTTTATTATCTCAGACCCACAGACTGATTCGACGACATGTGATGCGAACACCTCTTGCGATATACGCAGGAGGGATAGGTCATAATTTAATGCACCTAGTTTAGGGCTACGAGCCTCTGTTCCCCTGGGAATAGTATGCTTTGCTGTCTATTCCCCATTATGAGGAGAAGCCAAATGTGAGCCGGGACATTGGTTGAGTCCTGACTTGTATATCAAATGAGGTTTATGTCACCAGAGGGAAAAAACGCAACCATTCTGGGTTTAATCTTTGGGTTGGACTGAGTAGTTAAGCTGGCAGCAACTCGAGGCACATTGCATCGAGTTGCAGGGTAAGGGAGTTAAAAGGGGCCCCTATTTTGGGGTCCGAGGGCCGTGGAAGCGGCCCTTGGCTAGGGGGTCCCGGCCCGACGGTAAAGGGAATATTTCATGGAATATTTCTTGGTCGACTAGTGGAGGCTCATATGGTAGGTCAATTATGCTGATCTAACTGCCTTCATGGGCTATAAAATCCAAAACCTTTCACAACCATCAATCATCTATCTTTCATCCAGTCAGAGTTGTTCCAGCTAGCCTTAAGCTCTTCACCTATCCTCTATCTAGATCACCATCTAAGCTTCACTGTAGAAGCGCACGGGTGGACAAAGCCACCTCTGTATCCGTTGTTTGGAGCTAAAGAAATTTTATAATTCTCCTCTTATGTGTTGTGTACTCTCTATCTCTATCTATTTGTCACATTCTATTCGTTATGCCATGTAATTTTTACAATTGAGCCCTTGGTAGTTCTTCAATGGTTTTGAATGATACAATTAGCCACAATTTATTTTTCTTGTGGCAGTTTCCAGCAATTAAGGGAGTTTTGAACATGATGTGTTTGTGATGAGAGATTTTGCAGATCAATGTGGTTGCATCGTGAAAGCTTGTGGTAGTTTCTAGCATTTAAGGGAGTTCAAGTTGATTGGATTCATCGTTTCTATTCTTATTGAAGATTGTCCAGCATGTCCGAACTATAACTTGATTGCTTCATACAGATTTATAAATCCAAAATCTTGATATGAATTCACAAAATTTCCAATTTTGGTTATATCCATCTACAAGTGTGCATCCTAATCATGGGATAATCTTTTTTCTCTTTGTCCTGACAGGTGCTAAAATGGTGAGAAGAGTTGGTGCAACATTGGTGTTGAATTGTAGGGTAGGCTGTATTTGAATTAATAGCAACTAAGATCATGTGTATATCAATGAATCTGTGTACTGCAGCAAGTCTGTGAGCATTTATATGAGCAAAGTCTTTGTATACATCAACCAAAACCCTTGTCGGTAGTAGCAGCAAATAAATCAGAGGTCTAGATATCTAGTTCTATATTGGAATTAACAACACCTAAGATCATGTGTACAACAATCAATCTGTGTACTGCAATAGGTCTGTGAGCATTTATATGAGCAAAGGCCTTGTATAGATCAACCAAAACCCTTGTCTATAGGAGCAGAGGAATCACAGGTCTAGATATCTGGTTTGAAGGTAACTAGGTATTGTCACAAGCAATGAGAGGTCAAAATGTCTCTATCTTGAAAGGAAAGGAGCAGCTACATATATATAGACAACATTAATAGTGAAGGACTAGATTGCTAGAGCAAAAATTACAGGTTGGGATGCGGTAAGGAGTAGGAGAGATCATTCCATGTCCTGGGGAAGATTGAAAGTTCAATGTGGCAATAATAGTAAAATTGCCGGTCCATATTTAAAGGCAGGTTCATATCATAATAGCAGCAACAGTGACAATGCTTTACAGAGGAGGGGCTATAGCAAGGACTACACCCATGCATGCAAATTTGTTTACAGAAAAGAGCTCTGATTTGAAACTTCAACAACCCCCAAGAGATGTGACAAGTCTAAGACACAATAATTCGATGCTTCTGGTATTGTTGTTACTATATGGACCTCAGCTTGTTAGCAATACAACTCCTGCATTCAAGTTCAGTGTGTCCCGATTGCTGCATTGGGCACAGGCCAAGGGTGTAGAGACCATTCTGGAAAATAATGAGGGTGAGTTAGAAGATTTAAGTTTTCATTATTTTGAATCAAGATGGGTGGAGATTTAGGTTTTCCTTCTTTTGAATCAAGATGGGTGCAACTATTCATCCCAAGAAGTTCGGAGCAAGGCAAAGATTCACAATTGAGCCTAGTGGGATATCAATCAAGGATCATTATACACCACAGAGCTCTCTGCACTCGCAGCCTAGCAGAACTTCTTGTTCAAGTGCAAAAGCTTCGAAGAGGTATGCTAATTCATTGGCCCTTTTTGTTTTCCTTTCCATTTAAGTTTAAATACTATTTAAAAACAAGTTAAGATGTAACAATTTGGTTATTGTCACCGTATTCATTGCCATGAGAACCTGCTACTATTTGAGCTATTGCTGGTGATGACAAGTACTGCTTCTTACAGCCAAGGACCTATTGCTATCAGCAATTGATGTGATGTTGTTGCTGCCCCTCTAAAGGCTTTCCATACATGTACTCTATAGCTAAATGAATCCAAGATTTATTGGTATGTATATATTCATATGGGAGTCATGTAATAAGAGTATGATTTTCAAGAGGTTAGTTTGAACAGGACTTGGAGAAGTGTCTTCAACTACAAAGTGCTCAACAACAAGGCCATAAGGCACAATTGCACTTCGACAATGCACCTCTTAATTGAAGCCCAACATTACCAATCGATGGTCAATTGTATTGCCTCATCTTCTTAGTAGATACATCTATGAACAAGAAATTGAGTGTGTGTTAGAAGAAGCTCACAGTGGCATTTCTAGAGGATTGTTTGATGCAACTTCCATAACTAGAAAAGTGCTTAACTCATACTAATGGTGGCCCACTCTTTTTAAGGATGCTCCATGATTTCTTCAACACTATGATGAGTGCTAGGAGAAAAAATTACCTATTAAGAAGGATAAAATGGAACTTGTACAAATAATCATATGCCAATCCTTCAAGAAGTGTTGTATAGATTTCATGGGACCTATCAACCTAGTTGCTCAATACTTGCACGCATGATACATCATCATGGTGGCCACAAAATATATTAGAAAATGGGAAGGGGCTAGTCTACCCATAAAAATGAAATAAAAAAAACTATTTGATTTCTCTGGGAGCAAGTCATCTCACTTTTTGATGCCCCATTAAGATTTTGAGTGATTAAGAGATGCGCTTTCTCAATGAGGTGATTCAACATCTCCTATCCACGTTCTTGATTATCCATTGGAGGTTCAGCCCCTACTACCCTCAAGCAAATGGCTTGGTAGAAGCAACCAACAAAATCCTCATTAATATCTTAACAATAACAATTATAACTTCATGATCACTTTGGAATCACAAACTCATATGTTATAGCACTTTGGGCCTATTGCACAGCCTAGAAGACTACTAGAGGTTGAACTTCTTTTTGCCATTATGCCTATCAACTTCATGATTCCCAACTTGCACATTGCTATCTAAGAGTCATGGGAATGCACCAAGGATTGAAAAGAGAACTTGTAGAAACTTGAGTGTTTAAGAAAAACCTGCATCCTTGCATTCAATGCCTTGCTTACTAAGAAGGCCCGATGCATGTAACGTGTCCGCTTATTGACTATCCAAGCACGTTTTAGCAGTCCATTCGAGAAACAAATTTAAGCATCGTCGCTCGACACTTCCATGGAATGCTCCGGGATTTGTCCTACGGTTTCCAAAGTCCCACCTCGCAATGGAATGTTCGTCGTCAAAACCACTAGGATTGACTTGAAATCTGGGTTTCTAGGGGTCAAGGTCTCCTGACAGCATTCTATTGTCGGGTCTTGGACATCCTACTTTACACAAAGATAACCATTCCAAAGCAAACCCATGCCACACTTAGTTCAAAGAGAATAGGAAAAACGAAAGGGATGCTCCACTCAACCTCTGTACTCCTAGGGCATAGTTCCATTCTGGTCCCCTAAAACGACATGAATTGGGTTCTAACCTAACCATATCTAAGGGTCAAATGATAGTAAAACCTTGTGAGAAGCCTCCCAGCTCTCTGGGACCACCCTGCCGCCGTAGAGACCGATCCGTCGGGAATCTGCCCCCACCCGCTTCCCTCAATAGCTTTAGTTTTCTAATTAGTTCCTATCACATTCATGTGTGACATTCAAAATCAGCTTCATTAATTAAGCCTTTTAGGGAGCAGATTTCGCCACGTCACTTATAGTAGAGACACAAAAATAGTGCAAGTAGTCCTTTTGACAAACAAGTTCTTTAACTTATTTTCCAGTTAATCTTTGTCTCGTGCCCATACAAGAGAAGTTATGTATCCCTTCTATCCAACAGAAGTACCCCCTTCTGCCCTACATAAGTAACTGGTCCAAATCACATGGCACCATAAATTCTATCCAATATCTAGAATAGGATCTTCTAATGCCCTAGACGTTGGGCTCATGAAATCTCCAACTCCATCCGAGACTTGTTAAGGGGTGTCTAGAGCTCCACTAACCTTAAGCGATCTAGGAGTGAGACACAATTTTAATGCTTGGACTTTTCACCACTCAACCTTCGGCCCATGAAGCGAGCAGTGCCCTCTCAGGTTGAAACCTTAGGGGGTTCACTATATATATATTCTCTATATAATGTGCATTCATAGCCTATTTATAAATATCCTAATTTGTCAATTTTTCTTGAATAAAACACAACCCTTTTCTACTCAATCTGTAAGTAACCCATTTATATGACACCCTTCTGTATGTAAAAAATGTATTAAAATGGTGTTTTAAAAACTCCTTATTTTGAACTCACATTATATTTACATATATTCATGAGTGACCCCCCCGAGCTTGAAATGTGGCATGACCATGGAGATGATCCACCCGTGTCAAAATATCATTTCTTAATTAATCCAATTAAGAATCAAGCACAATGAAGACAATCTACCTAATATCATCTTTCAAGAAAACATTCCTTTATTCCCATGGTGACTTGTCATCACAGACCCTACCATGCATTTACTATCAAACACAAGCACTTAGAATAATCATCCAAATCACATCCCAAAATCCGTTGAATGCAAAAAGAATTTAAGATGATGTTAAATCAGTCAACAAAACAATGATATCCTTTTCCAACAGTATAGGAATAGTCGTCATAACCTTCCATCGCATATTCGGTCTCCCCCTTGGGATCAGGAGTAGTTCTATGTAAGATTTACTTTAACACACCCATCTTTCGACTAAGGCATATGTTAAGGTTTCAACACTATACAAGACATAAGTTCTATTAAACACTTACATCGATTGATAACCTAGCATTCTCCCCTACAAGTACAAAAGCATCGGTCTTTCCTTCAACTTAGGGTTTCTTAATCCTTGAGCTCTTCACTTGCGCTAGAGTTGTTGTTGCATCTAGCCCAACTCTCGAATAGGTTTCATTAACATAGTCGCTATCGAACAAATCTCAAAGCCTTTTATCCTCATGAATGTTGTTTGTACTAGCAACGCATAACTTCAAGATCCCAATGAGCTAATAGTTTGTGATATTAGCAAGACTTTAATGCAAGATCAATTTTTGTACCATCGATGTATGTTTTATATAATCTTTCCCATGCATGTACTCTCTACGTGCATTTGTGAACCTTGATAATATTGTCCTAGGTAAAGAATAATCGAGGACTTTTTGATGCTTAGTACTTTAGAAATATTATATGCTGCTTATGATATGCATGGATTTGTCGCATTGCAACTAGGGCAGCTAACTTCCCTTGGTACAAACACTTTTCAAACTTCATCCTCGAATATTTGAGATGGACTTTATCCTTTCAGTTAACCTATTCTCACACAAAAGAGTACAGTCTAATGCACCACGTGTGGAAATTAAAGCACATAGTCCTTTAATTCGGAAATATATTACTTACTACTGGTAGTACCATAGTTGGATTGGATACTGAGCCTATGCAATCTTGAATCTCTCCAACAAGAGATGAAGCTCAGCAAGTTGCTTAATTTGGGAGATTAAGATCAAATTGGCATACCTCTTCAATGCTTGGGGAGACCATTGAATCATAGCTCATCATGATGCCTGTTTGCTCCATCAATCAAGCCCAATTGGTTGAGGCATTCCCATGGGAGAAGACTTCCGCATTTGGAATGCTCTTGATGATGATGATGGCTCCCGTCTTGTTCGCGAGCTTGAGCTTCAAAGAGGGAAAGCTTCAAGTGAAGCTTTCATGGCTTCCCACAAGGCTTCCATGCAAGCTGAGCTCCATGTCTTAAATCTGAGTAGGGAAGTACAAAAGGGGTTGAGAGATCTCTTGATGGTTGAGCTCTAGAGGTTGTGGGCGCTGGATCAAGAGCTTGAATGAGCAGTAATGTTTGCCCACAGACAGTGTTCAGCAAAAGATTCAATCATGGTTTCAATGCCGGAGGGGAAGGGTCAAATCTTGGGTTCAGCCCTTGCCCTAGAGGCCAAGAGTGCCAGGGAGAAGGCCAGGAGTTGGAGCATGAGGCAAGAAGAAGCCAAGGGCAACATCACAATTTGCATTGTAAATTGTGGGCTGGTGCCTATTGCCTTTGGCAGGGATTACCTGGCCACCCAGGTGTTCAAACTATAGCTGGAGATGATGGGGATTAGCTTTTGAGGTTAGCTGATGGTTTGGAGATGGATAGAGCAAGCTTGGAGGGTTTGTGTTGGTGCTTGGAAATGCCAACAAGGTGCTTGGAGGAGGGGAAGCATATCAAACCTTGGACTATTGCCATAAGGTATGTATCCTTATGAAGAAAATCCATAGAAAGTACAACTCTTGCTACTTTAGTGCTCTTACGTTAGATGCACCTCTTACTACTTTGGTTGTAGCAAGCCCAATAAAAAGTTAGATTGCTTGAATTAGTTTCAGCTTGATGGATCTATATGTTTCATCCACCTATCTAAACAACTTGCTAAAACATTGAAAATGAAGAATATAAGTTGAGGGTTTTGATATACTATTTTGATGTAGGGGTAAGCCAAATCAATTTAACTTGGTATGATATTTCAATCTATTGGATTCCTATCTTGTGGTGGGCAAACTCAACACTAGCATATGTGTTTGGTAAATCTTACTGTTTGAGAGTCTAAATAGCATTGCATTTATCCCGATTAGTAAGAATGATACAATATGGTTCCATCAGCAAATGATTTAAATATCATTTCATTATTTGTCTTGTTGTGGATAGGACTACAGGGTTTGAAGTATACAACCAGTAGAGTAGATCTATGTTGTGGAGCTATGGGAGGTTGCAGTGCTTTTAGGATCATAGGGAAGGCAGTTTGCTAAAATGGTAGGTCTTATCTTGTTGCTCTGAGCTTTTTTCACAATGCACAGGTTTGAGCCTTTAGATATCCTTGCTGATTGTAAGCACGAAATGCATCTAGGGACAACATTGTTGGTGAAGTAGTAAGGATTTGCATTTTTTAAAAAAGGAAGGGAGGCTTAGGAAGAGCCAACAAGACTTAATTTTTTAAATGGTGGAGCAAATCCGAAGAGGATGACAACTCTAAACCTACCTTAGGTGCTATAGAACATGGTGAAGCATAGAGAATGTAGTGGTCAAGACAACTTTTTTAGTGGATTCAATCACAATTCTATTGCTAACAATACAACATTGTGAGCAAATTGTGATTAGTTTGCTTAACATGATATATTCATGTGGTAATGACTGGTATTAATAGTTCCAACTAGTTTTCTTGTATAGGAGAATTTTACTGTATCTATGGTTTCAACTAGTTTTCTTATCTAGGAATATTTTACTAGATCATCAACTAGGAATTTGAAAAATTTTCTATATAGAAATATTTTACTAGATCACTAACTTGTAAAGTGTTCCACTTTTAATAGTTGAGAATTTTTCTAGATACTTTGATAAGTATTTAGAAAAAGTCTATATGGAAAGGTGTTTAAAGTTCCTTGTGGGGATGCAATGGGAAAGAAGAAAAGTCTCCGAATGGGAACTCCCCACCTTGAAGAAGGCCCAACTCATCATGCATGGGGCCATGGTTAGGGAATTAGAAAAAATGAGGATTATCTTCAATAAGTGCCTGGTTGGGATCCACAATGCATACCCATGAGCTCATCAATAGTTTGAAAATGAAAAGAGACAAGCAAAACATGAAAGCACTACAGAGAGTTAGTGGCTCCTAGACTGTTGGCCGGACGAGATAGCTAACTTATGCTAGGAGTTCTACGAAAGAATTTATCAAGTGGATAGGTCCTCAGACCCACAAGCCCGAGAACTGTAGACAACTACAGAATAGAATAGAACAAAAGATAGAGAGAGTACTCAAGAGGAAAACTATAGGTAGATGCGAACAATTATGTTTTCAATTAGGGTGCATTGGTTCATTTGTACAACGGAGGGCCTCTCGGTCATTTGTGTCGTTTGAGTATTGTTACTATTTGTTTATTATGTACAAAATATTAATGCATTTGTTTATTGCTAATACCCCCACATAAACAAATATGTCAGAAATTTAGAAACTCCATTCCTATTGTCTCTACACACTTGAAATGTTGCGCAGAGCTCAAGCTTTTAGAAAACACATCAGCAGCATTTTCTTTAGAAGGCTTGTAGAATAGTGCTATATTTGTGGCTTCAACCCATTCTCGCACAAAATGGTTAGCAATGTCAATCTATTTAAGTTTATCTGATTGTCTAGCCTTTTGAGATGACTCTATAGCAGACATAGATTGTGAATATGTAACAATGGGAACATGCACATGAAACCCAAGTTCATTTAGAAAGGTGTTGATCCATAAAGCTTCTTTTGTAGCTTTAGATGCTGCCTTATACTCTGACTCGGTACTTGAAAGAGAGACAGTATCTTGACGTTTACTCTTCCATGATATGGCACCAGTGAAGGCAAAGCCACCAATTGAATGCCTCGATCTTCGATCTGTGGCCCAATCTGCATCTGTATAACCAATAACTTGAACACCCCCTGTTGTATTTTGTCTACGAAAAGTAATAACATAATTTTGCGTGCTATTTATATATTCAAGTAGATGGTTAGCAAGTGTTAGATGCTCATGTCGTGGAGAATGCATATACCGTGAAAGCATACCAGAAGCAAAAGCTATATCAGAATGAGTACACGAGACTAGGTAATGAATACTTCCAAGAATGCTTCGGTATAGTTTAGTAAGAGGATCATGTTTCCATAATGTTGTGTTAGTGTCAAACAATGTGTGTTTTCCTTGGTGTATCATTGGTAGTGGTGTCCAACAATGCTTGTGCAAATTAGTATTGAACTTCTTTACAACCCTTCTACAAATTTCACTTGAGTGAGATGTAGAGTGTGTGTTGGGTGATGTCTAAATACTTGCATGCCTAAAATATAACTAACTTGCCCCCCATCACTCATGCGAAATGTAGTAGTAAGTTCTAATTTTATTTGCTTCATGAGTGAGAGAGATGTCACAAGCAATAAAATGTCATCCACATAGAGAGCTAAGATGAAAAATTGGGATTCACAACGATGAAGGTAGACGGAAACATTAGTTTGGAGCCGCCGAAAGTAAATGGACTGCATAAAAGAGTGAAAGCGAGCATTCCATTGTCGAGGAGATTGCTTGAATCCATACAAGGATCGTAAGAGGAGGCAAACATAATCAACATGATTAGGAAGGACAAAGTATGGAGGTTGAACCATATATATCTCTTCCTCAAGTTCACCATTGACAAAAGCACTCTCAACATCCATATGGTGCATTTCTAAGTCATATTGGACGCCAACAGCCAGTAGTGCATGCAATGACGCAAGGCGAAGTGCAAGAGACAAGGTCTCAAAGTAACCCACTCCAGGTTCTTGAGAGAATCCCCGAGCAACAAGCCATGCTTTATAAAGCTCAATAGAACCATCTGGACGATATTTGTGCCTAAGAAGCCATTTGCATGTGATGGTTTGCGATGTGAGGGAAGAGGAACAAGAACCCATGTATTATTATGAATCAGAGAGGCCATTTTAGCCTCCATTGCAGCATGCCAAAGATGAGCATCAAGTGAACTAAGAGCAGCAGTAACACTAATAGCGCCATCAAGGGGAGGAGAATAGTCAATATGTGCTGAATTGTGCCTAGAGGATTGAGATGTTGCAACATTAAGGGGACCAAGTAAATCAGATAGACTTCGAGTCTTTCTTGGAGGAAACTCGGCTGAGGTAGAAGTTGAGCTAGAGGTTGGAGATGCATGTGTTTTAGGAAAGGATAAGTTCTTAGAAGGGGGACAAGATGGAAGGTGATGTGTAGATCGAGAATGAGGATCTCCTTGAGCTATATGCCAAAGCCGGGAAGAGCTGAGGTGATGGGAAGGTTGGAACATAGGGCTCTCATATTGAATGCAGGTAAAGGGGTGGCTAGGAACTCTTGTGGTAGTGGTATTTTTGCCAAGGCTAGAGGTGTGAGTAACGGGGACTCCATGAGTAGAATGTAACATGTGGTGTGTAGGGGAGGGGGGGATAGTAGGTGTGAGAGGACTTACCGTAGGAGACAAGAGAATAGGAGAGGTGACCTCTCTGGAAATTGGTGTAACAGGTTGAGAACCAAAGGAAGGAATCGTGGGAGGTGGATGAGGAAGAAGTGGTGGAGGATAAGCAGGTGCATTTGGGTCGGGTGTGAAGGACATCTCAAGAACTACTGAAGAAGGGCTAGGATCCAAGGGAATTTTGGGAGGAATAGGTATATTTGAAGTACTAGAGTTTGGTAAGGGCTCGATAGAGGAAGGTGTCACAATCAACAGATGCTCTTGAAAGAGGAGATCACGACAAAAGGAGAAGGTTCGAGTTGTAGGATGATAGACTCGATACCTTTGACCCCCAAACAATCACCATAGCCAACAAGAATGCCTCGCTTAGCATGAGAGGAAAGCTTCTCGTGCTTATCTGGTAGAATGAGAGTGTAGCAAGGGGTGCCAAAGATGCGTAGATGAGAGATATCTGGTTTCTCTCCAGTTCAACATTCATAGGGAGTATTGTTCCGAAGAGTACGTGTGGGGAGCTGATTTTGTACATAACAAGTTGTAGTAGTAGCTTCTTCCCAAAAGGATTGGGAGACACCGGCAGTTTGGAGCACAACATGTACAACATTCATCAAGGTACGAATTTTTCTTTCAGCCACTCCTTTTTGTTGTGGGGAGTAGGGAGCTATAAGCTAATGGAAAATGCCCTCTTGAGTACAATATGTTTTAAAAGCATTGGAGGCATACTCACTGCCATTGTCCATGCAGAGACTTCGAAGGGACTATTTAATTGTCACTCCACAAAGGTCTTGTAGTGTTGAAAATAAGTAAGCACCTCAGATTTCTGTTTCATGAAATACAACATTGTGTATTTGGACCAATCATCAATAAAAGTGAGTAGATACAAAGAGCCTGTAAGAGAGATACTAGGCATTGGTCCACAAAGATTTGAGTGTACAAGCTCCAAAAGGTCTTTGGTCTTACTCTTGGATTTAGGAAATTTAGTCCTTGTCATCTTGCCAAAGATACAACCTTCGCATAAGGAGATGCGGCTCAAATTAGTGTAAACCCTGTAACCATCCTATGAGTTTGGATGGTATGCATCGCTTGGATATGGGGATGTCCCAAGCGGTAATGCCATAGTAAAGTCTCATCTTGATGGGAGCGATGAGCAGCATAAAGCTCCATGCTTGGGTGTATGACCTCAAGTCCAAGAGGGTATAACTTGCCTTGTTTGGGACAGATTAGGTGTTGAGGAACACCAGAACTACAAGGCGTCTTGATGACAAAATGATTATATTGGAATTCCACACTAGTGCCATGGCTAGTCACCTCATTGATTGAGAGAAGATTTTTTGTTAAGACAGGGACATAATGGATGTCAGGGACCACAGTAGTGGTGCCCTTAGGTAGCCTCAAGTGTAGGGATCCTTTACCAGCAGCTCTATAGAGAGAGTCATCTCCTAGGCGGACCTCAAATGAAGAGGGCACATGTTGGTAATCATGTAACCATGAGGGGGTTCCTGTCATATGGTGTGTAGCACCAGTGTCAAGATACCAAACATGAGCATTAGAAGTGGAAGTAGCAATAGCGGCATACAGGTGCAGAGTAGTCACATCATCACTCAGGTCATCAACAGCATGGGCTAAGTTAATTTGCATTCATATGGGAGTTGGAGGAATTGTGAAGTTGACGCCTCTTTGTGCGGCATTGGTGCTCGGTATGACCTCTATGATGACAAAAGTTACATGTAGGAACAGTGAAAGTAGAGGTAGAAGGTCTAAAATTGTTATGGAAGTGAGGAGCAGTATAAGGGGTATGCATAAAGGATGGTTAGGTTTGTTTAAAGGAGGAGGGTCTGGAATTCGAACTGGATTGAGAAAGTAATTGGGATTGGCAGGATGGAAAGTGTCTTGGGCAAAAACAAGAGAATGGACGAGAACCTCCAGCAAGCATAGCTAGGGGAGTGGTGGAAGAGGTAATCAAAGGTGTAAGGAGAGTATTAGTTCACCGGTTTCGAATTTGATCTTCCTGTCTACTAATATTTGGCCAGCAAAGTTGTTAACTTCAGATTAGGTGTATTGGAATGCTGAGAAACAAAAGATTGCCATGAATCAAGTAAAGCATTCAACAACACATTTACTTGAACCTTCTTGGGGAGGGTGAGACTAGCAATTAAAAGGTTGTCCTTGGCAACCTACCATGCTTCAAGAAAGGCCTCAGTTGAGGCATAAATGCCATCTCGATCTCATTCAGTTGTTTATGAAGAAGAACTCGGGATACGACATTAGTTTTCTGGTATTGTGTCTTCAAGAATGTCCACATCTCCTCAGCGGTTTCAAGCATCCGAACTAACTGGAGTTGATGGTCTCCAAGATGCATAATAATTTATGTTCGGGCTTCGAGGTATTTCTTCTTCCATGCTACAATTTCATTAGCAGTAGGTGGTGTAGCACCAGTAGCAACTGGTTGTTTTGCAGGATCAGGTTCAGTGCCATTTGTTATGCCCCAATTGCCAGCTTTCTCTAAGACCATTTTTATGCGAAGGCTCCAAGGAAGATAATTCGGGCCTTGCAACTTTTCAATCTGGTAAAACTTTGACACGGCAGATGAAGTCGCTGCAGCCATTGTTTCTTGATAAGTCCGGCAGATGAAGTCGCTGCTGCCATTGTTTCTTGATAAGTCCGGATCAAACGAAGAATCAGAGCCTACAGTGAGAAGCGTGAGAACACTAGGAATCCAAAGGGTTAGTAGTTGTCAGCGAATGATACCATGTAGACAACTACAGAATAGAATAGAACAGAAGATAGAGAGAGTACGCAGGAGGAAAACTGTAGGTAGATGCGAACAGTTATGTTTTCAATTAGGGTGCGTTGGTTCATTTGTACAACGGAGGGCCTCTCGGCCATTTGTGTCGTTTCAGTATTATTACTATTTGTTTATTATGTACAAAAATATTTACGCATTTGTTTATCGCCAATAGGAACAACTTTTGGGGTTTGTGGACAGGAAGATCACGCCAGAAGACAATAATAAGTTGACCACATAAGGGGAGTTAGAACAAGCCCTCAAAGAGTTGGATATAAACAAATCCCCTAGTAATAGTGGCATCACTGTGGAGCTAATGCTGCACATCTAGCAGTATATCAAGCAGGCCATTACCAGCTCCTCATGAATTCTAGGAGCTCGGCGTCTATACTCCTTGAGTCATGGACACAAACGGACCCATTTCTCTCATTAGTACTGCACACAAGACACTAACAGAGGCCATAATCACGAGGCTCAACCCGCTAATGGAAAGGCATATCAATCCGCAGCAATATGGGTTCATCGAGGGGTCACCGCTAAGCACTGATCTGCTCATTGTAGCATCTCTGGATCAATCGCCTTTGCTGAGAAGAAATCGCTAGCGGCTATTGAGCTATCCCCCCTTCTCTATCACCATACTACAGCTTGAATCTTCCTCTCTTTTCCCATGCCAATGATGATGAAAAAGAAGGAGATGAAGAATCTAGTCCTCTCTCACCATCAGCAATCGCTCCCCTCCTTCCCAATTAGCGCTTTTTCCATGCCTTAATTCTCTTCCCAAAAGATCACCTTTTTCCTCGTCCATTCAAAGCTAGACGTTTATTTACCAAGCTTTTGTATCAAAAGCTTATAGTTAACTGATCATAAGCTCAGAGTTACCTTCTTTTATCAACATAAGTTCCAAAGCATCCATCTATGCAAGGCCCTTGGTGAAGCTCTTTATATTCCATCTTTCAATGTGCATCATAAACTTTCGCATAGACTCACAAGTAGAGCTAAGTTTTGGGATGCTCATGAATCACATGTAGAAGTACCTCTATTTTAGGAGATGTTTTTGACCGGCACAATAAGCATCTAAAACTTGTGACTCAATAGCTCTTGACAGTCTACACTTCTTGTAGTCATGTAGTCCTATAATTCCACTTTTTGTGTAGTCTCATAGTCGTATAGATTTGGTAAGCTTGTAGATCCTAAACAGCCTTATTGTTAGAAATTCAAACTACTTAAATCATGAGTAATGTTCTATGAAAAGCAAGCAATGCATGGAGAAACTTAGTGTTTTTCTAAGGTGTCAAATTGAATAATTTATAAGTAAGGAGATCCTCAATTTTTGTTCTATGATGTTTGGTTCATAATGGCTATTGGAGGCCAACTAATGAACTCACTTGTGAATGGTGTTCATAAGATGCAAGTGAGCATTTCTTTAAAATTTGAACACGAGGGTTCTTGATCTTGGTTTAGTTACTTCCATTGATATTATGACTTAACCAGGGCTAGTATGCTTGAACGTCCTTAAGTAGATATAATACAACCTAATTTACCTCAAGTTATGGATTCTTCTAAGGGTTCACTATCATTCTCTACTAGAATTAGGGTTTCTTTGTGCTCATGTGTTTTGTTTCCTAGTTTCAAGTTATTAATAGTCTTTCTTTAATTGTGGAAATAGTGAGGTGGAGTTGATTTGAAATGTTACCAAGTGTGTTTGGCCCGAATTCCTAGGATGCAAGAACAAGACAACTAGCCTCCCTTATCATGAAGCCAAGCTATGATAGATAAGGCTACCTATATGGAGGTTTCAAATTCTAATGCCAATCTTATGTAAGTCCTAATTTAGACTTCTCTAAGACTCAAGTAAGTCTTTCCCCTAGAAGTTTAAGATCTGTTAATATGATCCTTGGTTACCTCATCCTCTATCCTTTGAGTTATTATAACCTCTAGGTAGATACATCTCAATAGGACAAAAAGGAGTACTACTAGCTTCCTTCTCATGAAGCCTAGGTATGATAGATTAAGGCTACCTATGTGGAGGTGTCAAATTCTCATGCCAATCTTATGTAAGTCCTATGTTAGACTTGTGTAAGACCCAAGTAAGTCTTGCCCCTAGAAGTTTGGGATTTGTCACTACGATCCTTGGTTACTTTGTTGAAATGCATGGATTTGAGCATGGCTATGGTGGCTTGAAGACATAGAGATGAAGATAGAATGTCACACAAGTGAATTAGGCTCCAAGATTGAGACTTGCACTCATAAGCACAATCTTGTGTGTGTAGACAAGGACAGACACTTGAGTGGAAGGAAAAAAGTACTATGATATTGCATTCAAAATGAAAGGAAAGTACAATGCTTTATCACTTCACGATAGGTAGCACTATGCACCACTGTGCTTATGGGATCCAGTAAGCCTCCATGTCCTTGGCCCAACTACTCCATACAAAGAGGCACAATGGGTGTGATTGTGTAAATCTCAACACCCCTCCTCAATCACAACCAGAAAGACACAAAGTGTGTAGAGGCTTTAGTGAGTCACCACTTGCAAAGTGTAGGTACACCACAAACATGGTGGACATCCAGAGGTTATAGTAGGGGCCTCACCAAGTGTATAGAGGCTATAATGCCAAGTTATATGAGGATTTTATAAAGTTTATGATAGAAGCATTAGGGTAAGGTTATACAAGGCTTCAAAAAGGTCTATCAGAAAACTAGGAATAGAAGCACTAGTGAGGCTTGTCCTTTTGGTCCTGATGGTCTTCTTCTTCTTCTACTACTTCTTCTTCTTCTTCTTCTTCTTCTTCTTCTTCCTTTGCTCCATGATCTTCTTCTTCTTTTACAGTTGCAAGATAAAACTTTTGAGACCTCTTTCTGGCATGGAAAAGCTTCTCGATGTGTCTGGTCCTTTTGCAGAAGTCACAAAATAGCTGGTCCTTTTTTCCATTGTTCTTATCATGACATACAATAGTAGTTCATCTTTTGCAGTTTCTTCTTTTCCTTTAATCTTCTTTTCTTCTTCTAACAAAGAGGCTTTAATGTCAATCAATTTAGGGTTTGGCATGTTGATCAAAGCGGTTGAAACATTATCATAATATGGAGGTAAATTTTTAAGTAAGACACTAATACAAATGTCTTCACCCATTTTCATATTTATTCGTACAAGTTAGGTTAGAAGACTTTCCATATAGTTCAGATGGGATGCCAAGATGTATGAGGCTTCATGTCCAATCTAAAAAATTCAATTAACAAACCATACTTTGAGGACTTTGATTGTGCACCAAATAGAGCATCCAATATTTTCCATGTGTCATAGGATGTGTCACAATTATCCACATGATGGATGTAGCTCTCATCTAACTCAAGCTTTATAATGGCTTGAGTCTTGTCATCTCCTTTTTGCAAAGCAACTACAAGAGTTGCATCTCGGGGCTTCTTCTCTTGTCTATTGGTGATGGCCTATTGGCCTTTTTTCATTAGGATGAGCTTGATGCGGCTCTACCAAGTATGAAACCTGACTCCTTTGAAGTGACATGTTGGTGAGTCTTTGCCCATGCCAGAGTCAATCAAATAGCAGCAAATCAATACCAAATTCTCATATTTGAGTAGTAGAAGAGTTGATTGTGTCAAAAGATACAAGTGCTAAGAGTAATAGATGAGTATCAATAGACACCGTGTTCGTATATTCTTCCTTGAGTCGTCCAAGTCTTTGAAATTCTTCAAGATCTTCCAAAACTGAATCTTCCCCTCCTTGGTTTGATGTTGGGAACTTCATATTTGAGTGATAGGAACTTCAAAGTGTTGGAACCAATGGGAAGATGAAGTGAAAAGGGCATTAAAGAAAGTTGGCTATGGAGAACTCAGAATTCAAGTTTTTGGCTGACTCATTTTTCTCAAAATACAAGAGCTATAGTAAAGCATTTGGGCTCAAAATTTATTAGGAGGAAGCTCATGTGATGGGCTTCAAATGCTCTATAGGGGCATAGTGAATCGCAGCATATGTAGATGTGGATCTAGACGTACAACGGCATGTAGGCGCAAAACAAGAAAGTGACCACGAATTTTTGAAATGCTGAGCTCTGGCTCTATGACAATGTTGGTGTTTGATATGCCAAAGAGAAGCTTTGGAAGTCATAAAACACTTTCCTAGAAGGAAGCACTAGAAGATATGGCCTATAGAGAGAGATATAGAAGCTCCAACTGAGGTATGTCCTACTGGCTATGTGCCAGAACCAAAAAATGGGCCCAACATTGGCTATAGGGTCTCTCTATACTCAAGAAACCACACCCCATGCTCCTGGTCTTGCAGCCAGTAGCATATAAGGGACCACGGGGGATTCACTAGTAGCTATAAGGAGACATCACTTGCGTGCAAGAAATATATGAAAATACCCCTTATCTACCCCCTATTTATGGGACCTTACCTTATAAAATGTACCTTCCTTCCCTTAAATAACCCCCCTCCCTTACACTCACATGGTACCATACAATAAACCCTAGTGAACCCCTCAGGTAAGGGGCATAGTGCCATGATCTAACGTGACTCTTGCGTTTGTTTTAAGTTATAGTCCAACGATTAACCCCACACTCCTCAGAGGGAGTCCCTACACATCTTAGTCTAGTACACTAATGTGATACAAAAAAGGAGATACCCCTCTCGGCGGCTGCCTAATACAGATGTAATAAGCTCCACTCTTGTTTTAAATGATCCAAGAGATATAAATTCCCTCACTTGACAATTTTTCCAAAGAACCCAATGCCTAAATCTACAGCTTAGGTACCTCACAACCCAGTGTGGGTCATATATATTGAAAACCAATTACAATACATTTAGGAGTTACCATGTGATATGTACAATACAATTGTGAATGCCATAGCACTTAAACTTATGATTTGCCAATCAGTATTGTGTGGTGCAACAAACATGTCTTTCCATGATTTCAGTCTACACATCATGCTTCATTGCTAAGGGTCAGACCAGCCTCGAGCCTTCTCGTGCGGTGGCTTAACCCCCTTTTAACTTAATTCATAAACATCCTATATGGTATGCACAAAAAAATAGATAAGAAATTCATATATTTTTAGCAAATCTGTCAAAATCCCTCTCCCCCCCCCATTGTTTAAGTTGTGTATCGTTGATAGATATGAAGAGCGGTTTTTTGTGTCTTTTTCTTATAAAAAATAATAAAAATAGATTTTAACATAAAGACATAGTTGATCCCTCATGCTATAGCCATGCCATACATTCACATACATAAACATTATTTTTTCCTAATTTTATAGCGCAAAAAAACTACTTTTCTCCATTTTTAGCTATTTATCTTCATTTATTTCAATAAAATTATGATATTATTGATTTATGGGTTGGGACTAATCACAATTACTGAGAATTTATTTTATATTTATTTCTACTCTATGTGAACCCCAAAATCACAACAAAACTACCAAAATTTTGTAAGTTTCATGAAAATCGCTTAATTGTGAATTTTGTGTGTTTTTTTAAAATTATTAAATGACTCAAGTTTTTGGTTTTCTTCAAAATTTTTGATAAAGTTCAGCATTTTGAATAAAATAAATCCATTTACAAACAATTTTATCAAATATCTTTCATAAAATGAATAAAATGAGTGCTTACGCATAGAAAGCTGGTTTTAGAGGCGCGTAATTATGGTTGGGAGGCTACTGATACTTATTTTTTGTGACTGATGCTCTCTCCGACTTTGATCTATGATCTCCTCTTCACTGGTACCATCATTCCATCAAAAACATCCATCAAACGCCATCCCCTTCTCTCATAGAATCACGCGTGTGAAGAGGTAGTAAGAGGAGAGAGGAGAGAGGAGAGAGAGATCAAGAATGTGCAGTTGGCTCGTGATGATGCCCAACAATTCAAGATCCGTCTAGCTGGATGGCTTTGTGACATTGGAATCTACAAACATCGGCCTCATGACACACTTTTCGACTTCCGAATCATGTAGCTACTTCATAACGCGAAACCTTGCGGAAATTCAATGGGGGTCAAATGGACTCCGAACGATGAGAACCGACACTTGTGTTGGGTTCCTAGCATTGAACTCCATCTAGGAAAACTCTAGCTCAACGGTCCACAACCGTTTCATTTTGCATGAAAATTTGGTCTTTTATGGCCTCGCGGGCTCTTTTCTGCTTCAAAAATGGTCTTTAAAATCCGTTCTCACTATGGTTTCCATGAAAGGTCAAGTGGAGATAGAGGTGGAAACTAAGCTAACCAAAAGTGAAGAGGAACTCAGAGAGCAAAGAAGAGAGCTGAGCCATGCTCACCATGGCTTTGATACCATGTTGAAATGCATGGATCTGAGCATGGCTATGGTGGCTTGAAGACATAGACTGAACTCATGAAGATATAGAGATGAAGATAGAATATCACACAAGTGAATTAGGTTCCAAGATTGAGACTTGGACTCATTAACACAATCTTGTGTGTGTAGATAATGAAAGAGACACTTGAGTGGAAGGAAAAAAGTACTATGACATTGCATTCAAAAATGAAAGGAAATTACAATACTTTATAGCTTTAGAATAGGTAGCACTATGCACCATTGTGCTTATGGGATCCAGTAAGCCTGCATGTCTTGGGTCCAACTTCCCCATACAAAGAGGCACACTAGGTATGATTGCCTAATTCTCAACATACTTCACCCTCTCTCCTTTGAGTTATTCTAACCTCTAGGTAGATACATTTCATTAAGACAAAAATGACTACTACTCCAATCCTTTATGAAAGTCTAGGCATTCCTTCTGAGTCTAACCATTCTTGTTGAATGCACTCATTAGGTCATATGAATTAGACTCACATTCTTTTGAACTTGTACCTAGATGCAACTCTTTCACTCCTTATTTCTCCTCAATTCTTCTTATCGCTCTCCCTACCTATAGCTTCTATCTCATGTTTTTAGATTCCTCTTAAGAGATTTTGGCTTTAGTTCAAGAGATGGCCTCTATGGAAGGAAAATACTCAGTGCAAGGTGTGTCCACTTACTCCTCTTCTAGAACTCATTTGCAAGCCTTGTTAGGTATGGAAGGTTTGCTCTTTTCGCCCTTTTATTAGGTATGGAAGGTTTTCTCCTTTTGCCCTCTTGTTGCTTGCTCTATCTTCCTTAGGCTTGACAAGGGCCTAGCAAGGTAGGCCTAACTGATAGAGTTCTAGACATGGAATTCGAGTTTGACGATTGTCCTCAAGTAGTCAAAGTTGGATTCCTCTTGTGGTCCTTCTATTGCTTGCACTATCTTCCTTAGGCAAGGAGGAGAGAGAATAATAGAGAGGGAGAGAAAAAGAGAAAGAATGAGAGAGGGAGAGAAACAAAAAGGGGGAGAGAGGGGCAAGAGAGAAACAAAGAGAGGGATAGAGAGGTAGAGAGGAAAAACAAAGAAAGGGGTGGAGAGGTAGAGAAATAAAGAGGAAGAGAGGCCTCGGGGAAGAGAGAAAAATAGAGAGATAAAGAAAGAGAGAGAGAGTGCGAGAAAATCAAAGAGAAAGGAAGGAAGAGAGAGATAAAGAGAGGGAGAGGGGAGGAGAAAGAGGGAGAGGGAGAGAAAGAAAAACACAAAGAGAGAGAGAGAGAGAGAGAGAGAGAGAGAGAGAGAGAGAGAGAGAAAGAAACAAAAATAAAATGAATTAAAGATAAAGAGAAATAGAGAAATATAGGGAGGTAGAGAGAGAGCGGGAGAGAAACAAAAACAAAGAGATAGAGAAAGAGAAATAAAGAGAGAAAATTAAAAAACGAAAAAAAATTAGGAGAGGGAGGGAGAAAAAGAAATAAATGGAGAATACAGAGATGGAGGGAAGGAGAGAGAGACATGTATGTGTATGTGTGTGAGTGTATATGTCTCTATATTTTATATATAGGAACAAAAAGAGAGAATAATAGAGAGAGAAAGACCCAAAAAGAGAAAGAAAGGGTGGGATAGAGATAAAGATGAGGGAGATAGGTTGCCTAGGGAGGTTAATCATAAATATATGTATGTATAACATGGGCTTAATATAAGGGTTTTTTTAAAATACAATTTTTACACATCTTTTACATGCAAAAGGGTCCCATATAAAGGTGTTACTTATAGATTGAATAGAAAAAGGTTATGTTTTAGTAAGGGAAAATTCACAAATAAGGATATTTATAAATAGGCCTTGAACGTACGTGATATAGAGGGTATACATATAGTGAATTCCCTAGGATAAGTGGAGAAAGAAATTTTTATAAGATATATATATATATATACATATATACATATAGAGAGACAAATGTATATATATATATATAGGGATAGAGCAAATGAGAGAGAAATAAAGAAACACTCAAATAAATGGATAGAGGGAGATGAGAGAGGGAAGGAGAAAGCTAGCTAGAAAAGGATATATGTAGATAGAGAGGAAGATGCAAAAAAAGAACTAAATAAAAGTACAAAGGAAGGGAGGGAGGGAGAGGGAGTGATGAACTGAGAGAGAGAAGTGTAATATTTACTATGCATAGGGGAAATGGACAAGGATGAGGGCTACGACATTTGAGATTGAGAGGTGTATCTCAATCAGTATATCTTATGTCCTTGTACTCATTGTAAGATTGCAATTCAACAAAAACGTTACTTATCTATCAACCACTTATGATGCTTTGATGAGTTTCAACCAGCAAAAATCATTGATTAAGCAATCTTGGAGGATGAGTTAATGATGAGGAAAGTATGTACCCATCATGCTTTACAATCAAACTCTAATTGAAACAAACCTCAATAATATTATGTACCCTAGAAATGTCCACATACATTTTACAATCCCAAGCAATGTACCTATTGCATGGATATACAATGAAAGGAGTGCTCAAGCTAATAAAAGCGTTGCAGAGCGTTTCGTTTACTATGCCCTTGACACCAAAAGACATTGGGGATCTTCCAAACCTTCCTTAAATCTTGGAGCCTAAGATGGAGGTAATGATTGAAGCATTATTTTCCATTGATACGTGGTCATCTCATCCATTGAGAGAGGAGATGTCCATACCATTATATAATGGGTGTTGAGTATCTCGTTTAAAGAAGCTCCTTGCACTCCTAAGTATACAAGAAATGTACGCATGGAGTGATATAAGTGTGACCGAGTTTTTCAAGTATATACTACACTCCTTTGGCTTTGATGCATAAATAGTCATGGTTTTCTATTTATTTAAAGGTGTTTGAAAATTTTCTACACTACTAAAATATGACATACTACCATCTTGCAATGCAATCCCCAAGTCTTGTGATGATGTATGCCAAATGTTGTGACAGCTTGGTAGGAACTACAAAAATATTCATACATGTATCAATGATTTTGTGCTCTTTCAAGAAGAATATGATTCCATGGGGACATGTCCAAAGTGTGGTACTCATAGGTATGGATAAGACCTAAAGGAGCAAATTGTTCCTCAAAAGGTTCGTAGATACTTTCCACTTAGACTATACATTTATCACATACTTTGCATGTCAGGCACTATGAGCTTGACAATGTTGGTAGGTGAATTGCGTAGTCGGCCTCTAACAACCCCCAATCCAACACCACAGGATAAAGACCAAAGATCTTCCCTCAACAAAACCCACTTAACAACTCCATTGAACACATGATCAAATATTTCTGATCACTCACTCCTCATTGAGACTTCAACTCAACACTTAAGCAGTTTACACCTTCAAGCTCAAATTTTACCATTTTTAGAGAGAGATTGATTCTAAAACAACCATGGTTTAAGACTCTCACAATAGGAGCTTTCAGATTCACACAACTCCTATTTTTTGGGGATGGCAACCCCATGTAGCAAACTGTCCCACAAAATGCGGTTGCTTCAAGCAATGCCAAATTGTCTATAGACCCTTTCTATTTTTCTTTTATCAGAGTACACATAAATACAATCCAAATAGACAGGTGACCAAGGCTTTATACAGCAAATTTTCATGCCAATTCAATGGCTACAAGCATTTCACTATTGTAGAAATCCTATTATTGCATCAAAACAGAGTTTACACTGATATAGCAATGGACAATCATGATGACTTTCATGGGAAACCAAGTTGGTGACATAGATGCTGCTAAATTCATATGTTTCCTAATAGAGCATAGAAATTGCCTCATAGAGCACTACATAGAATAGTTCATAACTTTCTAACCAAATCTTGGATTGCCAAGCTTCAAAAAGGAAATTTATAGCTCTCTTTCCAATCTAGAACTATCTAGAATAACTCAGAGCCAAATTGTTTGATCTGCTTTCCTGAAACGGCTCTACACAACCTGCAGTCATAAATTTCCACATGCTCTATACAACAAACACAACTTCTCTCTTCCATGTGTACAAACATGCAAATGGAAAGACAATTTCTTGGATTTCAAATTATTATTTTAGTATACCAGAAAATACATCTCAACATATCTTGCATTGATCAAGAGTTGCGGGAGCTTTGAACTTTATGAATTCTGATACATCATTTTCTTTGTTACAAATCCTTCCAAATTTCCACTGACTTGAGTCCATGCATTCAACACATGTCCATAATATATATTCTTTACCACATACCCAGTTTCAAATGTAGAGATCATGTACTTCCATTCTTCTCTACTGTATTGGAAGCCTCACGCAAACAACTAACACACATCACTCTCAACATGATGAAGAACATACCCTCTGCTGTCTGTCACTCATATCCATATACCAAAACAGATGTGAATACTCTCTACCCCATGCAGCAGTAGAAACAAACAAGAAAAAAAGAAGAATATTATTACCATCATCTAAGCACTGAGAAATCGCATTAGCCCATTGACTCCCACAGCCCTGCCATCATTCTCCACTACTCTGATAACTTCAGTTGCACAATCTCTTTCTTCTTAAAACTTGTTCTTCTTCTTCTGAGCTTCACATTTCTCCCTTCTCTTCAGCCTGCAAGATTGTTCTCTCCCTCCTCTCTCTCTCTCTCTCTCTCTCTCTCTCTCTCTCTCTCTCTCTCTCTCTCTCTCTCTCTCTCTCTCTCTCTCTCTCTCTCATTGTATTGAAAAAACTCCTCATGTTTTTACTTTTTTCCCTATTTTATCAAGCTGCCCCTTGCTTCCCCTTAGTCTCTAGATGACAAACATGCCCCTTGCCATGTACAATTCCACTCGGTGACTCAAAATTGGAGGCGAGAACACATTTCCTTGTCTTCGTGCATGAGGCGCATGTCTCAAAACTGAAATATCACAATCACATGTCGAGCATGCATGATACTACTTGCGATTTCCATTTATCAACCCAAGTCCCATTATGGGTAAGTGTTACAAAGACAAATAAATGATATTTGCATGTGTTACCCCACTTGACTCCATGCACCATCATGTCCCTAGTCACTCATTTTCACCCGCATGATTAATCACCCCTTAGTTTGGAACACAAAGTGTGAACAAACCTTTATTAAAAGCTTTGAAAGCATCTGACAAACACAAATACCTTTTTTAGAAAGTATTCCTCATAGAGCACTGCACAAAATAGCTCATTACTTTCTAACTATGTCTTAGATCAACAAGATTCAAAACGAAAATTTGTAGTGCTCTTTCCAATCTAGAGCTCTTCAAAACAACTCAAAGCCAAATTCTTTGATTTGATATCCTCAAATAGCTCTGCATAGCCTACAATTCTAAATTTTTGCATGCAGTCCCCTTCAGACATCAACCTTCCAGAGACCATAACTTTATACCAATCCATTGCTTGTTGCCTATCCAGTTGTAGGGTATGCAAGTTCAATCCTCTTTCAACTCCCAATTCTATTTGATCTAATTGATGCTTTCTTACAAACTCCATCGTAGGGAACATGACATTCATAGGTAAAAAAGCATCTTGACCATATACTAACTGGAAAGAGGTGAATCATGTACTTGTCTTATGCATTGTTCTACAAGCCCACAAAGCTTGATGTAGATAATTATCCCAATCTTTAGGATGATCTTCCACCAACTTAAAGAGAATCGTCTGTAACGTTCCATTGAATGCTTCCACTAGTCCATTACACTGAGGGTAATAAGGAGTAGAAAATCTATGTTTCAAGTCTAGTTTCCATGTTAATTCTCTCAATAGCTTATTTTTGAAACTATGATCTTAATCTATCACTATTTCTAGTGGTATTCCAAATATGTAGCATGTGTCCTCCATGAGGAACTAAGTTACATCCTCTTTATTGGAATTCCTTGTAGCCTGAGCTTCAGACTATTTGGTCATACAATCAACTACATTAATGATATAAGACTTTCATGTTTATGTACCAGCTAAAGGTCCAATAAAATCCAAACCCCACTTCTCAAACGGTCCAAAAGAAACAATGGCTTCAGGAAGTTCTGGAATTAGTACCCTTTTTGCATATGACTAGCAAGCATGACAACTTTTACACCAATGAGCAACATCAATGCTCAGACTAGGCTAAGTAAATCATGCTAACAAAATTTTCCTTATGGTAAGCTCAGAACCAAAATGATCACCACATTCTTCCTCATGATAGGAAGATAAACAAGCAGGAATCTCATAACTATCCAACACCCTTCTTAGTACATTATCAATCCCCTTTATGTAGAATTGATCATTTATGAGCAGATATGCCCTAGCCTTTCTGACAATGGCCTACCTTTTTTATTTATTAGCCAATGACTTTAACTCCCCAGTTTTTAGAAACTCTTCAATTAGGTGAAGTCTTCCCCTACCCTCATGGTAGCAACATACTAGGAAAGAGCATTTTCAGCCACTTCATAAGCTCTACGATTATTCTCCCCGCCAATATGCCAAATTTTAAATTTTTGCAGCTACCCCATGAGGCCTTTTATCTTAAATAACTAGTTTTTCAAAATATCTTTATTGGATTTCCAAAGATTTTGAACCTGTCTAACTACCAACATAGCATCTCCCTTTGCAACTATCTTCCTGTATCCCAACTGAATACACTGTTTCAAGCCAACATGTAAACTTTCATATTTAGCTTCGTTGTTACTTTGTATATCTTTACTTTCTTGACTTCCAAAAAAGACTTCTTGATTTTTAGCGTCCATAATGACAAAACCCAGTCCTCCCTTTTTCAGTACTCTTTTGTAACTGCCATAAAAGACAATGTAGCATCTTTATCCTTCATCTCCTCATGAATTTTTAGATGTGGAATTAGTTTCCGTCTTATAATGGGTGCACTTTCAATAGGTTCTTTATAAGTCCAAATATAGCTCTTACAGTATCCTCCTTCAAACATATAAATTCAAATTCTTGCAAAGCCAACATCCACTTAGTAATTCTTGGAGCATTTTCAGCAGATCGCAAAACCTGTGGAAGCAAATGGGAACTAGTAAGTACTATAAATGATTTTTGAGTCAAGTATGATTTCCATATTTTAACTGCATATACTAGCCCCCATACCAACAATTCTTCTTCCAACCAAGATTTTTCAGTCGCTCCAATGGACTTGCTTATATAAAACACATGCCCCATATAATGCATCCCTTTTCCCTTAGACTACATTAAAATAGCTCCCACTACATTTTGCCCAATAGTGATACTAACGAAGAAAGGTTCATCCTAATTTGGAGGCATAAGAACTGGCAAAGTGCCTTACTTTTCTTTAATCTGCAAGAATGCATCCTCTTCAACTTGCATCCAAACTAAAGGATCCCTTTCAATTTCTTTCTGTAAAGGAAATACATATTCAGCTAACATATGGAATGATCTTGATAGATACCTCAACTTTTGAACAAAGCTCATATGTTCCTTTATAGTTTTTGGAGAATCTATAAGAAGTAAAGCCTTAACTTTACTAGGATCAAGTGAAATACCATTAGCAGACACTTCATGACTCAAGAGGATTACTCTAGCTCTTGCTATTTTACATTTATCATGGTTTAGTTGACTTCCATCCTCATCAAGTCTACAGAAAATTTCATCAAGTTTTTTAGAGTATAATGCCCTTGAGCTGTAGACACAAAAGTCATCCATAGACACCCACGAAGATTTCCCAATGAAAGGGGAAAATACCCAACTAACCCATGTTGAAAAGCTAATATGTGCATTCATCAAACCAAAAGGCATTACTCTATAGCATAAGCATCCCCATGGGGTAATAAATGTTGTTTTCTTCTTATCTTTTGCTATTCAGATTTGGAAATACCTAGACTAGTATCCATTGTACACACTAAAAATTCATGACTGGCCACTTGATCCAAGATTTTATCTTGAAACAAAAGAGGATAATAGTCTCTCTTAATAGCTACATTAAGAGGCTTGAAATCAACACATACTCTCCACTTTCCATTTTTCTTGGGCTTGATTACAATAGGAGACACTCACTCTGCATCATCAACAAGGTAGATAAATCCCACATCAAGCAACTTTTGAATTTCACCTTTAAGTACATTTTCCTAAATTGTACAAATTTCCTAAGTTTTTGAGCCACTGGTTTACACCCTTTTTTCAATTTGATATGGTACACAATGCTAGATTGTTTTTTCTTTAGTATGTACCACGTACTATTCAATGTGAAAATTTCACCCCTTGCATGGATAAAACTCCAGGACATATGTTTTCTCCTAAGTATGGCCCATGCACCTCAAAGATATTCTATAAAGACACATATCATACATGAGTAAAAATATGCTCAATAATTTATAAATTTCATACAATCTAAAAATATTTATTTAGTACACACCATGTAATTTGTGATTGAGCTTTTTTTCCATGCTTCCACTATGATTTTCTAGAAGCTATGCAGAACATCAATAAACTCTTGCTTGTCTCCATTGTGAAACACTATCTTTCAAAGAAAGGCTAAGAAGCAAATTTATTGAGACTTATTTAAAACTTGGCTTTGATCAAACTTGTTTTACCTCCATTACTTTGATCAACAATCATAAAATGCAACTTTTGTGTCCTAATCTTGCAACCTATGAACTCTAGCATTCTCTTTCTCATTGATGGGTGTTGAAAGAAACTTCTTAGTTTTTGCTCCTCCAAAGCAAAACTTTTTCGTCAAGCTATCAATTTTTCCTAATCTCTTCTTATCTTTTTCAATCATTGTATCCCAATTTCGGATAGCAGTCACTCCACATGCATACACATTGCATTAGCTTCTTCTTTTGATTGTCTCCTTTAAGAAAAACAAATATATCTATACATAATTATCTCCATGCTTTTGACAAAAAATGCAATGAATAAATATGAACATTATCTATTGAAATATTGAAGATGGGCCTCTGAAACAAACATATATAGAGTGTATAAAGTGGCAAGAAATGAGTGAATATAAGTAAGATAGGTGATAGTGGTTCTCTGGGTTAATGAAGGTTGCATATTCATAGAGAATAGGCCAAATTAGAGCCACGAGAGAGTGAAAAGCTAGAAGAAAATGTCTTAGAGAGTAAGGGTATCGAAGAGCTAATAAATTTAAGAAATTTTAATTTTATCACCAAAAACATCTCAAAAAAAGGTTTGGTTTTTTTACTAAAAGCAAAAGTATAAAAAATATGTTGTTAGAGCATTTGGGTCGAAAGTCTACGATGGGGGTAAGAGACAATAGGGTGAAGGGAGATTCAAGGAGAGGAGTAGACGAAAGAGAAGGGGTTTAAAGAAATAGAAGATTTAGAAGAAAACTGATAGAGGTGAAGCCTATCAGTTTATTTCAGCATCCTATCATATATGGAAGACACTTAGATCACTTGCAAGCTCTCCCAAATTGAGTAGACCTTGCGCTGCCCTGTTTATGAAACTTTCGAATAGTCCAAAATAGCCCATAGACCAAGAAAAATCACTCCTTCTTAGCTGTCCCAAGTGGTGCACTAGATCCTAGGATCAAGATTCAAGCTTTGGGCATCAAGAAAAGCCATGAGAATGAATATGAAACAAGAAAAATACATTCCTCTCTTCCTCTCTCCCAAAATGCTCTCTTCCTCTCTCCTAAAATGCATACAAAGATACACTTTGCCTTTCTCCCCCTTATTCTTCACTACAAGGATATGAGGTATAGCGACGCCCGTTAGTAACGCAAATAGCGATGGTACCCAAAGGAGAAAAACGCGGGCCAAAACCTGAGTACGTCATTTTTCGTGCATTCAGGAAAGAGAGAGTGAGAGGGAGAGCGAGCATCTTGCTGAAAGGGAGAGAAAGAGAGAAAGAAGGAGAAAGAAGGCTTGTCACTGCCATCGCCACCGTCGCCGTCGCTAAGAAGAGAAGGAGGTGTATCTAGGGTGAAGAGGAGTCGCCATCGCGAAGAGGAGCCACCAAAACCTTCTTCGAGCCTTTACAGTGAGCGCATTGTCCATTCTTGCTTTGCTTTTGTGTTTTCTCTCTCTCTTTTACTTGTTTTTGGTATAATTCATGTGTATTGAGCGAGGGAGAGAAAATGAGAGAGAAAGAGAGGGAGAGGGAGAAGGAGGGAGAGGAAATGAGAGAGGGAGAGAGAGAGGGAGGAAATGGGAGAGGAAGAGGGAGGGAGAGAGAAAGAGAGGGAGAGGGAGAGAAAATGAGAGAGGGAGAGGGAGTTTTCTCTCTCTTTTTTACTTGTTTTTTGTATAATTCGTGTGTATTGAGAGAGGGAGAGGAAATGAGAGCGAAAGAGAGGGAGAGGGAGAGGGAGGGAGAGGAAATGAGGTATAATTCGTGTGTATCGAGAGAGGGACAGGAAATGAGAGAGAAATAGAGGGAGAGGGAGGGAGAGGAAATGAGAGAGGGAGAGGGAGAGAGAGAGGGAGAGAGAGAAAGAGAGGGAGAGGAAGTTTTCTCTCTCTCTTCTACTTTTTTTTGGTATAATTCGTGTGTATTGACAGAGGGAGAGGAAATGAGAGAGAAAGAGAGGGAGAGGGAGAGGGAGAGGGAGGGAGAGGAAATGAGGTATAATTCATGTGTATTGAGAGAGGAAGAGGAAATGAGAGAGAAAGAGAGGGAGAGGGAGAGGGGGAGGGAGAGAAAATGAGAGAGGGAGAGGGCGTTTTCTCTCTCTCTTTTACTTGTTTTTGGTATAATTCGTGTGTATTGAGAGAGAGAGAGGAAATGAGAGAGAAAGAGAGGGAGAGGGAGAGGGAGAGGGAGAGGGAGAGGGAGAGGGAGAGGGAGGGAGAGGAAATGAGAGAGGGAGGAAATGGGAAAGGAAGAGAGAGGGAGAGGGAGAGGGAGAGGGAGAGGGAGAGGGAGGGAGAGAGAAAGAGAGGGGGAGGGAGAGGAAATGAGAGAGGGAGAGAGAGACATTAAACATAATAGGGAAATGAGAGAAGGAGAGGAAATGAGAGCGGGAGAGGGAGAGGGAGAGGGAGAGGGAGGGAGAGAAAAAGAGAGGGGAAGGGAGAAGAAAAGAGACAAAAAGCATTAAACATAATAGGGAAAGAGAGAAAGAGAGGGAGAAGGTGAGGGAGGAGAAGAAATGAGAGAGGGAGAGAAAGAGAGCAAAAGGAAATGAGAGAGAGAAAGGAGAGAGAAAAAGAGAGAAAAGATGTTAAACATAATAGGGAAAGAGAGAAAGAGAGGGTGAGGGTGAGGGTGAGGGAGGGAGAGGAAGAGAGAAAAAGGAAATGAAAGAGGGAGAGGAGAGAGAAAAAAATGAGAGAAGGAGAGGAGAAAGAAAAAGAGAGAAAAGATGTTAAACATCATAGGGAAAGAGAGAAAGAGAGGGTGAGGGTGAGGGTGAGGGAGGGAGAGGAAGAGAGAGGGAGAGGAGAGAGAAAAAGAAATGAGAAAGGGAGAGGAGAGAGAAAAAGAAATGAGAGAGGGAGAGGAGAGAGAAAAAACATTAAACATAATGTCGAGACTTCTTATCCGCTTAGAGAGGAAGCATCCATACCATTATATGATGGGTGCCAAGTATCTCGCCTGAAGACACTGCTTGCACTCCTAAGTGTGCAAGCAAAATACGGGTGGAGTGATGCAAGTGTGACCGAGTTGTTCAGGTACCTTATACATACTCTTTGTTGATTTCTTTTCGACACTATCATTAAAAATATTTGTGCTTTTTCAAGGTGTTTTATGATTTTTTTCAGGTTACTAAAATATCATATATGACCACCTATAAATACCATACTTGAGGAAATGATGATGCATGACATGTTTTACGAAAGCTTGGCATGGATTACAACAGCATCCATGCATGTATCAACGATTGCATACTGTTTCGAGGAGAATACGAGACTAAGGAGACATGTCCAAAGTGTGGTGCTCACAGGTATCGATAGGACTTGGCAAACCATCCCTCAAAAAGTTCTTAGACACTTTTCGCTTATTCCCCGCATAAACCACACGTTTTGTATGTTCGGCATGGCAAGCTTGACAACGTGGCATGTGCAGAATAGATCCACAGATGGAGTTCAATTAATATCAATGGATTCATGCGCATGGAGCCACATTGACTCTACCTTCCTAGGCTTTGCCCGAGAGCCAAGGAATCTTCGGCTCGATCTTGCAACGGATGGCGTGAACCCATTCAATCTGTGCTCAACTTCTTACAGTGTGTGGCCTATAGTCCTTGTCAACTACAATATTCATCCATGGCTTTCTATGAAGAAAGGACATCTCATCCTTAGCTTACTCGTCCCCGACCGCTACAAAGTAAAAAATATGGATGTGTATCTTCGTCCATTAGTCGATGAGCTTAAGATTTTGTGGGAGGAGGGGGTCACTGTGCAAGATATGAGCAAGCGCGATGGTCGACGGTCCGCCAATATTCGAGCCATTCTCATGTGGACGATGCATGATTTTTCAGGATTCAGAGAGTGCTTAGGTAAATAGGCTTCCGTTCTCATTCATAATATCTATATTTTATCTCATTCAAGTTTGTATTCACTGGATAGAGATATTGGAACATGTTTGGTTACCTGAGGTTATCATGCATGTCCATTGTGTGGGCCACAGTTAGACTCTTGAAGGTCACGAACCATGAAGAAGATGGTATATCAAGGACACGCCGCTTTCTTGTAGAGGGTCATGAACTCAGGGAAGGTTTTCTTAAATGACCTCCAACACGTATGAATGCTGCAAGTTGGTATGAGCTGAAAATGGTCCACGTGGAGTCACATCCAAATGAAATGCGATGGTTCTCAGTTTTCCTTCGTGCAATGGATCTCATAGAAGGAGATTAAGACGTCCTCTATTTAATTCGCGAGGCGGGGAGCAGTGGAGGCAGTCTGCCTCTTTGAGAAATACCTGCCTACCAGCATGCTCACAATACAAATCCACCTTCTTGTGCATCTTGTAGATGAAGTGGAGATTGCTGGACCTGTGCATACTCGATGGATGTTCTTCTTGGAGCACTTCATGAAAACCTTGAAAGGCTTTGTGCGACAACGAGCTCGGCCAGAAGGTAGTATGGTTGAAGGTTGGTTGGTGTTTGAGACACAAGTGCATATTTCACAATGGCTACCAACGGTGGATCCAGACAACAAAATGCTATGGTCGCACTGAAGGAAGATGATAGAGTGACCAGAGATGTGGTGGTTGGAAATGGGGTAGAAAAAATAATGGATGTTGCAATGGAGGAGAAGGTGAATCGCTTTTGTATGTTGCACCATGCCTCTATGGAGACATGGCTCGCCAGGTACCAAATCACTAGGCAAGATCGAGAGGAAGCATGATCTGAATTTTGACGTAGTACGTGCCATTGACCGATTCGATATCCCGAGGGCATGTAGGAGATGCTACGGTTCATGTCAACGCGATGATTGCATGGAGCTTTGACCGCAACGTCTCGCGAAGGGACGGAGGTCTCAATGGAGGAGTTGGAATTCTCGAGGGGACGTAGTCCAAAGGTGATGACATGTTTAGGATTTTCATATCTATATTTTATATGCGACAACTAATTTGAGTGTTTCAATGTACAATACAAAATATATAGTGCAGTGTGGTCGCAGAGATGACATTTTTGCGTGGAGCATATTGACAAATTGCGCTCTACAATGGACTGTGGTATCATGGCAAGGTTCGAGCAGGAGAGCCGTCGACGAGCAATGGATCCAAACATGGTTATAGATGAGATAGAGTATTTTGGGAACTTGCAAAGTATTGTTACAGTGGATTACCATAGCTTCTCCATGAGACTATTCAATGTGCAGTGGCTCAAAGTGGTACTTGGGGAGCTAGAGCAACAGTTCAACGAGGTCCATCTGGATTTCTTGAAATAGATTCCGAAAAAAATGGATGGATTTGCACGACACCTTTGTGCAACACAACTCTGCATACACTAGAAGGTCGATAGACATGTCACCACAAAAGGATGAGTCCACTTCGTTCTCAAAGAATTCTTGGACTCTTACATTTTCATCATTGTTAGCCAATGTTGGCTCCTCTACATGGTCCAAGCTTTTGGTGGCCTCTACTCGTTGCAATAAGCCATGCAAAGGTAATAAATCAAGCCCTTGTTCATATGGGGCAGCATCTTTGCACTAGAAGAGTGCCCACCTCATCCCAAGACCACACCACGATGGATCTCATCGAGCATGATGCAGCATTTGCTATATATGTTTTTTGCACTGGGGTGCAAGAGGACAATGAGGAAGAAATCGACACACCCTCTCGGCCACAGCTAGAGTATTTTGAGAGAGATCCTAAAGAGATCACACTCGATTTGAGAGTAGGAGGTTGTTTCTTACTTTGCCAACTAATCTTATTTTTGCCTAATCCAAATGCATAACTAGTGCTTGACCTCCTGTCATAGGCACAACCAACCCAATCAACATCAGTAAACCCTGTTAAGTCAAGGGATTTTCCATATGCATGAAAAAACCCATAATCTATAGTACCCTTTATATATCTCATGATCCTCATGACTGCATCTAAATGTGGTTTGTGAGGCTTTTGCATGAATTGACTAATCATCCCAAATACATAACATAAGACGGGAAGGCTAATAGTCAATTATATCAAGCTGCTCACCATGTGTCGATACATGGTCACATTCTCTATGTCATTCCCAACATCAATTTGTAGCTTGACATTCTGATCAAGAGGTGTCTCCATAGGCTTGCATTCTACTTTTGTAGGAGCCATATACCTTGAGGCGTAGAGACTACCTCAATCCCAAGAAAATACTTTAGCTCACCAAGGTCTTTGACTTTGAATTTAGCTTCCTGTAAACATGATTTAATTTCAACAATGCCCTCTTCCTCATCTCTAGTGATGATAAGATCATCTACATAAACCACTAGAAACACATATCCATGATTTGTCTTCTTCATGAACAGACTGTGATCTGCATCACCCAATGTAAATCCATGTAGTTGTAAATAATTGCTAATCTGAGCATTCCATGCTGTAGCTACTTGTTTCAGTCCATATAAAGTCTTTTTCAGGTTACATACATGTGTAGGAAAGTCCGGGTGAACATAGCCTTCAGGCTGCTCCATATATACTTCGTCAACCAAATCATCGTTCAAAAAAGAATTCTTGACGTCCATTTGTCATAATTTTTAGCTTTTGCATGCTGCCAAAGCAATGACAGTTCTAACTATTCCCATTTTAGCCACTGGACTGAAAGTCTCCTCATAGTCAAGGCCATATTGCTGTGTATACCCTTTTGCAACCAGCCTAGCCTTATAACATTCTAATGAACCATCTGACTTGCAGTTAACCTTGTACATCCATTTATAGCCAATGGGGACTTTGCCTTCAGGCAACTCAACCGATTCCCATGTCTCATTTTCAGCCAGGGCTGCATACTCCTCATCCATGGCAGCACACTAGTTATCATCTATAACTGCATCATCAAACTTTGTAGGTTCTTTGTAACTTGTCACAGTAGCCATATATGCATAATTGCGGGCTGAATAACCATTGTATGTAAACCTATCAATTGATTTTGTGACTCTCTCATATCTCCATAACTGTGGCTCACTCTGAGCTTGCCTCTCATGAGGCGGTACATAACGATTCTGCCTTGCTCCACACATCATAATAGATGGAATGCCCAACTCACTATCCAAATTATTATTGTTAGATGACTCATAACATACTGTAAGTGGGCCTATCACATCCTCAAGCATCTTTCATTTTCCCTAATCCAATCTCCCCCTCATTGACATATCTGTGTCAGTGGATGTAGGACTGCGACTCTGCAAGTGTCTTGACCAAAGACTTTTTGTAGGTGACCCATCGCCTATAGGACCACTCATAGATGTACTCACTATAGGTGTATTTTCAGCATTACTAATGCTAGCTGATCCATCAGTAACCACTACAACAAGATTACTTACCATACCACGATGCCATCTCATAAAAAACAACATCTCTGCTAATCAATGTCTCGTGTGTAGATAGTACACAACACTTGTAAGCTTTCCGATCTTGTGCATAACCAAGGAACACACTTTTGACAACTTTAGGATCCAATTTCTTCCTCTTTTCATCAAGAATATGCACAAATGCAATGCTGCCAAATACCTTCAAGTGTGAAATGTCAGGCTTATGACCATACAACTCTCATATGGAGTTACATCATGAATCCCTACTGTAGGGGTTCTGATGGACCAAAAAACGGGCCGGCACTGGCTCATGCACTAGCCGGGCCTCGTCACTATGCACAAGACAACCCCTCGGCCTCGCGGCCAGGAGCGTCTATCAAAATCTTTGCCTTCCTAAACATTGTGTTTGTAATACGTTGTAGTCCAACTGATCCTCACCCAATATTACTCCTCAGAGGGAGTCCCTTGCACATAGCCAAAAGGCTCGAATCACATACACATGGGGGTTCCTCCTACGGCTGAATGCCGTCAACCCTCTGCGACTCTCCTACACCTTGGGGATTGGCCCCTCGATGCGTCGCTCAACATATAGACATTTCGCACAAATGTCGCTCAAGGTACCAAATAAACGTGTCCAGGAATGTACCATTGTCCTTACTTAATTTCCCCTTTAGGATCCCACGGCTAGTCTACAGCATGGGTATCTCACTGTCTCTCAACGTAGGTCATATCATCACAAACCAATTGCAATGCATTTCCAGGAGCTGCTCACTGACCCTTTCAAATTCTTTTCCATGTTCCATGCATTTGGTGGATGCCTAGTGCTCAAACATTTAGCAAAACAGTATCGTGCACAAGTGCAAAACATCCTTTTCATGGTTCCTTTCTCACGATTGTGCTTCGTTGCAAGACCTAGCACCGAAGTGTTCTTCGTGCTACTAGGCCTTAATTTTGATTAATTCCTCGTCCTAAATGCTTATGCAATGGAAATCAGCAACTTCATCATTAATTCCAACACCATTTAAACACTTCTCAACTACCCTGCCCTCCCCCGGTTTAGTATTGTTTCGTTGCATGTCATTTTACAGTTTTTTCCCCATTATTTTTCATATAAAAAGTGGAAAACAATGAACTAAAACATGGAAACAAGGCTGATCTGAAGCAAATCTTCATGCCTCAGCCTTGCTATACATTCACAAACATTACTCATAATTTTCCCAATTTTCCGAAGCCCAAAATATGATTTTTCCCTATTTTTTAGGGTTTTTCCATCATTTTCTTGCAAATTTTCCCATTTCCTCCCATTTTTTAATTGCTAAAAATTAAGTTCAGTTTATGGCCTGTGGCCCTTAGTTCATTCCAGCAGAAACAGAAATTTTAGTAGGTGTGGATTAATTTATTACATCATTTTTAGCCCAAAACCCTATTTTCCTTTATTTTTATGGTTTTTCGTGTCTCGGTTTTCTATTTTCTGCTATCCCGCACATGTTTTTCTGATTTTTAAATGATGAACAGCTACAAAACAACTCAAAGCATGACATACTCAAAACTCAATCCATATGAATACATTTTTATCAACCAAATTTGCATCAAAAGACCATTTTCTTTGTAAAAAACAATTATTACCGTGTCTTGCGGGTTTTTCATTAAATTTGGCACGTCCCATGATTGATTTCCAGCCATGAATTCTGCTTGGAATCAGCAATCTACAATGGTTTTGCATTGCTCTTTTATCCCGTCAAGAATCGGCATCCATCCGGCCGTCCATCTCCATCCTATTCCTTCAAGCACGAACGGGGGCTAAGAGGAGAGAGAGGGAGGAGAGAGAAAGACTGATTTTCTCTCTCTCCAACCAGTCTACCATTGCGGGAGCGGAGACTGGCGATTTGATCGGCACGATGTCTTGATCATGCCTGAGTGCTCATAGCTATGGCTTGCTTGCAAGCCAGGAATCGATTATGGGGGGGGGGGGGCGCGATTTTTTCGGCGGCTGTTTTCAGCCGCCGCCCCCCCCATATCCACGATTTTTTTGAAGGGGGGGGGGGGTGCCAAAGGTCACCCCCCTCCCTTACACCTTTTGAGATTTCCCTTTTGGGCCCCCTCTTGGGCACCTCGGCCGGTTTCGGGCCATCTTCCGCATCCGGACTCCGAACTTCGATCTGAAAATTCCTGTGAGCTCGTCTCAACATCCCGGGCAAGCCTGCAGCTTCACTGACTGGCATGGGCGCACGGAAAAATTATGAAAATTCACGGAGTGTCGCACGGGTGCCCGTCAAGCACTTAATGCTTAAAATCGTCCTAGGTCGAGCCGCCGCCTTCGCGATCTGGTATTTTTCCCCGCATTTTCACATTTTTCTGCTATTTTTAGGCACGTTCCGGGGCCTAAAATCCATCCTTCATTGGCGACCATGGGATAGGACGACTCAGGCCGTCGAACCCACGAACATATCTGCACATAAACAACCGAAGGAGCATCAAACTGCTACAAAACAAAAATGCAATAAAACACAGCACAATGCTCACCCTACCCCTGACAAAACCAAGGCATGAAATCCACAAGGAGTAGGCCCAGCATAATCTGCCAGAAAGCCTGAAGCCAGTCACTAACCGACTGCTCCAACACGGCCAGACTAAAAGAACTATCATAGAGGTTGCCCTAAGTGGTGGTCTGAACTGCCTACCTAACGAAGGACAACAGAACCAAGAGTTCCTCCGAGGCGAGGACTCCTATAGCCTGATCAAAAGATATATATATAAATTTTTAGCACATTTCAGCTTTTAGGTTTTTTATTTCCATACTCGGGCGTGTAAAAAGGAGGGAGCTGAGCGTAGTGACCCAAGGAGGACAGGGCATCGGCCTCGGGACCTATCTCGGTACCCAAGGACCTACCAAGCCCTCGCGAGGCGACACGTAATCCTTTTCGGACGCTCACTTTTGTTTTCGCTCCAACCTTCCTTGTTTTAGTATTATTTTTCCAGCACGAAGCCACCCCTAGGAAGACAAGGTATCGGCCCCGGGTCTGACTCGTCCCCAAGAACCTATCAGGCCTTCGCAAGGCAATGATCAAGTGCTTATATATTTTCATTCCTTTTCTTTGCGTTGATAGGGGTTAAAACCCCTTTTTACACACCTTCGTATTTATAGTCATCTTTTAGGATATTCAGGATTTCTTGGCATCATTATGATTATCCTCTGGCAGGCTTCTCTAACTGCCTCACTACTAACAAGAACTCCTAGAACGGCTGCCTAGCAGGCTAGCAGAACAAAGCCATTAGGGCTTCCTTCTAAAACAGGTCTTTCGATGCCTGACAATGTCTTTACAAGAGGCAATGACTACTCCGACCTACCTCAAACATACTTAGCCTAAACCTGGGACTTCATGCCTTGGTTGCCGGTCCCCAACAAAATATACCCCCTTGACAAGTACAAATACAAATATAACAGGAAAGAAAGGTACTCGTAAAGGAGAGGTATCACCTGGATTGGCCACAAGAAGTTTCCATCGATGCCGCGACAAAGGCTCCCTCCAAGCTCCACCAAATTCCACGAGACACGAAACCTGTCCAACACAATACAAAAAACCGATTAACCGCACCCGCACTAGACAGGGAAATGGCCCTCTTGCCCTAATGAAATCAAACACTTCACTACAAAACTGCATCGGCCCTCTTGGCCTAATGAAATAAAACAATACCATGCATAACATCCTCCTGGCTTTGAGCACCATGGATCATTGGTGGCACCTTATGAGGGTGGGAAATTGAGCATATCCAACACCCCCCCCCTCAATGTCCACCCATAGGTGAACTATCTCCTCGACCCAATGCCGAGTCTTTGAAGATGAACTTGAAGCAGATCCTTCATAAGTGCTTTGATGAAGATATTTGCTCCATTCTCCTCTGTTGGACAGAAGACCACTTCCACAATCCCATCCTCCATCAAATCATGCACATAGTGATACTGGATCTCTATATGTTTGGTGCATGCATGAAACACTGGATTTTTGGCAATGGCGATGCAACTCTGATTGTCACATCTCAGCACAGTTGGTTCTTCATCCTGCACTCCCATATGCCATAGAAACCTTCTCAACCATATTGCTTCACATGCAACAAAACAAGCTGCCTTGTACTCTGCTTTAGTAGAAGACAATGCCACTCTTGGCTGCTTCTTACTAATCCAAGAGAAAATTCCTGAACCCAAAGAGAAACAATAACCAGGAACTAACTTCTTGGAATCACTATCTCCTGCCCAACGTGAGTCACAATTCCCCATAAGAGAAGTTCCGGAACTGTATGTGATACCATAGTCAAGAGTTTGCTTCAAGTATCTAAGCACCCGCATCCCAGCCTTTCAATGAACCTCATGAGGTTTGTTTGAGAACCTACTCAAAACACCAACAACAAAACTCATATCTGGTCTGGTATTACACAAGTAGATCAGACTACATCCTCCTATACCTCTCAATGTCTACTAGTGTTGATGTATCCTCAATGCATAACTTTGCATTCATCTCCATAGGTGTAGCTATCTCCTTGCATTTGGTCATGTCAAATGCCTTCAAGATCTCCCATGCATACTTCTTTTGAGAGATGAAGATCTTTCTTGGCTCTTGCTAGACTTCATTCCCGAAAAATAGTGTAGCAAGCCCAAGTCTGTCATTTCAAGCTCAGAACTCAAAGCCTTTCGAGTTTGGTTGATCATATCTTCATAGTCACCTATAATAAGAAGGTCGTCCACATATAGGACAATCACTACGGACTTTTCACCATCCCTGTAAACATACGAGCTAGCATCTGAGGCACTTCTTTTGAAGTTTAAGCTTAAGAAGGACTTATCTATCCGCTGGTACCATGCTCTGGGGACTTGTTTCAGCCCATACAATGCCTGCTTCAGCTTCCACAGTTTGTTCTCATAATGGGGGTCCTCAAACCCTGGTGACTGAGCCATGTAAACCTCCTCCTTAAGGTCATCATTTAAGAACACTGACTTAACATCCATTTGGTAAACTGGCCACTGCTTGTGGGCAGCCACTACAAGTACTATGTGAATATTGGTCATTCTGCAGTTGGGGCAAATGACTCTTGAAAATCAAATCCTTCAACCTGTGAAAAACCCTGTGCAACCAGCCTAGCTTTGTACTTTTCTAAAGTACCATCACCCTTGTACTTTACCTTCTAGATCCACTTGGTGTCAATAACCTTTCACTTTGCTAGCCAATCCACTAGCTCCCAAGTGTCATTCTTTATTACTCGGCTTGCACAGCTACCTTGCATGCTAGATCTGCAAGTGGTTCTTCTAAATCAGTTGGCTCCTTTACTTCTCTCATAATCTGAGCCATCAAGGCCATATTGACTCTAGCAGAAGCTCTCCTTTGCTCCTCTATTCTCTGAGACCTCCTTGGTCTGTCTACCTTCTCCTTAACAAATGTGGGCATAGGATTATTGTGGTCATAGAGGTGCTTCACCCAATGCGGCAATGGCTTTTTCAGTGGGGTGATATCAGATTGGTGAACTTTTTTCTCATCATCTGAAGATGATGTTTCCTCCTCCTTAAGGATAGGGATAGCTCTCGGGACAAGTTCATAGTGGACTACTTTGCTTGATGATAAAGTGGAAGAACTTGCCTTCTCCTTCTCAAATGTATGTAACTACTCCTTGAACACCACATCACGGATCACAATGATCTTCTTTGCCTATTGGTCATATAATTTGTAAGCCTTTTGCTCATCACTATAACCGAAGAAGATACATTTTTTCCTTTTTGGTTGTAACTTGTTTCTCTTCTCATCTGGAATATGTGCATAACATTCACATCCAAAAATTCTGAAGTGTGAGACAGATGGTTTCTTACCAGTGTAAGCCTCATGAGGTGTTTTTCCCTTCAGAGCCTTTATGTAGCTCCGATTTAAAATGTAGACTACAGTATTAACAGCTTCAGCCCAAAAATGATTAGGCAATCCCTTGCTCTTTAGCATGCATCTTGCCATCTCCACAATGGTGCGATTCCTGCATTCCACAACACCGTTCTGTTGAAGTATGTGAGCCATCGTCAATTGATGCTTGATCCCTTTGCTCTTGCAAAAGTCTTCAAACTCCTTTGAGTTGAACTCACCACCACCATTTGTTCTAAACTTCTTCACACTTTTCTCTGTTTCATTCTCAACAAGTGTTAGCAATTCTTTAAACTCACCAAAAGCTTGAGCCTTATCATGAAGGAAATACACCCACATTTTCCTTCTGTAGTTGTCGACAATCAACATAAAATAAGAAGATCCCCACAAGTCCCGTGTAGGCATCTTTCTGCACAAATCAACATGCACCAACTCTAGAGAAGCATGTGCTCTATTCTAGCTTTCTTGTGGAAATGCCTTTCTCTGTTGCTTGCCCATCATACAAGCTTCACAAGGTTCCTTCAATTCTTTCATTGTAGGTAGGTAAGCAACCATACCTTGCTTGTGCATCTCCTTCAACACTACAAATTCGATGTGTCCATACCTTTCATGCCAAAGCTTACTTATGCCCACTCCAACGGTGGATGTAAGAGCACTTAGCTCATATAGGTTGTTCCTTCTTTCTCCTTTGCCAAAAATTTTGCCATCATTATCAAGAATTTTTGCATCTATCTTCTTGAACCTCACTTCATGACCAAGATCAGTTATGGCAGCAACTGATAACAGATTTATCCTAATTTCGGGAACATATAACACATTTGAAAGCTTTTTGACATCACCATTTGTAGCAACAAATGAAATAGTACCTATGCCCGCAGCAGGGCATTTTGCATCATTTCCAACCATCACAATGATGGATTCTTATAGAGACTGCATAGAATTGTATAGACCTTTCTTGTTGGTCGTGTGACAGGAGGCCCCACTATCTAACACCCATGAGTCAGTGGTACATTCTTCTTGCGCCGAGGAGCACACCTCCTCAATGGTTGCCATGAATAACTCCAGCTTTGCTTCAGCCATATTGGCTGTCTCTTTCCTTTTACTTTTAAGGATACTATTCTTTTCATCTGGCTTCTTGACACGACAATCTGCGATTGCATGTCCTTTCTTCTTGCAGGAGAGGAATTCTCCTTGAAACTTCTTCTTACTAGCCGTCTTCTTTTTGTCACCATCATTTTTGGCAAAGGAATCAACTTTGCCTTTTGCATTGGCAGAGAATGCAACATCTCCATTGTTGCTTCCTTCTCGGGCTTTCAGTCTCAACTCCTCCTCCAGCAATAATGCACAAAACTCCTCAAAACTCAAAGCTTGAGGTCTCACATGAGTATTAAGGGCAATTACTAGTCCATCAAACTTTTGTGGACAAATGCGAAGACACCTCCGAGCTAGCTCCTTGCTAATCTTTTGTATCCCAGCACCAGCCATCTGGTCACATAGATTCTTAATCCGAGTGATCTTCAATGCATCTGCATTCCTTCGTTTCCAAGCTCGTAGAAGATCTGCATTCGAAGGAATCATAAGACTAGGATTTTATGGGTCGGGGGTAGGCTGTGGTTCTACGTCAATCCCCAGCACAATCTCCAAAATCTCATAAGAATCAAGGATAGTTTTAATTTTTAACTTCCACAAGGTATAGCTTGTACCATCTAACTTGCCTTGGCTAAAGGTTGGTGGATGAATCCTCAGCGTTTGAATAGCTAGTACAACAACAGTACCTCATGCACCGCTTACTGATGCACCAGAACCGCTTCCGAAATACGACATTGTTCCTCTTTGCTGTTGAAGCTTTTGCCTCTTGCATACTCTTTGATCCTTAGAACCCCCTGGGCTCTGATACCATGTAAAAAATACACGGCACAGCGAGCAGAATCTAAGAAAGAGATAGAGATAGAGAGTACACAACAGATAAGAGGAGAATTAGAAAATTTCTTTAGCTCCAAACAACTGATACAGAGATGGCTCTATCCACCCATGCGCTTCCACAGTGAAGCTTAGATGGTGATCTAGACAGAATATAGGTGAAGATCTTAAGGCTAGTTCAAACAACTCTTACTGGGTGAAAGATAGATGATTGATGGCTGTGAAAGGGTTTAGCTTTTATAGCCCGTGAAGGCGGCTAGACCGGCATAACCAACCTACCATATGAGCCCCCACTAGTTGGCAAGGGAATATTTTGAGGAATATTCCCTTTACCGTCGGGCCGTGACCCCCCAGCCAAGGGCTGATTCCACGGCCCCCGGACCCCAAAATAGGGCACCTTTTAACTCCCTTACCCTGCAACTCGATGCAATGTGCATTGAGTTGCTACCAGCTTAACTACTCAGTCCAACCCAAAGATTAGACCCACAATGGTCACCTTTTTGCCATCCGATCACATAGACCTCATTTGATATATAAGTCAGGACTCAACCAATGTCTGGGCTCACATTTGGCTTCTCTTCATAATGGGGGCCTTACAACTTTGAGCACCATGGATCATTGGTGGAACCTTATGAGGGTGGGGCATTGAGCGTATCTAACATCAACAACATAGTTGGAGTTGAAAGTTGACATCACACATCATGAATAGAAGGCCTCCCAAGGCCATTTGGGGGGATTGGGAAAGAGAAGCCAAGGAGCGAGGAAAACTAGACATGAAGAAACAATTGGCCAAGCTCTGTTGATGTCAAGCGTCTCCCTGAAGCTGCTCCCAACCCACAAGTAGGACAGTACCTGGCAAGCAGGACAGTACTTGGCCAAGCTCTGTTGATGTCAAGCGTCTCCCTAAAGCTTCTCCCAACCCACAAGCGTCTCCTTGAAGCTACTCCCAACCCCTAAGCAGGATAGTACCTGGCAATCCCAACCTAGTTACAAGTTGTCTTCATTTGCAAACAATTGCAAGCTGAATGTCTTCTCTCTTCCTTCAAGTAGTTGTTGTGGTTTTCCTTAATAAATGGAGCCAATGATATCTTTCTTTACCTCTTTCAAGTAGACCACCAAAACCACCACTTTTGATGCATGTGGAAATTTGACTACAAAACTTGTCCTTGTAAGAATCAACTCAATTTTTCATCTCTTCAAATTTGATCCACTATACTAAAAAGACCATGTTGAAGAAAAGGACAAGAAAATTTCTTAAAACTCTCACCTGAGCATTTGTGGTTACTTCCTTTGTGTCATGATCCTTTGGCATTTCATACTTGATCATCTTAAGGTAGCATCCCACAGACATCTTGCCAGCTAGAAACAAAAATTGACTGATAATTAGTACATGTGCTTAAACATTACTGATGACACCTCTGATGAAAGTCATGCCATGGTGCTTGCTGTTGCTTGATGTATCCCTTTGTGTTATGTGCTAGTTTCCAATTTTCCTGACTCCTCAACATCACCTTCTTCGCATGCCCTATGTCCTCAATTTTCTACTCAATGTGAGTGATGGGCACTGCATGTCTGGGATCCTCCTTGATATACATATTTGTTTAGACCTGTATTTGCTATGCTACTCCTGACGGCTTTCACGCCTTCTATATTTCACGGCCTTCATAGCTTTTGTGTGCTTGCACACATGCATGTGTATTGATTTCCCTATTAGGGTTTTCCTTGTACAAACTCTCATAAAAAATCCTAAGAGGATCCGTGTGAAAGAAGAGCCAAGAAATTTATGCTATATATAAGTAATTAGAATAGCTTTGACAAATTAAGAAGACCCAAACAAAAGAGAGAGAGAGAATATATGCCATCTCATTTGGAGCATCATGCTTCTACCTTGGTAAACTATACACCTTTCTCTCTCTTTTTTCTGGTTCCTCCTTGGAGCCTTTACTTTTCATTGAAACATCCTTTGATGATGATACTTTGCTTATTGAAATGTAAACGCAACAAATATCAGTACACATAGTGAATGTTAGATGAGAAAACCTCACACCATCCTAGTCCTTGGAATATCAGTACACATAGTGAACGTTAGATGAGAAAACCTCACAACATCCTTCATAACCAATGTCACCTCTATAACCATAGCAACAACACTAGTAGTCCTTAGTTTTATCACTGGAAATCATAGCAACTCCATGTCATGGATCAAGAGAGCTCAACCTAGTAGAAAAACTATAAGCACCTATATTTATCCTTGCAACTATAGATTGAGATGCTCAAGCTCTGAGATGAAATGTAATATTCCAATCATGCCAAACATGTCATCTCCAACTCTCACTTGTAATTACAGAAATCTAGGACCAATTTAAAGCTTCTGTCAGTGATATACTAGTACATCTTCTCCATGAGACAGGATGAAATATCTAAATGTATCCCCTCTCTCAATCATTCTAGCCCATGTCTACACTTTGAATACATTTTCCTTTCACATCTGCAGCTTCTACTTCAACCCTTTTCAAAACAACAATCTAACAACTTCTGTCTCTTTGATGGCCCCAACATTCTCCTTAAATAATCTAACGCGACATACAAATACAAGGAAGAATATGGATTTTTAAAAAAAAGTGTTAAATATCTGTCATGTATGGTAGTCTGCATCACCCATAACCATGCCCCTGTGCAGACTACACACCCTTGGCTACTGCATCGAAGAATGCAATAGTGAACACATCCTCTCCTTTACATTCTTGAGAACATTGTGTTTAGATGACATGCCAAATCCTATCATGTTGCATAGCTAGTAGAAAAGAATATCTGCTTTGCCCCAACCAACATGTGCTCCAATGATGGAACTACAAGAAGCTACATCCCATTCAAACATATTGTTGAAAACCTCCAAGGAACTTCCTAGCTTACCATATTAAGCATATATCGTGACAAGAATATTATCAAATTGTATGTCCACCTCAATTCCATTATCCAAATTCCATAATACAGCTTATAGATGTAGATATCCCATCGAGAAAGAACATATTATCTGGATGTATCATTTTCTTTGGAATTTCATAAGAAAGTGGCAATACTTCTTGACTGTTCCCTTTATTGAGCATGTGCTTCAATCATGCATGTCCATGGAATCACATCATTGTTAAGAATTTGGGAAAAAGCACTCTGTTCATCAATCAGGCAGCCACATTTGCGATCTAGAAAAATCAATGCCTTTTGAACAACACTATCACCCCCTCCAAAGGTTCTTTTACACAATGAAACCATTCACAAAGAGAGAGATTGCAAGCACTCACCTTTTGAATGAGAGCAATAACCTTCATTTGAGACAGGGCTGTCAGGGTCAGGTACATCCAAACGATATTCAATTCTTTCTAATGTATTCACTTCACTCTAATCGCTAGCTCCCATCCTAAGAATCAACCCATGATCAAAATTGATAAACATAAACAAGATCTATGCTCATTGATAATTGAAAAAAAGACATGTCCTGATAGATCAACATTCAGGAAATTGACACTTGCATACTGACAATGCATTTTAATGCAATAATTACCTGCTCCAGTTGTCCCCTCCCACATTCAACCCTATTGCGCTCAAAGCTAGGAGCTTGTGTCGATCCACAATCTATGTCTCCCCATCGTCGTGCAGATAAATATCAAGCCCTTGCATTCCCGTATTGCATGCAAGATATTTGAAGTAGTTGAAGCTACTTACCTCAACAATATCATGCCCAAAATCATGGCGGCACCTTAGGCAGCTCTCTTGTTCCTCCTCCTCCTCAATGCCAATCCATTGTAAGGCCAATCCTAAGCTTCATGATTGAACTCTGATGGAGGTAAAGGACATCCCAAATGTCATAATCATCATTACAATTGTTATCCTCGTGAGTGTTTTGAAAGGGTGGATGGCTACATTTGGAGTTAGGAATGGTGCTTTCTTCACTTGGAACAAGTATGAGAATGCAAGAGAGAAGAGAATCCAATACTTGCAAGAAATAGTTGTCTTGAGAACCCAACTCTACCATGGTTTTTGGACACTCACACAATTTCTTCAATATCTTGGAGCCATCTAAAGTTAATGGTAAGGTAACTTGTTCTTGCCAAAGTGGATGATGTTTTAAGGGTAGAGACAAACCAATCATTGTATAACAAAGACAAAGCCAATCAAATTTTTGAGGAAACTTTATCTAGATCTCCTCCCTAAAAGTTGGCTACATAAATAGATACTTTTTAAGGAAGTTTGGAGGAGTCTCACAGCCTTGCAAGGATCTCATCAACTCATTTCATAAGGCATTGAACATTACAATTTTTTAGTCAATAAGCTCCTCTAGTTCTACATGTAAATTCCCAATCTCTTGTTAGGGTACAAGCACTTAGGTGTTTGCATATACATGATGGCTCATTGGATCTAATTGGGGTACAAGCACTTAGGTGGCATCTTCTCAAAGTGGTTGGATAAATTGTATTTGGAGGACTTGGGTAGTAAGTATTTAATATATTTCTTGAAGTCTAAGATTTGTTACATTAGATTAAATGCATTGTGAAAATTAAATGTCAGTGATTTGAGATTGTTCATGCATTGCATTGAGTTTTGAGTTTTCCTTTCTTATGAGTTTTGGGGCCATCCATTCCTGAGGCCATTGAGTTAAAGGAATGGCTCAACTGCTGGACCAAGGGTACATATGCCCTAGCACTTCTCCTTGGGGAGCTAGAGTCTTTTTACAAAAAAAAAAGGATGGTACAGTTCGTCTCTGCATTGATTATAGAGGCCTGAACCAAGTAACCATAAAAAATAAATGCCCCATTCCAAGGATAGACGAGTTACTCGATTGATTACTGGGAGCAAAAATCTTCTCCAAAATTGATTTAAGGTCAGGGTATTATTAGATTCGCATCAAGGATGAGGATATTCCAAAGACGACATTCAATACAAGATATGGTCATTTCGAATTCATAGTAATGTCTTTTGGGTTGACTAATGCCCCCACCACCTTTAACAGGCTAATGCATGACATTTTTAGACCACACCTCGAAGATTTTGTACTCGTCTTATTTGATGATATCTTGGTTTGTTCCAAGAAGGAGGCAGATCATGAGTCCCAAGTTCGCATTGTCCTCGAGACCATGAGGACTCACAAGCTCTATGCTAAGAAGAAAAAGTGTGCCTTCTTAAAAAGGAAGATTGAATATCTCGAATTTATTGTGTCTAATGAAGGGATCTCTATAGACCCTACCAAGGTTAAGGATGTCCAAGAGTGGTCTCCACCAAAGAAGTGTGTAGCTTTCTTGGATTAACAGGTTAGTATAAGATCTTCATTAAGGACTATGCTTTAATCCCGACACCCCTCACTAATTTACTGAAAAAACAAGTTGCCATAATGTGGACGCCCTCTCAACAAGCAAGTTTTGAACAACTCAAGCATAGCTTGGTGACAGCACCAATTCTGAAGCTCCCTGACTCAAGCAAGAAATTTGAGGCTGTCATGGATGCTAGCACACTTGCACTCGGATGTGTACTAATGCAAGAAGGTCATCCCGTAGCTTATTCCTCGCGAAACCTAAAATCTCATGAGAGGATATATGCTACCCATGACCTAGAATTGCTAGCAGTGATTCATGCCCTCAAACTTTGGCGATATTCCTTGCTTGGTAACAAGTTTTCTTTGATCACAAACCATAAGAGCCTTAAATGGATCTTCACCTAGACCGACCTCAACATGAGGCAATGTCGTTGGATTGAAGTTCTACAAGAATATGATTTTGAGATCAGGTATCAACTCGGCAAGGAGAATGTGGTCACGGACGCTTTAAGTCGCAAGGCATTCCTCAACTCTCTTATCATGGAGGAACCCTCAATGACCAAATCTTTGGCAACTATGGTATCAATGCCTAGCAACCCTATCCTTGAACTAGCCAAGGAGGAAGCTAGCCATGACCCGGAATATCTGGTGATGATAGAACACAATATTAGTAAGTTTGGGAATCTCCCAATTTCCATTTTTTAAATACTAAAAAGGTGGCACCCGGATAACATGCCCATAAGTTTCTCAAAACCATATGATGTGACCTATCATTGGAAAGCGCTCAAAAAATGGAATCTATTGAGCTATAGAGCGCTCGATTTGGAGTTATACTATTCAAGTTATGACAAATCCAAAGATTTGACCACGTGTCCCAAACTTATGGGAAATTCCCATATTTTCCAATATGGTGTTATAGAGGAAATTTTGGGAAAGGACCAAAACCCGAAACTTAATGTCAAATATCAAGAATTCTCTGTCCACGAGGGACTTGTCTATTTTAGGACAAGATTATGCATACCCTATAGCAGGAAACTCAAATAGAGAATAGTTTGGGAGGCACACGACTCCCCCTTTTCAGGCCATGCTGGTTATGTCAAAATCCTCAATACGGTCAGAAAAATTAACCATTGGGGAATCTTAAGGGAGACGTACTTAAATACATCTCGGAATGTTTGTCTTGCTACCAGTGCATCAAGGCGAAGCATGTCAAGATGCTTGGGAAGTTACAACCTCTCCACATTCCCCAAATGAAGTGGGAATTTATTAGCATGGATTTTATTGTTGGTTTACCCTCAGTGCAAGGGGGCTACAACTGAATTATGGTTATAGTAGATATGCTCACCAAGGTTGCACACCTTATTCTAGTCAAGACAAATTATAAAGCTTCACATATTGGCAGACTATTCATTAAGGAGATGTTCAGGCTCCATGGGTTGCCCAGAAGGATTGTTAGTGACCACGGCTCGCTATTCACGTCTCACTTCTGGAGAGGGATATTTGGGGGGCCATTGGGACTCAACTATGTTTTAGCACAGCCTATCACCATCAAACTAATGGCCAAATAGAGAGGGTCAATCAAATCATTGAAGACATTCTTAGAGCTTATTGCTGTAGCAAACCCAAGAAATGGAATCAATATCTACCATTAGTAGAGTTCTCCTATAATGCTTCCTACCAACAAAGCATCCAAATGACACCTTTTCAAGCATTATATGGGCATGATTGCCGCATCCCATTGAACTTCTCAAATCAACTTAAGAGTAGAAGCTTCTAAGGAAATGCTTGAGGAAATGGATGAGCAGGTTAAGACTATCAGACAAGACATTAGAGCCGCCAAGGATAGGTAGAAAGACTATGCAGATCTAAATAGACAAGAGCGACTCTTTAATGAGAGACACATGGTTTTTATTTGTGTACGGTCCAAGAGGAGTTCTTTGTCATTGAGGGAACTACAACCAACAATACCCCTAATTCCTTTCAAGATGAGGACATCTCGATCCCCTTAAAAGGGGGAAAGAATGTAATAGTCCCACTATAGGACTCCCCTCTCCCCCTAAATGAAAAAAAAAGGAAAAAAAAAAACCCCCAGGTTACGCGGCCAACTCGCAGATGGCATGAGGGAAGGGGGGCTGTCGCATCAACGGAGGTGGAAGGGCAGGGGGTTGCTGCCTCGTGGTGAAGGAGGTGGCAGGAGGGGGGGACTGCTGCTATCGCATGGCAAAGGAGGTGGCAGGAGGAGGGGACTGCTGCTACCGCATGGCAAAGGAGGTGGCAGGAGGGAGCGACTGCTGCGTGCCTAGAAGGGCGGGGAGCTACTGCGCGTCCTCAAGATGGTAAGTGGGGAGGCTACCACATGCCATGAGAAGAGGAGGGAGAGCCTCCATTACGAACTCCCCCCCAATTACCTCTTTAAAAAAACCACTAGGGGGATGGGAAGTCTAGGTGATAGGTCACGACTTGCTCCTGCTCATCAGTAGAGAAGAAGAGAGGAATAAGAAGGAGAGGGAGAGAGTGAGTAGAGAAGAAGAGGGGAATAAGAAGGAGAGGGAGAGTGTGGTAGAGAAGAAGAGAGGAATTAGAAGGAGAGGGAGAGTGTGGTAGAGAAGAAGAGAGGAATAAGAAGAAGAGAGAGAGAGAGGGTAGAGAAGAAGAGGGGAATAAGAAGGAGAGGGAGAGAGTGAGTATAGAAGAAGAGAGGAATAAGAAGAAGAGAGAGAGAGGGTAGAGATGAAGAGGGCAATAAGAAGAAGAGGGAGAGAGAGAGTAGAGAGGAAGAGAAGAATAAGAAGAAAGGGGGAGAGAGAGGAGAAGAAGAAGAGAAGAAAAAGAAGAAGGAGGGTAAGAGAAGAGAGATAAAGAGAGAGAAGGAAATTGTATTTTTTTTCTTCCCTCATTGAAGAAATCAGAGCTCGCTGTCTCTCTTTCCTTTTCCCCCCGTTGATAGAAAGCCTCGCACACTAGTCCCTTCCGTAAGGAGCCATCTCTTTCGCAATCTGGGTACGTAGCCACGAAGCAAAAGCCAAATCATATGATGCCTCCCAAACGAAGTAAGGTCCAACCAAACACAAATCCCGCCTCAAACAATGGAGCCATGGGGCAAGGAACTGTGTCACTTGGTAATGAGGTGTGCTCTATTCACCCTACCCTGATGGGGAGTCTTAAGGACATAGGCCGGCTTCATTGGGAATGGAAAACTATTTGGAAAAAGTCTATCATAACTAACCACTGTTTAGTTTATATCATTTTATCATATTGGAAATCGTGTATTCATGCACACAAAATAAGAAGCCACAACCTTATTGGAAATCGTGTATTCATGTACAAAAAATAAGAAGCCACAACCTTATTGATAATGCACTTAATACTTTAGATTAAGCACTAATGTTAGCATGCTTTAAAAAAAAGGGTTGTTGAAACACTTATGCATATTCATCAATTAAGCAAAAATCATACTTTCTTTCTTTGCATCACAAACTTGTGAAGTTGAAAAGGTAGGAGTGAGGGTTTGAATCAAGTACATGAAATTCTTGAATTGCTATGCTATCGTTTAAGTATATCTAGACCATTGCAAGACAAAAACAGGTATCCGACTCTTGTAAAAATTCAGAGGGAGTGTTCATTTTTTTCCTTAGGACTGATAACTTCATGTCCTCCACCCCATGAATATATATATATATATATATAAGTCTCTATTTGTGTTTGGAAAAAACGCATCGAAATGAATTTTCAAAAGCAAAGGCCTGATGTAGCATTGTATTGTCTAGGGAAGCTACGCCTCTAGATTCAGTGGCATCATGATTAGTCTAGTTGCACTACTAGGGATTCATCTTGAACATAAATATCAACTGCACTAATGAAATAAAAAAATTTGTTTAAGAGCCGTTCAATATAAATAAACCCTATACACGCAAGGATAGGGTTCAACTCAACTTATTTAGGGTTTTGAAGAAACTAAGCCAATCTGGGGTTACTTCATAGGGGGATGGAACGAAGAGATTCCCTACCCTTCCCAAGATATTGGAAATTACCGCTAAGGCATGAAGGAAAACACTTGGGTCAAGAGAGGACCCCGACTTAGCAGATGTATCGAGCTCTTACCTGCACTTTGTTTGTGCTTGTAAATTTATGAGCAGTATTTCTAAATTCAAAGATTGTGTAACCCCAAACTCATAAATAAGTATAGTGAATCATGTGGAACTTTTGGAGGGCACGCCAAACCACCCCCAATTGGCTGCCAACCCTAGCCAAGGGGATTCTAAATAGCCGTGATGGGAACCTGGACCAAACCCACCACGAGAGGTCTCTCTGTAGATTGGTTTGAACGTAGGAGGATGCTTGGATGCCAGGGGGGAGCTCTGATTCCTTGCCTCTGGGCCCTACTCAAACAATTAACGTAACTCGGAATAGATTTTTAGGGGCCCTTGTTACTAATGCAGGGCGGAAACTTGGTGGAAGTAAAGTACATCCTTACGGATTGAGAATATTGTCCCTTTTGAACAAGACTTGTAATTCTGATAATTTGTTAATATTAAGTACTTCCAAGGAAACTGTTCAAAAAAAATTTTGTGTCAATGCCATAAGATAATGTAAAGGAACCCAGTCCCCTAAAGAGGTTTAATTAAGGGGGCCGTTTTTACATGTCACACTTAAAAGTGATAGGACTAATTAGACAACTAAAGTACACCAAGTGAGGGAAGCGGGATGCGGAACCCCCAACGAGTTTGTCCTATGACAGGGTGGTCCTAGAGAACTGGGAGGCTTCTCACAATGTTTTATTGATAACCAATGCTTATTAGGTTAGAACCTTGATTTGTGTCGTTTTAGGGGAATAGAATGTGACTAGGCCCTATGGGCAAAGAGGTTGAGCACTGCATCCCTCTCGTTTCCCATTCTCTTTGAACCAAGTGCGGCATGGGTCTGCTTCGGCTGGGTATCTGTGCGTAAAGTAGGTTCCAAAACTCGACGTTAGAATGCTGTCAAAAGAACTTGACCAGTAGAGACTCAAGTTTCAGGTCGATCCTAGTGGGTTCGACCGCAAACATTCCGTTGCGAGGTGGACTCGAGAAACCCTAGGCGACAAACGGCATGACATATCATGGGAGTGCCGGGTGGCATCGCTTAGACTCGTCTCTCGATGGACCGCTAAGAACGTGCTTGGACAGCCAATAGGCATGCAGGTTACACTCCCACAATTTGAGTGATATTGTCAATGCCTTGAGCATTTTCCATAGTTGCAACTTAGGTATTCAGTGATGTATACAACCTGTAAGTATCTAACTCCTTTTCCCATAGTTTAAGACTCATTTTTTTGCTATTCAAAACAGATTCCTGTAATTCAAGACAGTTTTCTTGACAACCTGCTTGCTATAAACTGTATTCCAACAATGAAAAAACACAGTCAACTAAGCATAAATCAAGCTCAAATCAATTCAAAACATTCTATAGTAGTGCCAAAAAATCCCAACAACAAACTATATCCATACGAGTATCAATGTTTGTACTATATGCAAGTAGTAGTACCAAATACAACCAGCCCACTGCTATAACTAGAAATATTTTCTATGTTAAAATAAGAGTATTCAGACCTCTAAAGAGCCCCAAAACATCTCATTTATTTGCCACTCTATGCAGGAGGTGATACATGTCCAACCGGTTAGAATATATTGCATGTATGTCAAGTGAAGATGATAGGTATCCTTCCTCCAGACAATAACCGGTCAATACCCTCATATAACCAGCAACAAATCAGTCCAAACTTTTGAATTTTAGCACTCACAATATCCCAAAAAGCATCTACCACTCAAGATGTATGATCCAAGCATTTTTCATAAGCAAATAAGCATCACAGATAATTCAACCCTGTCTGTATATTGTTTCCAAATTGAGGACAAAAACCAGTTCTCGTTTCCAGCCTACAAATAAGCTCCAAAGCTAAGTGTTTAACACTCCAATATCATGCTCAAATGCATGATAATAAGGGCATATACAGTGTTAGGATGAAAGCCACCAGTGCCTTGGAATCACCTTCTGTTTACTGCAATAAATAGCCAGTCTGCACAGGTCTGTGTTGAATATCTCATAATCTATGAGGAATTTGAAAAAAAACTATTCTGCAAACTTGTATACCACGTCAAAATGGTTAGGAAAAATGGGCCGTTTCTCCAAAAATAATTTTTTAAACAAGATATAGCTTCTTAAAAAAAACGGGCTATAGGCACAGTCTCCTTTCATAACATTTTCTTTAGATCTGATGTCTTAATGTCAAATGGTCCTTGCCAAGCCTTCACGATTCAGGCGTTCAAGCTCTGATACCATGTTGGAAGAGAGGGAGAGAGATAGAGTGGAGCACAAAATAAGTCTAAACTCATTGTTGTTATTCTTCAATTATTCTTCCATCATACTAACTTAAAGAGACTTACACACATAGGTATGACTAACCAAGACTAACTGTGGTTAAGTCAATGACTATACTGACTTACTAAATGTCACACACGTATATAGCTATATCTAGCTAATGTGGGTCACACACATAAAGATAGATTGACTGAACAGTAACAGGAGCTTGATATTCTAACAGACACAGTAGCACCATTATTATTAGCTACAATAGGGCCACCATTGTCAGTCGCCAAGGGACCTTTGTCACTCACAGTATGCTCACTAGATTTGGAAGAGTGTTGAGCTCTTGCTCTTGCACGCGCCTTCTTGATACGAAGCTTGGAAATGTGCCATGGTTGTGAAGATGAAGGATAAATAGGTGGAGGGTAGAGTTAAGACTAATGGGAAAAAATGAAAGGAGAGACTTGACTTAAGTACGAAACTTTCATATATTGCCTTACTTCTAAATTCTACTTGAGAGGTTTTGGAGTTCTTTTCTTTTCCCTCGTATCGTATCTCTAATCTCCTATACCACCACTGTAATAATTTTCTCGTAGAATTAGAATCATTGATGCTACCTCCATGATCAGTTGCCTTTTGAAAAGCACAACTCTGTAACAAGGTATAGCTTCTTTACAAAAATGGGTTGCAGCCATAGTCTCCTTTGATAACATTTTCTTCAGATCTGATGTCTTGATGTTAAATGGTCACTGCCAAGCCTTCATGCTTCAGGCGTTCAAGCTCTGATACCATGTTGCAAGAGAGGGAGAGAGTCAGAGTAGAGCGGAAAATAAGCCTCGGCTCATTGTTGTTATTCGTCCATTATTCTTCCATCATACTAACTGAAAGAGACTTACACACATAGGTATGACTAACCAAGACTAACCGTGGTTAAGTCACTAACTACAACAACTTATTGAATGTCACACACATGTATAGCTATATCTAGCTAATGTGTGTCACACACATAAAGATAGACTGACTAAACAGTAACAAGAGTTTAATACTCTGATAGACACAGTAGCACCACTATTATTAGCTGCAATAGGGCCACCATTGTCAGTCACCAAGGGACCTTTGTCACTCACAGTACGCTCACTAGATTTGGAAGAGTGTTGAGCTCTTGTTCTTGCACACGCCTTCTTGATACAAAGCTTGGGAATGTGCCATGGTTGTGATGATGAAGAATAAAAAGGTGGAGGGTAGAGTGAAGAGTAATGGGAAAAAATGAAAGGAGATACTTGACTTAAGTACGAAACTTTTAAACTTACTGTGGTGTAAATGAACTTTAAAATTTAAAAACATAGTTCGAAATCGACTTTGAAAAACATAGTGACAAACCTTCAAAATTTTACATAAAATTTGCAAGACATATTATGTTAAAGATAGGAGTATTGATGTGCCATATCCTGGGTTCCTATGCTCTCTCATGGACTCTAAATGCATCAAAAGTATTATCTTTATCTAGGTCTCCATTTCTTGCCATCTCTCTCTTGGGTTGCCAATCATTCTGTGTGGCATTGTCTAGTTGTGTTGCTTTCATATATTGATTTTCTTACTTGATATATTGCCTTACTTCTTAATTCTACTTGAGAGGTTCTAGACTTCTTGTAAGGTGTCCGCCTGTCAGAAAGCGCCACCCCGCACTCCCACGGAATGCCACGGGGTTTGCGATCTAGGTCTTCCCGAGTCTGCCACAAAGTGGAAGCATTGCGGCTGTTCCCCACTTAGGATCGACCTGAATCAGGGTTTCCCTAATGGTCAAATTTCTCGGAGGTAACTAGCATCGAGCCCCAAACGAAATACTTTACGTAGAAACATCAAGGTCGAAGCGGATTTATACTGCACTTGGTTCAAGGAGAATGGAAAATGAGAGGGATGCAAAGCTCAACCTCTCTGCACGTAAGGCATAGTCCCATTCCATTTCCCTAAAACAACATAAATCGGGTTTCTAGCTTCCTAAATTCTAGGTTATCGTTACCTTGCTATCAATTATGTTGAGAAAAGTTGTCGGTCAACCGAGACCACCCTTCCGTAGGATGGACCCATGGTTGCATCCACTGCACTTTCTCGGGGTTACTTTAGTTTTCTAATTACCTATCACATTTAGTTTGGTAAGTAAAAACAGCTTTCTTAATTAGCCAATTAACCACCGGTTCCTTCACATAACTTAAGCACTGACATAGAAAAACAATGCCAAGCAAGTTTCTTTTCAACAAGTGATCTTTATTTATCAATCTTTGGAATACATCATATAATCCTGCCCGAAGGCTATTCCATAATCCGCCCGAAGGCAATTCCATAATCCACCCAAAGGCAATTCCAGAAATCCTCAGGGATCACTATTCCAAGTTTCCGCTCATAGACTAGTATGTGGGCCTCGAGATCCAATCGCGAGTACGTCTTTTGTACAGGACTCGAAGGCAAGGGATTTATGGCCAGAGCCCCCCCTAGCACCCAAGCGTCCTCCTGCTCCAAGTAGCACCCACGGAGAGACCTCTCGCGGCGGGTTCGGTCCACGTACCCGGCGCGGATCAACCCCCTTGGTTAGGGTCAGGCAGACAGTCAGGGGTAACTGATGTTGCCTCTCCCTCCATGCCTTCAACTTGAAGCATTAATTATTTTTCCATCTTTAGTTCCTTGAGCAAAGAAGTACAAACAATGCTCCTAACTATACAAACACAATCACTCCAATGGATGTTTGTTTGGCCAACTACTAAGGTGTGAATTCCTTCGCTCCGAATGCATCCAGCATTCGATCTGAGATCAATTGCGACTTGGCAAGATCCCCAAGAGTTTTGTTGTTTGTTTACCCTTTTATCCTTGGGTTAGGGTTTATACCCTATTAACCCAAATCAACAAACACCTTAGGTTCCTTAAACTAAGACAGTAAATCCTGGGCAACCTTGTCACCCTAACTTGATTGGTCAGTTGCTTGGTAGGCAATTCAAAGTTGCCCTAGCTTGGCAACTCAGCCTCACAGAAGGGTAATGTAGTAAGATTACTACTCATCCTCTTGCAAATTAAACTTGTACCTAGAACCTACCAACCTTGTTCCAAGGAGTGGCAAATCTATCTTGTGATTTAAACACAATCCATGCGACGTTGCAACTTGTTGCACAAGACAAGTGTCACACCTAACTTGTGGGATCATTTCTCCCATCAAACGGCATTCCTTGGTCAAGAAATACGTTTGGTCAAGATGTAGGGTTTGGGATGTCCTCTTGACTGAACCCAACCCTAACCCTGCTTGATCGATGACGGCTTGGCCCTAGGGTTCTTAAACTGATATGGAAGTCTAGTATTTGGGTGATTGATCCTTAAGGTAAGGACCCTAGATTGTTCTTGCATTTAACTAACCCTAACATTCCATGAATGTGGGTAGGATCATTGGGAATTGGAAGTATTGACTTGGCATCCCAAGTTTTTATCACGGCTTAGCTCTACCTAGCGCATTGAGGTGATCATCATTTGGGTTACACCATTACAAGCCATTTACCTAATTAATCTAATTGTCTTGCGACAAGAGGTGATCTCTCCTTAGAGATGCAAATACTTCTCCTAAAAATATGTAAATAATTTCAAGATACAACATGGCATGTGGCAACTTCACGGCACAAGGCGGCAGCTCCTCTCTCTCTTTCCTCCCCCCAAGCTTAAGGGGGAGGTCATATATAGGTTGTGGAGGGGGGAATAGCCACCCACGTGGCTAGCTTGCATGCCTCCCCTCCCTCATGCTTCTCCACTCCACACCACTCCAGTGTATGCTTTTCCCACACTCCCTCTCCCCGCCATGCATCAGCTGAGGGGAGGGGGTTTATAATAAAATAATTTGCACAAAATTTAACCATTATCCCCTTTTTTCTCCTTTGAAGAGATTTTCTCGTGCAGCCTATGGGTTTTTAGCCTCAGCCTCTTTTGCATAACGCGGTTGGAGTTTATTAATGCATGTGCAGGGTAAGCACTTAACCACCAACATTTACTGATGCGGTAGATTATTTTAGTTTTCTTTTTGCGCAGATTACGGGTCTTCAATATTTCGAAGCGGAAATATTACATTCTCTCCCCCTTAGAGGAATCGAGATGTCCTCATCTCAAGAAGAACTGGGGGTATTGTTGGTTGAGAGTACTTTCATCCATCCAAGTGGCATCCTATTTGAGATAATCTTTCCACTGGACGAGGTATTCTTTCAAGGTTCTAGATCTCAAATGCCTCTCCCTAACATCTAAGATCCTGTCAGGCCGTAGTTCAAGGACTCCTTGGCTAGGCATTACAACTTGTTGATCATCAAGCACGTGACTGGGGTTAGGTGTAACATACTTCTTCAGTAGGCTAATATGGAATACATTATGAACTTTTAGGTTCTCAGGGAGTTGAAGTCTATAAGCATTAGGCCCTAGGCACTTGAGGATCCTGTAGGGTCCAAAATACCTTGGACTTAGCTTTTTGTGTTCACCCAAGGATAGGGAACTCTTCTTTGGACGCACACGAATGAAGACCATATCTCCTTCAACGAAGGATCTATCTTGATGTTTCAAATCCGCGTAAGCCTTTTGTCTATCCTTGGCGGCTTGGATGTCCTGTCTTATTGATTTGATTTGGTCATCCATGTCTTCTAGCATCTGTCTTGAAGCTTCAACCCTCAAGATTGGATCTGAGAAGTTTAAAGGACTACAACAATCGTGCCCATACAATGCTTGAAAAGGGGTCATTTGAATACTTTGTTGGTAGGAAGCATTGTAGGCAAACTCAACCAATGGCAAATATTGAATCCACTTTTTGGGTTTGCAACAAGAGTGTGCCCTTAGCATATCCTCAATGACTTGGTTGACTCACTCTGTTTGACCATCGGTTTGGGGATGGTAAGCTATACTAAAATAGAGTTGAGTCCCAATGGCCTCGAAGATAGCCCTCCAGAAATGTGATGTGAAGAGAGAGTCATGATCACTGATGATTCTTCTGGGTAAACCATGCAGTTTGAATATTTCCTTGATGAATAACCTTTCGATATCTGAGGCTTTATAGTTTGTCTTAACAGGGATAAGATGTGCAACCTTGGTGAGCATATCAACCGCAACCATAAGGGAGTTGTATCCTCCCTGAACTTGGGGTAGGCCAACAACAAAATCCATACTAATGAATTTCCATTTCATTTTAGGAATGTCAAGTGGTTGCAATTTTCATTGCATTTTGACATGTTCAGCCTTAATACGTTGACAAGACAAACATTCAGTGACTTGTTTGAGAATGTCACCTTTAAGCCTCTCCCAATAATAGCTCTTTCTGACTGCATTGAGGGTCTTGGTATGACCAGGATGTCCTGAAAAAGGGGAGTCATGGGCTTTCCAAAGTATCTTATCCTGGAGTGACTGGCTTGCCGATATACATAATCTCGTTCTATAGTAGACAAGTCCATTATCGATAGAGAATTCTTGATACTTTACCTGTAGCTTTGGGTCTTGATCTTTGATAGGGATCTCCCTTAGCATCTTCTGATAGGTTGGTTCATGGCATGCCTCTTCTCTAGCTAGCTCAATAATTGGGTTATTTGGCATGGATACCTTTGTGGCTAGAGATCTTGCTATTGATGGATCTTGCAAAATCAGAGAATTCAGAAATGCCTTGCGATTGAGTGCATCGGCAACTACATTCTCCTTTCCAGGCCGGTATTTGATTTCAAAATCATATTCCTCCAGCACTTCAATCATCGACGTTGCCTCATATTGAGCTCATTTTGGGTAAAAATCCATTTAAGACTTTTATGATCCATCACTAGGGTAAACTTGTTACCCAGTAAGTAGTGTCTCCAAATCTTGAGAGCATGGATGACAGCTAACAGATCTAGATCATGGGTAGCATAGTTCCTTTTGTGGCTCTTTAGTTTCCTCAAAGAGTATGCTACAACATGACCTTCCTGTATAAGCACACATCCTAAGGCAAGCGTTCTAGCATCAATTATCACTTCAAACTCCTTACTAAGGTCCGGAAGTTTCAAGATAGGTGCTGACACCAAGCTTTGCTTTAGTTTGTCAAAGCTAGATTGTTTAGCAGTTGACCATATACGTAATGTTTGCTTCTTCAGTAGATCCGTCAAAGGCACTACAATCAAGGCATAGTTTCTAATAAAGATCCTGTACCATCCTGTCAATCCAAGAAAACTACGTATTTCTTTAATAGTTGTTGGTGTTGGCCACTCCAGAACGTCGAACCATTGAAATTCCTTCTACTAATACAATGAATCCTAGGTATTCAGTCTGTCGTTTGAAAAACACACACTTCTTCATTTTGGCATAAATCTTGTGTGCCCTCAATGTTTCAAGGACAATGCGAAGCTGGGGTTCATGATCTTCCTCCTATTTGGAGTAGACTAGGGTATCATGGAAGAAGACGAGTACAAAGTCATCAAGATAGGGCCTAAAGATATTCTGAATGAACCTGTTGAAGGTAGCAGGTGCATTTGTCAGCCCGAATGACATAACTAGGAATTCAAAGTGCCCATACCTTGTGTTGAATGCCGTCTTTGGGATATCTTCTTCCTTGATCCTTATCTGATAATATCCATACCTGAGATCAATCTTGGAGAAGATCTTCGCTCCTTGAAGACAGTCAAGAAGTTCATCTATTCTTGGAATGGGTTATTTGTTCTTAATGGTTGATTGATTCAACCCTCTGTAGTCAATGCATAGCCGAAGCATTTCATCTTTCTTCTTCTAGAAAAGCACTGGAGCTCCCCATGGTGAGCTGCTAGGATAGATGTAGCCTTGGTCTAACAGTTGCTTGAGTTACTCCTTTAGCTCAATCGCTTTCGGAATGGACATTCTTTATGGCCTCTTTGTGATTGGTGCAGCTCCTGGCACTAGCTTGATTTCATGATTGACTTCCCTTTGAGGAGGAAGTTCTATCAGCTCTTTAGGAAATACCTCCGCGTATTCCTTTAGCCATGAAGGTTCTTCCCTAGACTCCTGATTCTAATCTAGCTTATTTAGCTTAATCAAATAGATAGGTAGCCCTTTTCTAACTCCTTTCATTATTCAAGATGCTTTGGCCAGTTGAATTTTTGGCTTACCAGCCTCTCCTTGAGTTGTGATCAATTCCCTTTTAGAATTTCGAAAGGAAACTTGACCGTTTCCACAGTGAATGTGGGCATAATTAGGTTTAAGCCAATCCATTCCGAGCAAACACTCATGGACACCTAGGTTCATAACCCTGACCGAAGTTGACTTTCCACCTAGTAGGAATCTCACCTTAGCAGTTTACCTGGTAGAAGTGACCTCACGACCATTTGCTAATTCCACAAGTAAGGTAGGTGCATCTTTTGTGGCTGTTCCTAATCTTCTTGCATAGACTGGTGAAATGAAGGAATGTGTACTGCCACAATCAATCAAGGTTTTGAAGCTTTTACCTTGATAATCCGATGGAGTCTGAATCACCCAAAATTGGTGATTCGGGCCTTTCTTGTGAAGGGTGGAATGGATTGTTGCCCTCTCAATGTCTGCTTCAATGGATGGGTCTTTTTCGTCACACAGCTCCTTGTTGGCAACACTAGAGGTTCTCCCTCTGGCCCTAACAAAGGCTCCTTGGCCACAGATGGTTCCTTGGAATGGTCCTTAACATTATCCTCCGTTAAGCTTGGGACACTGCCTTTTAAAATGATCGGGCTCGTTGCAATGGAAACAACGGAGATTGCGGCCATTACCTTGGGTAGAAATGAAATTATTGACACTATTGGTCCTAGCTTTCTTCCTTTGTGCCGGATTTTGGCCCTGCGCTCTCTTAGCCTGGGACCTATACACTCCCTTGTTTTGATCCTTGTAAGACCAAGTCTTGTTATTTCTTGGCCTGATCTGCACCTCTTGTATTATGGGCACAGCTCGAATGAGTGCATCCTGAAGATCTGTTGGGTGCATTGATTCGAGGCGGGTGTTTATAGGTGGGTTTAATCCAACACAAAACTTTGACACCTGTTGTATCATATCCATTTGTGGCGCATACTTCAAAAGAGAGACGAATTTTGAATAGTATGCATCAAGGGATAGACCAAGTTGCTTCGGTTCATAGAACTCGTTCATCTTCTGCGTGCGGTAGGTAGGTGATAGATATCTTCCTCGCACAGATTTCTTAAGCTTCTCCCAAGTATTTGACCCTTCCGAGATCCCTTGGTCTTTGCACCATTTCTTCCACCAAAGTCTTGCTTTGCCGGTAAGCTTCAGCTTGGCGAGCATTGCTTGGTTGGCAGGTGCAGTACCTGCTGCTTCGAAATAATCCTCCATGGATTCTATCCAGATCTCGGCATCAGTTTGTACGGTCCTTCCCTTGCCGTCAAATTCTGGTGGCTTGATTTGCTTGAGAAGAAACTTCTTCTCCTAAATCATGGCCATACTTGGTGTAGGGGTTGGACTAGGAATCTGCAGTTGAGATAGTGCCCGGGCATTAAGATTCTTTACGTTAAAAACTTACTAACCGATTCTCATATCACATTAACATGCCCAGTTTAGCCTTTAGCCAAGTGACCTAATCACTTACTCTCCATTACCAACACTTACAGCCAAGATAGTCATTGATAATAAAAAAGTCTATTTCATTCATATGGGCATAGCCCTTTCGAGTACAATTATTTTTGAGAAGATGGAACAAGGTGATACATTAATTCAGGGAGAATAAGATTGTGTTACATTCAGCTACAGGAACTGAGTAATAGTATGGATTGGGGTCATGGATTTTCAAGAATTGATAGGTCATAGGAAGATTAGGGTATCCTTTCCTTTTATACCCATTCTTCTCATAACATCCCAACACCTTGATTCTATCGGCAAGGATTATTCGAGTCACTTCCTCATACACATATGTATTCTGCTTGACCTTTCGACCACCGACATGAAGGGTTGTGTTTGCGTGAGCCTCAACAAAGATGAACAGCTTCACGATCTTTAAGTCCTCCATCCACTTGATTATCTTCAAGTTGGTCCGAAGATGCGCAAGTCAGTGGGCAACTATGTAATAAATTCCTGAATCACCCGTTCATCTCCGTTCCACATACAGGGGTGAAGGATTGTAGATGTGGTCTAGGATATTCATCATATCTAGTCTTTGTCGATAATCCCTGGCACGCATCGCAGTGGTAAACATAACCTGGAATACCAAGAATTTGTTCCATGCTTCGCGACTCTATAGGCCAACATCCATAAGTAAGTAAGGAAATATTCTTAACAACAACATTTTGCTACCCCTCATTAAGTTACCCTTGTAAATACTAGATCTTTGCTGGTTCGCTCTGATACCAATTGTAACGTGTTCACCTGTCCACTTGAAGGACATGTTCTATGAAAGGAACGGTCAACGAGCCCGCCGCGAAAGTTGGCCATAGTGATCCGGGAGTCCGCAAAAAATAACGTCATAGCCCCCATAAAAGTAAGGCAAAGGAAATTTCCGGTGGAGCGGTGAAATGTACAAAAGGTGCAGCAACGGCGACAATGTGACAGGATGGAGTTAGAGGGAAAGAGCTATGGAAGTAAAAAGAATTCCATGGGCGATCCTATGCCCATCGAGAACAGAGTCCAGAAAGCGCCACCCGGCACTCCCACGGAATGTCACGGGGTTTGTGATCTAGGTCTTCCTGAGTCTGCCACCAAGCGGAAGAATTCTAACCATTTTCCACTTAGGATCGACCTGAATCCGGGTTTCCCTAATGGTCAAGTTCCTCGGAGGTAACTAGCGTCGAGCTGTAGATGAACTACTTTACGCGGATTTATACTACACTTGGTTCAAGGAGAATGGAAAACAAGAGGGATGCGAAGCTCAACCTCTCTGCACATAAGGCAGAGTCCCATTCCGTTCCCCCTAAAACAACATAAATCGGGTTTCTAGCTTCCTAAATTCTAGGTCATCGTTACCTTGCTATCCATTCCGTTGAGAAAAGTTCCCAACCAACCGGGACCACCCTTCCGTAGGACAGACCCATGGTTGCATCCACCGCACTTTCCTTGGGGTTACTTTAGTTGTCTAATTACCTATCACATTTAGTTTGACAAGTAAAAACAGCTTCCTTAATTAGCCAATTAACTACCGGTTCCTTCACGTAACTTAAGCACTGACATAGAAAAACAATGTTAAGCAAGTTCCTTTCCAACAATTGATCTTTATTTATCAGTCTTTGAAATACATCATATAATCTAGCTCGAAGGCTATTCCATAATCCACCCAAAGGAAATTCCATAATCCTCCTGAAGGCAATTCCAAAATCTGCCCGAAGGCAATTCCAGCAATCCTCAAGGATCGCTAACCCAAGATTTCGCCAGTAGACTAGTATGCAGGCCTCGAGATCCAATCTCGAGTCACATTGGTCTCTTGTACACGATGCGGAGACAAGGGATTTATGGCCAGAGCCCCTCCTAGCACCCAAGCGTCCTCTTGCTCCAAGTACAACCCACGGACAGACCTCTCGCGGCGAGTTCGGTCCATGTACCTGGCACAACTAACAACCCCCTTGGTTAGGGTCAAGCAAACAGTCGGGGGTAACTGATGCTGCCTCTCCCTCCAGGCCTTCAACCTGAAGAATTAATTATTTTTCCATCTTTAGTTCCTTGAGCAAAGAAGTACAAACATTGCTCCTAACTGTACAAACAAAATCAATCCAGTGGTCGTTTGTTTGGCCAACTGCTAAGGTGTGAATTTCTTCTCTCCAAATGCATCCAACATTCGATCTAGGATCAATTGCGACTTGGCAAGATCCCCAAGGGTTTTGTTGTTTGTTTACCCTTTTATCCTTGGATTAGGTTTTATACCCTATTAACCCAAATTAACAAACATCTTAGGTTCCTTAAACTAAGACAGTAAATCCTAGGCAACCTTGTCGCCCTGACTTGATTGGTCAATTGCTTGCTAGGCAATTCATAGTTACTCTAACTTGGCAACTCAGCCTCACAGAAGGGTGATGTAGCAGGATGACTACTCATCCTCTTACAAATTACACGTGTACTTAGAACCTCCCAACCTTGTTCCAAGGAATGGCAAATCTATCTTGTGATTTAAACACACAGCCATGCGACGTTGCAACTTGTTGCACAAGACAAGTGTCGCACCTAACTTATGGGATCATTTCTCCCATCAAACGGCATTCCTTGGTCAAGAAATACGTTTGGTCAAGATGTAGGGTTTGGGATGTCCTCTTGACTGAACCCAACCCTAACCCTGCTTGATGGATGACGCCTTGGCCCTAGGGTTCCTAAATTGATATGGAAGTCTAGTATTTGGGTGATTGATCCTTAGGGTAATGACCCTAGATTGTTCTTGCATTTAACTAACCCTAACATTCCGTAAATGTGGGTAGGATCCTTGGGAATCGAAAGTATTGACTTGGCATCCCAAGTGCGACACTAGGCAGAATTTTATCGCGGCTTAGCTCTACCTAGCGCATTGAGGTTATCATCATTTGGGTTACACTATTACAAGCGATTTACCTAATTAATCTAATTGTCTTGCGACAAGAGGTGATCATGCAAATACTTCTCCTAAAAAGATGTAAATAATTTCAAGATACAACATTCCATGCAAATATCAGATTCATAGACTTTTCCTTCTTTGCAACTATAAGATGTACAATGACCATTTATTTTCCTTGCTACCTATAATGATTGACAATTTAGGGCTACCCGTATAATCCATACGTTGATTTACATCAAGAACTATGCCTATAAACCCTTTGTCTAATGCATTGAATTCAAGCTTTAATATGAAATGGGCATCCTTTTCTAAATACAACTTCGATAAAAGAAGTCCATGCATGAGAAAAATACCATGAGTCAGGCATTTAATTAATCCCTTCCATGCAATGCAAGTTACTTGGACGACATCTAAATGGACGTCAACAATTATCTCTTATGAATCACAGCTAGGAAGTTGTTACCTAAATGCATTATGCGCTACTCTTTTCCACGAGCCAATCTAGGATGCATTTAGACAAATCCATCTTTTTAACCTATGCAATATGCATTCAAGATCGCAACTTGGAAGTGCAAGCAATTTCAAATGCATGACATGCATTAAATTCGTAAACGAATGAATAAATGCATTTAAATTTTCCTAAAAACCATCATACTTAACGTATCCCTTTCTTGTGAGAATATAGTTGGAACCTGGGCATGAATACTCGCAACGTTGTCCACGCGTGAACTTGGGTTGGAGGCTCCTGCGTATGCACCTCGCGTCTTTAGCTTTGGAGCCATCGATGATGTAGTGGACTTGGACTCTGTGAATTCTCCTTGCCCTTATTCTCGATCTCCGAAACTGCCTATTAGGCTGATACTTCTATCCTTGCGCAGAAATTGGGGCTTACAAGTCCGGTTTTTGAAACCCGGGAGAGCACGTGTAAACAAGGCTTAAGGAAGCCTTTAGTGGAAGCTTCCAAAGAAGATTCTAAGCTTCTATGGAGAGAGAAGATGATTGGAAGAGCGGGGAAGATGACGATGAGCAGGAAGATGATGATGATAATGATTATGATGATGATGGTGCGGGTGGAGGCGAGGCGGCAGCCTGGGCGGCAGCAAGCTGGCGATGGCGTGTGGTGGCTTCACGGCGCAGGGCAACAACTCATCTCTCTCTTTCCTCCCCCCAAGCTTAAGGGGGAGGTCATATATAGGTTGTGGAGGGGGGGAAATAGCCACCCATGTGGCTCACTTGCATGCCTTCCCTCCCTCATGCTTCTCCACTCCACAACACTCCATCACATGCTTTTCCCACACTCCCTCTCCCCCCATGCATCGGCTGAGGGGAGGAGGTTAATAATTAAAAAAATTTCACAAAATTTAACCATTATCCCCTTTGAAGAGATGTTCCCGTGTAGCCTACGAGTTTTTAGCCTCAGCCTCTTTTGCATAATGGGGCTGGAGTTTATTAACGCACGTGCGGGGTAAGCACTTAACCACCAACATTTACCGATGCGGGAGATTATTTTGGTTTGCTTTTTGCGCGGATTACGGGTCTTCAATATTTCAAAGCGAAAATATTACACTTCTTTTCTTTTCCCTCTTATCGTATCTCTAATCTTCTATATCACCATTGTAATAATTTCCTCATAGAATTGGAATCATTGAAGCCACCTCCATGATCAGTTGCCTTTTGAAAAGCACAACGAGCTTGCCAAGGAGATCGTTCCATGCCTTGAGTTAACCATACTGCCAAACTTCATTGACATGCAAAGTATGGACCATGCGCTTCAAGTATATGATGTAGAGGAAGAGAGATTAGAAACATAAACTATTTCAAAAAGATGAAAATTTTCCGTAATGGTGACAATACTGACCATGTAGTGTGTTATATTGTTTGTAGTCCATGTCTCCACCATGTACTTATGAAATTAGCAACTGTCTCTTTACATATATTGGCATCACCATCCCTAAACCTCAACTTTTGTAAGAGAGCTTCTAATCTATCTAGGTATATCTACACTTTTGTCTTTGCCATCCTCATTCATCCCCCATTGTTGCAATCTCGAACAGCAAGGTGCAACTTTTTCCATGCTTCATACTTCTCTGGTTATTTTACAAGTATATTGCCTTCCTCATCTCAAGGTGGAGATATAAAATACCTAACCTTGGGTCTACCGAAGCATGGTTTACAATGGATATTTCCACTCTTTCCCGATTTTTTCTTGTCCTTTTTTATTTCTACTCGGCCCTCCTGCAATCCAACTTCAGAGAGTACTCGTTCTACCTTCTTGCATGTAGCATCAGCTTCTGATATAGGCTACATCTTGTATGCAAAGCATATATATTCATAAACTAGCTTCTCAATTCTTGTAACCAAACAATGCAATGTGCAAAATTGAACCCTTGTTAGTGGTATTTCCAAAATAGGGCGCCAGTTTGGATGCATTGGAACTAGCATACCATTTCTCATGACTTTCTGATCAGGTGTTGGAGCATCTTGTTGTCATGCCTTGGCAAGCCATTCTTTCTTTCCATCTTTCCCTTTATTCCTAGTCTACATGCAATATATGCATGGAAATTTTTCATTCATTGCATTTGATAAACCAAACATACACTTCAATGGTTTTAAATCACCTGCAAGATGCCATTCAACTTGATAGTTCCCAAACCCCTCGATGTGTAAAATTGGTCCATTATTTTGCTGTTGAATAACACTGGGTATATTAGTGAGGTTAAAAAAAACTTTACGTACTTATGGTGCTGCTTTGGTACTTCAAGTGTTGTAAGCCACCATATTTCATTCTCTGACTATACACTAAAGTATAAAGGATGATTTTCATCAATGTTGGGATCCAATGCTCGATTCATAAGTGTTATACTCACACGTTCAAGTTTTTTCCCCTTATAAATCTCACTCTCATCAAGCTTGAGGACAAACTTAAGCTTGCCTCTACATTCTTTGATAGACATATTGTAGAACTTGACCATAGACATATTGGAGAAAAAAGCCTCGCAGACTAGTCCCTTATCTGAGGAGCCGTCTCTTCCACAATCTGGGTGCGTAGCCATGAAGCAAAAGCCAAATCATACGATGCCTCCCAAACAAAGTAAGGTCCAAATCCCGCCTCAAACGATGGAGCCATGGGGAAGGGAACCGTGTCATTTGGTAACGAGGTGTGTTCTATTCACCCTACCCTTATGGGGAGTCTTAAGGACATAGCTGGCTTCATTGGGAATGGAAAACTATTTGGCAAAAGTCTATCATAACTAACCACTTTTTAGTTTACATCATTTTATCATATTGGAAATCGTGTATTCATGCACGCAAAAGAAGAAGCCACAACCTTATTGATTATGCACGTAATACTTCAGATTATGAACTAATGTTAGCATGATAAAAAGAATGGGTTGTTGAGACACTTATGCATATTCGTCGATAAAGAAGAAATCTATGTTCTTTATTTGCATGGCAAACTTGTGAAGTTGGAAAGGTAGGAGTGAGGGTTTGAATCAAGTACATGAAATTCGTGAATTGCGACGCTAACGCTTGAGTATATCTAGACCATTGCAAGACTAAAACATGTATCCGACTCCTATAAACTTTAAGAGGGAGTGTTTATTTTTTTCCTTAAGACTGATAACTTCATGTCCTCCGCCCCATCAATATATATATGTATGTATGTATGTATGTATGTATGTATGTATGTATGTATGTATGTATGTATGTCTCTATTTGTGTTTGGCATAAACGAATCGAAATGAATTTCCAAAAGCAAAGGCCTGCTTTGCAGCATTGTATTCTCTAGGAAAGCTACGCCTCTAAATTGTGTGGCATCATGATCAGTCTAGTTGCGCTACTAGGGATTCATCTTGAAGATAACTATCAACTGCACTTATGAAATACAAAAATTTATTCAAGAGCCGTTCAATATAAATAAACCCTATACACGCAAGGATAGGGTCCAACTCAACTTATTTAGGGTTTCGAAGAAACTAAGCCAATCTGGGGTTACTTCATAGGAGGACAGAATGAAAAGATTCCCTACCCTTCGCAGCATATTGGAAATTACTGCTAAGGCATGAAGGACAATGCTTGGGTCGAGAGAGGGACCCCACCTTAGCATATGTATTGAGCTCTCACCTGCACCTTTGTTTGTGCTTATAAATTTAGGAACAATATATCTAAATTTAAATATTGTGTAACCCCAAACTCATAAATAAGTATAGTGAATCAGGTTGAACTTTTGGAGGGCGTGCCAAACCACCCCCAATTGGCCGCCAACCCTAGCCAAGGGGGTTCTAAATAGTTGTGACGAGAACATGGACCGAACCCGCAACGAGAGGTCTCTCCGCAGATTGGTTTGAACATAGGAGGATGCTTGTATGCTAGGGGGGGATCTCTTTGTAAATTCCCTACCTCTTGGCCCTACTCAAACAATCAACATAAGTTGGAATAGATTTTTGAGGGGCCCTTGTTACTAGTGTAGGGTGAAAACTTGGTGGAATTAAAGTGCATCCTTATGGATTGCGAATATTGTCCCTTTTGAACAAGACTTGTAATTCTGATAATTTGTTAATATTTAGTACTTCCAGGAAAACTGTTTAAATTTGTTTTCTTGTCAAATGCCATAAGATTATCTAAACGAACCATGTCCCCTAAAGAGGTTTAATTAAGGGAGCCATTTTTACATGTCACACTAGGACTAATTAGACAACTAAAGTACGCCAAGTGAGGGAAGCGGGAGGGCGAAACCCTCAATGAGTCTATCCTACGACAGGGTGGTCCTAGAGAACTGGGAGGCTTCTCACAAGGTGTTACTGACAACCAATGCTTAGAATTTGCTAGGTTAGAACCCTGATTCGTGCCGTTTTAGGGGACCGAAATGGGACTATGCCCTATGGGCAGAGAGGTGGAGCGCTGCATCCCTCTCGTTTCCCATTCTCTTTGAACCATGTGCGGCATGGGTCTCCTTCGGCTGGGTATCTCTGCATAAAGTAGGATGTCCAAAACTGGATGCTAGAATGCTGTCACAAGACCTTGACCACTAGAGACTCAAGTTTCAGGTCGATCCTAATGAGTTCAACCACAAACATTCTGTTGCGAGGTGGACTCGAGAAACCCTAGGCAACAAACCGCATGACATTCCATGTGAGTCTCGCGGCGTTGCTCAAACTCCATCTCTCGATGAACCGCTAAAAACATGCTTGGACAGCCAATAGGCAAGCACGTTACACTCTCACAATTTGAGTGATATTATCAGTGCCTTGAGCATTTTCCATAGTCGCGACTTAGGTATTCAGTGATGTATACAACCTGTAAGTATCTAACTCCTTTTCCTATAGTTTAAAACCCGTTTTCTGCTATTGAAAACGATTTCATGCAATTCAAGATAGTTTTCCTGACAACCTTCTTGCTATAAACTGTATTCCAACAATGAAAAAACATAGTCAACTAAGCATAAAGCAAGATCAAATCAATTCAAAACATTCTATGTTAGTGGCAAAAAATCCCAACAACAAAGTACGTCCATATAAGTATCAATGTTTGTACTATATGCAAGTAGCAGTACCAAATACAACCAGCCCACTACTATAACTAGTAGTATTTTCTATATTAAAATAAGAGTATTTAGACCTCAAAACAGCCCCAAAACATCTAATTCAATTGCCACTCTATGTAGGAGTTGATACATGTCCAACCGGTCAGAATATATTGCATGTATGTCAAGTGAAGATGATAGGTATCCTTCCTGCAGACAATAACCACTCAATACCCTGGTATAACTAGCAACAAATCAGTCCAAACTTTGGAATTTCAGTACTCACAATATCCCAAAAAGCATCTACCACTCAAGTGGTATGATCCAAGCATTTTTCATAAGCAAATAAACATCATAGATACTTCAATCCTGTATGTATATTGCTTCCAAATTTAGGACAGCAACCAGCTCATTGTTTCCAGCCCGCAAAAAAGCTCCAAAACTGTGTGTTTAGCACTCCAATATCATGCTCAAATGCATGATAATAAGGGCATATACATTTTTAGTATAAAAGCCACAAGTGCCTTCGAATCACCTTCTATTTACTGTAGTAAATAGCAAGTCTACACAGGTCTGTGCTGAATATCTCAAAATCTGTGAGGATTTTGAAAAAAAAATCTTCTGCAAAGTTGTATACACGTCAAAATGGTTAGGGATAACGGGCCGTTTCTCCAAAAATAATTTATGTAACAAGACATACCTTCTTTAAAAAAAACAGGCTACATGCATAGTCTCCTTTGATGACATTTTCTTCAGATCTAATGTCTTGATGTCAAATGGTCACTGCCAAGCCTTCACGCTTCAGGCATTCAAGCTCTGATACCATTTTGGAAGAGAGGGAGAGAGACAGAGTGGAGTCGAAAATAAGCCTCAGCTCATTCTTGTTACGCTTCCATTATTCTTCCATCATACTAACTGAAAGAGACTTACACACATAGGTATGACTAACCAAGACTTATTGTGGTCAACTCACTGACTACACCAACTTATTGAATGTCACACACATGTATAGCTATATCTAGCTAATGTGGGTCACACACATAAAGATAGACTGACTGAACAGTAACACAAGCTTGATATCCTAATAGACACAGTAGCACCACTATTATTAGCTGCAATAGGGCCACCATTGTCAGTCATAGTACGCTCACTAGATTTGGAAGAGTGTTGAGCTCTTGCTCTTACATGTGCCTTCTTGATACAAAGCTTGGAAATGTGACATGGTTGTGATGATGAAGGATAAAAAGATGGAGGGTAGAGTGAAGAGTAATGGGAAAAAATGAAAGGAGAGACTTGACTTAAGTACAAAACTTTTAAACTTACTATGGTGTGAATGAACTTTAAAATTAAAAAACATAGTTCAAAATCGACTTTAAAAAACATAGCAACAAACCCTCAAAATTTTACACAAACTTTATAGACATATTATATTAAAGGTAGGAGTATTGATGTGTCATATCCTGGGTTCCTATGCTCTCTCATGGACTCTAAATGCATCAAAAGTATTATCTTTATCTAGGTCTTCATTTCTTTTCTTTTCCCTCTTGGGTTGCCAACCATTCTGTGTGGCATTGTCTAGCTGTGTTGCTTTCATATATTGCTTTTCTCACTTCATATATTGTCTTACTTATAAATTCTACTTGATAGGTTTTTGACTTCTTTTCTTTTCCCTCATATCATATCTCTAATCTTCTATACCACCATTGTAATAATTTCCTCATAGAATTGGAATCATTGATGCCACCTCCATGATCAGTTGCCTTTTGAAAAGCACAACGAGCTTGCCAAGGAGATCTTTCCATGTCTTGAGTTAACTATACTGCCAAACTTCATTGATATGCAAAGTATAGACCATGCGCTTCAAGTATATGAAGTATACTGACCATTTAGTGTGTTATATTTTTTGTAATCCATGTCTCCACCATGTACTTATGAAATTTAGCAACTGTCTCTTTACATATATTAGCATCACCATCCCTAAACCTCAACTTTTGTAAGAGAGCTACTAATCTATCTAGGTGTATCTACACTTCTGTCTTTGCAATCCTCGTTCGTCCCCCATTGTTGCAATATGGAACATCAAGGTGCAACTTTTTCCATGCTTCATACTTTTTTGGTTATTTTACGAGTATATTGCCTTCCTCATCTCGACGTGGAGATATAAACTTCCTAGCCTTAGGTCCACCAAAGCATGGTTTACAATCGATATTTCCACTCTTTCTCGATTTTTTCTTGTCCTTTTTTATTTCTACTTGGCCCCTGTGCAATCCAACTTCAAAGAGGACTCGTTCCACCTTCTTGCATGTAGCATCAGCTTCTGACATAGGCTGCATCTTGTATACAAAGCATATATATTCATAAACTAGATTCTCAATTATTCCAACCAAACAATGCAATGTGCAAAAGTTAAACCTTGTTAGTGGTATTTCCAAAATAGGGTGCCAGTTTGAATCCACTAGAACTAGCATTCCATTTCTCATGACTTTTTGATCACGTGTTGGAGCACTTTGTTGTCATGCCTTGGCAAGTCATTCTTTCTTTCCATCTTTCCCTTTCTTCCTAGTCTGCATGCAATATATGTATGGAAATTTTTCATTCACTGCATTTGATAAACCAAACATACACTTCAATGGTTTTAAATCACCTGCAAGATGCCATTCAACTTGATAGTTCCCAAACCCCTTGATATGTAAAATTGGTCCATTATGTTGCTATGGAATAACACTGGGTATATAAGTGAGGTTACAAAAAACTTTAAGTACTTCATGGTGCTCCTTTGGTACTTCAAATTCTACAAGCCACCATATTTCATTCTCTGACTATACACTAAAGTATAAAGAATGATTTTCATCAAAGTTGGGATCCAATGCTCGATTCATAAGTGTTATACTCACACGTTCAAGTTTTTTCCTCTTAATAATCTCACTCTCATCAAGTTTGAGGAAAAACTTAAGCTTGCCACTACATTCTTCCATAGACATATCATAGAACTTGACCATAGAAATCCGAACCCTACATATATCCAATACAAAGTTGTTGGATGCATTGAATACAAATGCAACGTCTTTGGAACTATACTTCAATATGTGTGTATTTTCTAGATGTGTTGGCTCACCAATTAGTTTTAAAAATTTATCATTTAGTTGTTTTCAATCCTTCTTCACATGAAATGGTTTTGGCAAAGGTATTACTCGCTTAATTTTGAAGACTTGCTTAAATTCTGTATCCAATTGTTGATAAAGCATACTATATAACTCAGAACACTACAACGATATAGGAGGATAGTGTCCCTATTTGTGTCACTAAATGCGATACAAATAGCGACGATACTCAAACAAAAAAAGTGGGTCGAAACCCTAGTGCAGCATTTTGCACGTAAGAGCGAAAGAGGGAGTGAATTGCATCGTGTGTTTGGGAGGGAGAGGGAGAGAAAGAGAGAAAGAAGGAGAATGAGAGCTTATCACCATTGCCACCGCCGTTTGTGAAGAAGAGCCGGAAGTGTACAAAGGGTGAAGAGGAGCCGCCGTCGCGAAGAGGAGCCGCCGGATCCATCCTCAGATCTTTGCAGTGAGTGCATTTCTCCCTCTTGGTTTGTTTTTTTTCTCCTTTTCTTTTGCTTGTTTTTGTTAAAAATGATGATGTGTTCTAAGAGAGAAAGAGAGGAAATGAGTAAGGGAGAGGAAGAGAGAAAAAGAAAAAAGAAACAAGAGAGAGAGGGAATAAACATGAAACATAATAAATAAAGACAAAAAGAGAGAGGGAGGGAGGGAGAGAAAAGAATGACTCGATAAAAAACAAAGAGAGAGTAAGATCTTGTTCTTTAATTTCTTCTTTTCTTGTTAGTAGTAGTAGTAGTTCTTTAATTTCTTCTTTTCTTGTTTGTAGTAGTAGTAGAAGTGGTGGTGGTGGTGGTGGTGGTGGTGGTGGTGGTGGTGGTGGTGGTGGTGGTGGTGGTGGTGGTGGTGGTAGTAGTAGTAGTAGTAGTAGTAGTAGTAGTAGTAGTAGTAGTAGTAGTAGTAGTAGTAGTAGTAGTTCTTTAATTTCTTATTTTCTTGTTTGTAGTGGTAGTAGAAGTAGTAGTAGTAGTAGTAGTAGTAGTAGTAGTAGTAGTAGTAGTTCTTTGATTTCTTCCTTTCTTGTTTGTAGTAGTAGTAGTAGTAGTGATAGTGATAGTGGTAGTGGTAGTGGCAGTGGCAGTGGCAGTGGCAGTGGTAGTGGTAGTGGTAGTGTTGGTGGTGGTGGTGGTGGTTCTTTAATTTCTTCTTCTTTTTTTCTTTTGTAGTAGTAGTAGCACTTCTTTAATTTCTTCTTTTCTTGCTTTTTGTGTGGTGGTGGTGGTGGTGGTGGTGGTAGTAGTAGTAGTAGTAGTAGTAGAGAGAGAGAGAGAGAGAGAGAGAGAGAGAGAGAGAGAAAGAGAGAGAGAGAGAGTTTGTTAAAGGGGCACCTTTGGTGTGTTCAAGAAGGTGAGTACTAGTAGTAGTTATGGTCAAGTGCAATATCACGGTAGGACAGAAAACACTCTGACATAGGGTAGCTACTCTCTCGTCCCCATGCATAGCATATTAGACTTTACATACTGTAGGCCCATTCGTAGGCAGGTGGAGACTTTATATACGTTAATTTTGTTGAGTTACAAGAGAAGAAATCCCTTCTCAAATAATTTAAAAAATAAAAAAATAATGATAACAAAACCAAATTGTTTGTCGTAATGAGTGTACCGAGTTATTCAGGTACCTTATACATACACTTTGTTGATTTCTTTTCGACACTATCTTAAAACAAATTTGTGCTTTTGCAAGATATTTTATGATTTTTTTAAGGTTACTAAAGTATCATATATTTACACTTGCAAATACCATTCTTGAGTCTCGTAATGATATGCGATGAGAGCGGAGTTTTGATGCCAAGAAGTGCTTTAAAATAGCTAAAATTTACGAATATCAAGGGAAAAATATTCAATATCAAAGGCGGCGGCTCGACCTAGGACAATTTTAAGCGTCAAGTGCTTTGAAGACGCCCGTGCGACACTTGCGGATTTTTAGTAATTTTTCCATGCACCTGTTTGAGTCAGGGAAGCTGCCGGCTAGTCCAGGATGCCAAGGCGGACGCCCAGAATTTTTCGGAATGCAAATCGGACATCGGACGCGGGAAAGGCCGGGAAAAGGGTTAGAATTGAGGAGGTGGCCAAAGAGGAGGGCCAAAGGGGGTGCCTCTTGGGAAACACACCCCCCCCCTCTTAATTTTTTGTGGTGTATGGCAGCATGGTGTGAATCAGACCGACAGTGAAAAATTAACGCCCCCCCAAAATCGATTTGATGGCTGCACATAAGCCATGGCAATGACAATGCAGGGCTGAGGCACAAGTCCTTCGCTTCGTATCGCCGCTCTTCGCGTAGACAATGATGGCCTAGTTGGAAAGAGAGAAAATCAATCTTTCTCTCTCCTCCCTCTCTCTCCTCTAAGGGGTGGTGCACGCGGGAAGAAGAAAGAAGAAGAAGGAATGGCAGATGCTCCTCCGGCAAAGATCGGATTGCTCCGTGGATGAAGAGGGGCTGAAGATGGAAATGCGGGGTCATGCTGAGCATTAAATGCATGCTGAAAATCAGTCCCGTAATCAAGACCAATAAACCGAGACCTGAAAATAAGCGGTAATGCTATTTTTATGAAGAAAAATGATATTTTTATGCTATTTGCTTTATGAAACCTTGTTCATATGGGATGAAAGTTCATTGTAATATTGTTTGTCATGAGTTTGATCAGTGTATGCTTTGAAAATCAGAAAATATAAGGCTACATGGCTGGAATTAGTGTTAAAATACATGAAAAACACATATTTTAAGGGTAAAATTGGGGTTTTTGCTATATAAATGAGAAATATGATACGTTACACCAACTAACCCCTCGCAAAAGTTGCCATCTTTTATATTGAAAAAGCGAATGCACAGAGTTTGTCTAGCGATGAAATACCTGTAATAAAAATAAAAATAATGGTAAGTAAATGCAAAAAACACAACAATTCATCTAAGCAAGAGCTATGTCAATCAAATCAAGGCATTCAAAGTAGTAAAAAAGATTTACATGAATGTGAGATCAGATTGGTTGACCCTGCATTCAATTGTCTCATCAGAATGTGTTCTTTTGACTTGCCAAGACTCACCCAATAGTTGACTCATCCATTCCTCGAATGGACACTTGCATTGATAAGTAATATTTGTTTTCTTCAAAACATCACATGAGCCAAACAAATATGCAAACAATGAGAATGGAATAAACCAACTAAGATGCACATCTTTGGAGCCTGTGGTGGATTTCATAGCACTATTGATGTCAGATTTTATCTTGGACTTACATGCTCCTGACAACTCCAAGCTACCAATCAACCATTCACTACTAGATAGTGACGACAATGGGACATGCTACAATCTCTAGCTTTCTCTTGACAACTCCAAGCCACCAATCAACCATTCACCACTAGATAGTGGCGGCAATGGGACATGCTACAATCTCTAGCTTTCTACTACATACAATGAATTATAAAAAAAGATATTTTGAGTTGCAAGTTGACTTACATAGTTATTATCATAGATCAAAGAACCTATGTCTTCATGCCAAACATGTATCTTGCCGCTCAAACATTCCACATTCTGCCATTCATGCAAAGTTGATGGATATAGAGTCGTCAGTAAAACAAGATTGAATTAGAATACTGCAAAGATTTTTAAAACAACTCTAATGTAAAAGAACAAACAATGATAAAATTTAAAAACTTGCTGTTTTGTTTATAATTTGCCATGTAGTTCTTATCATGTATAGAGATTTGTTCATGTGTATAAACATGTTTGATCAATATTTCTCTTACTGTACTTATTCCATTGATTACTTTTCTGAACTCTAAAATTCTACCTTTCCAATGTTTGCTAGGGTTTGCAACATCCTTATGCTTGACCTTGAAACTCCCTCAAGTACTTGGGTGCATCAAAATCCAATCCAACTTATAGTACTTATCACAAATCCAATTATCAACACTATCGTTCCTATTGAAGACCTTCACTGCAAGTATGTTACCAATGTTTTTCCTCCATGAAGACATCTATAGTAACCAAATACAAAAGTTACCTATCAACGTATGTATAATTTGCAAATGTTCTCTCCAAATGAAATGAAATTTAAATGGAGCAATTTTAAAAAAACATTGTACCTGCAATTCTTTTCACAAAGAAGCCCAGAGATGTTGAACAAGAAGTTGACGTATAACAAGACCATTGTTCCTTCAATGACAAATTCCTAGAGTACAAAAACAAAAGAAATATCGAGTCAAAGCATACATATAACTTACATAGGCTTTGTCCAAATGAGTTGAAACTTAACCATGGAGAAACAGAAAAAAGTGGCAATATACCTGCGGCTCTCTTTGCAAAGAAGCCCAAAGATGTTGAAGAAGTTCAGTTTTAAAAAAATCATTGTTTTCCACCCTCAAAGACTCTGGGAGTAAAAAAAAGAAATGAAAACTCGGTATGCATATAGCTTGCATACATTTTGTCCAAACGAGATAAAATTTAACCATGGAGCAGCAAAAAACCAAGAAGACATACCTGTAACTTTGTTTACAAGGAAATCGTAAGATATTGAAGAAGAAGTTGAGTGCTCAAAAGATCATTGTTCTTGACTGTAAGAGACTCCTAGAGTACCAAAACAAAAGAAATTACATGTTAGAGAATGCACATAACTTGCACAGGTTTTGTCCAAACGAGATAAAACTTTACCATAGAACATCCATGGAAGAGAACAATATACATGTAAAGTTTTGTGAAGAAAATGTTAGGGCAAGCTCTGCTCTCATAAAACGTGTGAAACTCACTTTGTGTTTGTGTAGAGGAAATGAAATTTGATAGGGTTACAAATAGGGCAAGCAACAATGAGACTGTAAGATTTCGTCAGGAAAGAAGAAGAGAGGAAAGAGATATGATAAATTTGAGATCTGTCTAAGAAAGAGGGGAAAATTGAAAAGGAAAAAAATAAAAAGTCAAACATAAAAAAATAAGAAAATGAAAATTTGAGTCACAAACCTCTAGGAAGTGTCAGCATTGTATTCCCCACATTTTCCCTTATTTTATTGCTAAGGAAAGATTTGGGCCAAGATATGGCTAGAAGATTCATGTTACATGAATCTCGAATCCCAGCTCTATCATTGGTTAGGCCTATATTTCTTTATTCGCTCCTTAAGGGGAAAAAAAGAGAGTCCATATTTCTCCTAATGGAATATTATGGGGTTAGGGGACAACAAGATCTCTCTCAACCTCTCAACTCCAAAATAGAAGACCAACCTTTGCTGAAAATGTATCTTTTTACTGATGCAAACATCTACCCTAATGTTTTGAACCAATTGAAAGTTGTAGAAAATAGGATTATTCATTTATGCAGCAATTGTAAATCTCCACTACAAACTTTCATGAAACGTGTTGCTAAAGCTCTGGCCTCTTAGATCCCACCACTCGAAGAATTTGCTCACCAGTGATTAGCCTAGCTTTGGTGTGACCACCATCAACCTTATATAGTTCATAGGCTTTGATAGCTACCTTCTCAATTACTTTGAGCCTTCTTACTAGTAGTAATTGAAGCGCATCACCATATGTAGCCTCTCGCCAATACCGCACACCATTGATGTGTAACTCCCCCTCCAAAAACTTGTTAATCCCCAAATTTCAATGCGCCTTCATCACTTGAAGACGAGACTCGTTAGGGAGTGTCTTTACAATGTATGCATGCCATTTTCCGATAAAGATTCTTCTTCTCTTTAGCTTCTTTTGAAGACCATAGTGATACTCTTGAGCAATGAATCCTTTGAATAGTATTTGATAAATATTCCTCCTTAGTGATCCCTTGATAAAAACTCCTAGAAAACGACAACTCCTTTGATGTTTCTTCCTTCATAGAAATTGTAGAGCATAGCTTGAGAAGTTCCTCAGTGGGGGCACCAAAATGAGAGCTGAAGAGATGACTGGGTTACCTCTTACCCACCCAACTTCCAATCCTCACTAAGAGAGCTAAATAAGGACACCACCTAGCCAAAGGGAGGACATCTCTTTCTTAAGTGAATGGAAAGAACCAAAACAAAACTTCACAAGAGAGAATTTGTAGCCCATCTTAAGAAAAATGAATATAATGGAAGGTTAAGAGAGGTAATGGCTCCTAATTTCTCCTATGAACATATATATAACATGAGAAAATAAGTATTCCCCACCAATAGAGCATATGGCAAGTCTTACTTAATAATTTTAAGTATGAATGTAGAGGGAGAATTAGAAGAGAGTACATATGATTTGGACACCATATAATCTAGACGTCATATTAGAATATGAGAGAGGGAGAGAGATAAGAAGAGAGGGAGACAAGAGGAGAAGAGGTAGAGAAAGCTTGCCATTATGTATTCATAGAATGCTATATAAAAAAAAGACTCACTCATAGCTTACCTCAAATAGATGGACTAGCATGAGGGTGTTGCATAATGTGCTCTTAGTGGCTCCCCTTTGGGCTTGGTGATCTAGAGTGCTCTCATTTGCTTGTGATTGTGTCATTCTTTACATCTCCATGGGCATCTTATATAGCCTCCATGAGAGATTAGATTAAGCAAATCTTCTTAATTATCATAATCCTAGATAATGTATGGCATCTTTGATCATATGGAGAATAGTGGATGGGACAAGTCCCCATCTTGGTCATCATGCACGAAGCCAAGGGTGGTGGTCTATAAGCTAGAGAAAGGGAGCTAGATTACTAGATTACAAGAGGTGGGTGCCCAAAGCACATTATTATAATATATTTACAAGAAGGATAAAATGAGAAGTTGATGTGATAAGGGTGAAAGAGAAAATTAAATTACCTGCAGCCAAACAGTCTGTGCCTTTGTAACTTCAAATCGATGAAGAATCTAAAAAAAGTTTCCTCTGTAACTTTGTAGATCAGGTGAAAACCAATTGGGGAGTATAGGAATTTTCTCGAAATTGGATTTCCCCTGTGATTAATTAAATTTATCAAAAATGGCTTCCAAAATTTTATTTGATTTTAATTCCTTATATATATATAAATACATATAAGCATGTGACAGAGGGGGTCTATGCTTGTAAGCTTTTGTGTAAGATCCAAATGACACCATGATGTGGATATTGACTTGTGTACAAGGGTGAGGTGTCCTCTAATTATGGTGATAGATCCAAAATTTTGGTGATGTAGCTGAAACCCAAGTGTAGTTGGAGGCTAGTTCTTTGAAAAAATATATGCACTCACTCAACCCCTAGTTGTAATCCATTCCCATCTTCACTAAGATAACCCATCCCTTTTACCCTTCACATTGACATCCCTACTAAGAACTTGTTTTTTCACTTGCTAGAGTTATCATAACCGAGAAGCAATGTAGCATACCTAGTGCTTGAAGAGTAAACCCAAAGTGATAAGATGCAGGGTTTAAGCTATGGGTAAGGCTCTTGATAGGGTTTTGGCCAAATTTTGTGGTAGAAATCCGGTTTGTAAAAAACTTGAATCAATATGTAAAAGAAAACCAAAAAGAAAGATCTAAAATTAATGAAATGGCTAGAGTATAAGTTTTTATAAAATATAAAGTCAACCAATGTAACATGTTCACCTCTCCACTAGTAGGACACGTCTTAGCAGCCCATCAGAAAGAGAGTCCAGAAAGTGCCGCCCGACACTCCCACGGAATGTCATGGGGTTTGTGATCTAGGTCTTCCCAAGTCTTCCATGAAGCGAAAGCATTCCGACCGTTCCTACTTAGGATCGACCTAAATCAGGGTTTTCCTAATGGTCAAGTTCCTCGGAGGTAACTAGCGTCGAACCCCAGATGAACTACTTTATGCAGAAACATCAGGGTGGAAGCGGATTCATACTACACTTGGTTCAAGGAGAATGGAAAACGAGAGGGATGCGAAGCTCGACCTCTCTGTCCATAAGGCATAGTCCCATTTTGTTCCCCTAAAATAGTATAAATTGGGACTCTAACTTTCTAGTTTCTAGGTCATCGTTACTTTGCTGTCAATTTCATTGAGAAAAGTTCTCGGCCAACCGGGACCACCCTTCTGTAGGATGGACCCATGGTCGCATCCACCGCACTTTCCTCAGGGTTGCTTTAGTTATCTAATTACCTACCACATTTAGTTTGAAAAGTAAAAACAGCTTCCTTAATTAGCCAATTAATCACCGGTTCCTTCACGTAACTTAAGCTTTGACATAGAAAAACAATGTCAAGAAAGATCCTTTTCAGCAATTGATCTTATTTATCAGTCTTTGGAATACATCATATAATCCAGCCCGAAGGTTTTACATGAAGGCAATTCCATAATCCGCTCGAAGGCTAATCCAACAATCCTTAGGGATCACTATTCCAAGTTTCCGCCTCTAGACTAGTATGCGGGCCTCGAGATCCAATCCCGAGTCATGTCGGCCTCTTGTGTAGGACTCAGAGGCAAGGGATTTATGGCCAGAGCCCCCCCTCGCACCCAAGCATCCTCTTGCTCCAACTAGCACCCACATCGGTCCACGTACCCGGTGCGGCTAACAACCCCCTTGGTTAGGGTTAGGCAGACAGTCGGCGGTAAGTGATGCTGCCTCTCCCTTTTCTTGCCTAAGCTAAAAAGATTGACAATTTAGGGCTATCTCGTATAAAATCTACGTTGATTTACATCAATAACTATGCTCATAACCCTTTGCTTAATGCATTGAATTCAAGCTTTAATATGAAATGCATCCTTTTCTAAATACAAACTTCGATAAAAGAAGTCCATACATGAATGCCATGGGACCATTATTAATCTTATTCGCCCTTCAGCACTTAGCGCAACCTAGGATGTTATTTTCATCGCATGCAGTTTGCAAGGTACATAACTCCCTTTCATGCATTACAACTACTTGGACAATATCTAGATGGACGTCAACGATTATCTCATACGAATCACGTCCATGAATTTAAATCATAAGTGCAACATGTGCCATAAGCTTTATCCTTCTTAGCATGATATCCTCTTCTAATTTATGCATTATCATTCAAGAAGATTGCAACTGCCCTTCTAATCTATGCATTATCATTCAAGAAGATTGGAACTGTCCTTGTTGATGGGAGTGCGAGCAATTTCAATTAATCGGCATGCACTAAACCTTGTAAAAGGAATGAATAATTGCATTTAAAATTTCCAAATGTATTTAACTCGACTACGTGAATTAAAGACATGCTTAAATGCATTCTTTTCATGGGAGAATCAATTTTAAAAACTTGGGTATTGAGGTTCTAGGTGTTGCCCACATGCGAACTCGGAGTGGAAGCTCCCGCATGTACGCCTCTCACCATTTTCTTAGGAGCCATGGATGATGTAAATATTTTGATTCAGTAACTCTCCCTTGGGATACTTTCACATATCGACTCCTCTATGCCCGGGATCTTTTCTTTTGCGCAGGACACGGCCTTGCAGTTGCGGGTTTAAAGCACCCCGGGAAGGCACGAGAGAACAGGGTTTAAGGAAGCTTAAAATTGGAAGCTTCCAAAGAAGCTTCTAAGCTTCTGACAAGAGTTTACGTGGAGAGAGAAGATGATTGGGAGAGGGGGGAAGATGATGATGTGCAAGAAGATGATGATGATAATGATTATGATGATGATGGTGCAAGTGGAGGCGAGGCGACATCTTGGGTGGCAACAAGCTCGCGATGGCATGTGGCGGCTTCATGGCGTAGGGCGATAGCTCCTCTCTCTCTTCCCTCCCCCCCAAGGCTAAGGGGGAGGTCATATATAGGTTGTGAAGGGGGGAAACAGCCACCCACGTGGCTAGCTTGCATGCCTCCCCTCCCTCATGCTTCTCCACTCCACACCACTCCATCTCATGCTTTTCCCACACTCCCTCTCCCCACCATGCATCAGATGAGGGGAGGGGGTTAGTAATAAAAAAATTTGCACAAAATTTAACCATTATCCCCTTTTTTTCCCCTTTGAAGAGATGTTCCCATGCCGCCTACGGGTTTTTAGCCTCAATCTCTTTTGCATAACGCGGCTAGAGTTTATTAACGCGTGTGCGGGGTAAGCACCTAACCACCAACATTTATCGATGCAGGAGATTATTTTTGTTTGCTTTTTGTGCAGATTATGGGTCTTCAATATTTTGAAGCCGAAATATTACATTCTCTCCCCCTTAGAGGAATCGAGATGTCCTCATCTCGAGAAGAACTGGGAGTATTGTTGGTTGAGAGTACTTTCATCCATCCAAGTGGCATCCTCTTCGGGATAATCTTTCCACTGGACGAGGTATTCTCTCAAGGTTCTAGATCTCAAATGCCTCTCCCTAACATCTAAGATCCTATGAGGCCATAGTTCAAGGACTCCTTGGCTAGGCATTACAACTTGTTGATCATCAAGCACATGACTAGGGTTAGGTACATACTTGTTCAGTAGGCTGATATGGACTACATTATGAACTTTTAGGTTCTCAGGGAGTTATAATCTGTAAGCATTAGGCCCTAGGCACTTGAGAATCTTGTAAGGTCCACAATACCTTGGACTTAGCTTTTTGTGTTTACCCAAGGATAGGGAACTCTTCTTTGGACGTATGCGAATGAAGACCATATCACCTTCCGTGAAGGATCTGTCTTGACGTTTTAGGTCTACGTAAGCCTTTCGCCTGTCCTTGGTGACTTGGATGTCTTGTCTTATTGATTTGATTTGGTCATCCATATCTTCTAGTATCCGCTTTGGAGCTTGAACCCTTAAGGTTGGATCTGAAAACTTTAAAGGACTTCGGCAATCATGCCCATACAATGCTTGAAAAGGGGTCATTTGAATGCTTTGTTGGTTGAAAGCATTGTAGGCAAATTCAACCAGTGGCAAATATTGAATCCACTTTTTGGGTTCGCAACAGTAGTGTGTCCTAAGCATATCCTCAATAACTTGGTTGAGTCACTCCGTTTGACCATCGGTTTGGGGATGGTAAGCTGTACTGAAACATAGTTGAATCCCAATGGCCTCGAAGATAGCCCTCCAAAAATGTGATGTGAAGAGAGAGTCACGATCACTAATGATCCTTTTTGGGTAACCCATGCAGTTTGAAAATTTCCTTGATGAATAACCTTCCGATGTCTGAGGCTTTATAGTTTGTCTTAACAGGAATAAGATGTGCAACCTTGGTGAGCATATCCACCACAACCATAATGGAGTTGTATCCTCCATGAACTTGGGGCAGGCCAACAATAAAATCCATACTAATGAGTTTCCATTTCATTTGGGGAATGTCAAGTTGTTGCAACTTCCCTGGCATTTTGACATGTTCAGCCTTAATGTATTGACAATACAAACATTTCGTGACATATTTGAGAACGTCAGCTTTAAGCCTCTCCCAATAATAGCTCTTTGTAACTGCATTGAGGGTCTTGGCATAACCACGATGTCCTGAAAAAGGGGAGTCATGGGCTTCCCAAAGTATCTTTTGCTTGAGTGACTGGCTTGCCAGTATACATAATCTCGTTCTATAGTAGACAAGTCCATTATCGATAGAGAATTCTTGATACTTTGTTTGTAGCTTCGGGTCTTGATCCTTGATAGGGATCTCCCTGAGCAATTTTTGATAGGTTGGGTCATGGCATGTCTCTTCTCTAGCTAGCTCAAGTTTGGCATGGATACCTTTGTGGCTAGAGATCTGGCTATTGATGGATCTTGCAAAATCAAAGAATTTAGAAATGCCTTGCGACTGAGTGCATCGGCAACTACATTCTCCTTTCCAGGCCGGTATTTGATTTCAAAATCATATTCCTCCAGCACTTTAATCCATCGACGTTGCCTCATATTGAGCTCATTTTGGGTAAAAATCCATTTAAGACTTTTATGATCCGTTACTAGGGTAAACTTGTTACCTAGCAAGTAGTGCCTCCAAAGCTTGAGAGCATGGATGACAGCTAAGAGCTCCAGATCGTGGGTAGCATAATTCCTCTCATGGCTCTTCAGTTTCCTTGAAGAGTATGCTACAGGATGACCTTCGTGCATAAGCACACATTCTAAGGCAAGTGTGCTAGCATCAGCTATTACTTCAAACTCCTTACTAAGGTCTAGAAGTTTCAGGATGGGTGCTGATATCGAGCTTTGCTTTAATTTGTCAAAGCTAGACTATTCAGCAGGTGACCATACAATTGATGCTTGCTTCTTTAGTAGATCGGTCAACGCCGCTGCAATCAAAGCATAGTTTTTTATAAAGACCCTGTATCATCCTGTCAATCTAAGAAAACTACATATTTCTTTGATAGTTTTTGGTGTTGGCCACTCCAGAACGTCTCTGACCTTGGCCGGATCTACTGAAATTCCTTCCGCTGATACAATGAATCCTAGATATTCAATGTATCGCTTGAAAAATGCACACTTCTTCTTCTCGGCATAAAGTTTGTGTGCCCTCATTGTTTCAAGGACAATGCGAAGCTGGGGTTCATGGTCTTCTTCCTGTTTGGAATAGACTAAGGTATCGTCAAAGAAGATGAGTACAAAGTCATCAAGATAGGGCCTAAAGATATCCTGCATTAACCTATTGAAGGTAGCAGGTGCATTTGTCAGCCCGAATGACACAACTAGGAACTCAAAGTGTCCATATCTTGTGCTAAATGCCGTCTTTGGGATATCTTCTTCCTTGATCCTTATCTGATAATATCCAGACCCGAGATCAATCTTGGAGAAGATCTTTGCTCCTTGAAGATGGTCAAGAAGTTCATCTATTCTTGGAATGGGATATTTGTTCTTAATGGTTGATTGATTCAACCCTCTGTAGTCCAAGAATAGCCGAAGAGTTCCATCTTTGTTCTTCTGGAACAACACTAGAGCTCCCCATGGTGAACGGCTAGGACGGATATAGCCTTGGTCCAACAATTGCTTGAGTTGCTCCTTCAGCTCAATCGCTTCCAGGATGGACATTTTATATGGCCTCTTTGCAATTGGTGCAACTCCTCGTGATAACTTGATTTCATGATCAACTTCCCTTTGAGGAGGAAGTTCTGTCAGCTCATCAGGAAATACGTCTACGTACTTCTTTAGCCATGAAGGTTCTTCCCTAGACTCCTGATTTTTATCTAGCTTATTTAGCTTAATCAAATAGACAGGTAAGGTAGCCCCTTTCTAACTCCTTTCATTATCCGAGATGCTTTGGCTAGTTGAATTTTGGGCTTACCAGCCTCTCCTTGAGTTGTGACCAATTCCCTTTCAAAATTTCAAAAGGAAACTTGACCCTTTCCACAGTGAATGTGGGCATCATTAGGTTTAAGCCAATCCATTCTGAGCAAAGACTCGTGGATACCTAGGTTCATAACCCTAAATCTGACCGAAGTCGAATTTTCACCCAGTAGGAACCTCACCTTAGCAGTTTGCTTAGTACAAGTGACCTCATGACCATTTCCTAATTCCACAAGTAAAGTAGGTGCATCTATTATGGCTATTCCTAATCTTCTTGCATAGACTAGTAAGATAAAGAAATGTGTATTGCCACAATGAATCAAGGTTTTGAAGCTTTTACCTTGATAATCCGAAGGAGTTTGAATCACCGAGAACTGGCAATTCGGGCCTTTCTTGTGAAGGGTGGTATGAACCCTTACCCTCTCAATGTCAGCTTCTAGGGTTGGATCTTCTTCATCACACGGCTCATTGTTGGCAACACTAGAGGTTCTCCCTCTGGCCCTGACGATGACTCCTTGGCCACGGACAGTTCCTTGGGATGGTCCTTGACGTTGTCCTCCGTTAAGCTTGGGACACTGCCTTTTAAAGTGACCAGGCTTGTTGCAATGGAAGCAATGGAGATTGGGGCCATTACCTGGAGTAGAAATGAAATTATTGATAGTGTTGGTCCTAGCTTTCTTCCTTTGTCCCGGATTTTGGCCTTGCGCTCTCTTTGCCTGGGACCTATACACTCCTTTTTTCTAATCCTTGTAAGACCAAGTCTTGTTATTTCTTGGTCTAGTTTGCGCTTCCTGAATTATGGGCGCAGCTCGAATGAGCACGTCTTGAAGATCTGTTGGGCGCATTGATTCGAGGCGGGTGTTTATAGGTGGGTTTAATCCGGCACAAAACTTCGACACCTGTTGTGTCATATCCATTTGTGGCGCGTACTTCAAAAGAGAGACGAACTTTGAATAATAAGCATCAAGAGATAGATCGAGCTGCTTCAGTTCATAGAACTCGTTCATCTTCTGCGTGCGGTAGGCAGGTGGTAGATATCTCCCTCGCACAGCTTTCTTAAGTTTCTCCCAAGTAACTGACGCTTTCGAGATCCCTTGGTCTCTGCACCATTGCTTCCACCAAAGTCTTGCTTCACCGGTAAGCTTCAGTTTGGCCAGCATCGCTTGGTTCGCGGGGTGCAGTACCTGCTGCTTCGAAATAATCTTCCATGGATTTGATCTAGATCTCGGCATCTATTTGAATGGTCCTTTCCTTACCATCGAATTCTGGTGGCTTGATCTGCTTGAGAAGAAACTTCTTCTCCTAAATCACGACTGTACTTGGTGTAGGGGTCGGACTAGGAATCTGCACTTGAGGTTGTGCCTGGGCATTAAAATTATTTACATTAAAAACTTACTAAACATTTCTCACATTACATTACATGCCCAGTTTAGCTTTTAGCCAAGTGACCTAATCACTTAACTTCTTTATCAATACTCGAAGTCAAGATAATCATTGATAAAAAGTCTATTTCATTCATATGGGCATAGCCCTTTCTAGTACAATTATTTTTAGGAAGATGGAACAAGCTGATACATTAATTCGGGGACAATAAGATTGTGTTACATTCAGCTACGGAAACTAAGTAATAATGTGGATTGGGGTCATGGATTTTGAGGAATTGATAGGTCGTAGGAAGATTAGGGTATCCTTTCCTTTGATATCATTCTTTTCATAACGTCCCAACACCTTGATTGTGTCGGCAGGGATTATTCGGGTCACTTCCTCATACACATACGTGTTTTGCTTGATCTTTTTCACCGACATGTAGGGTTGCATTTGCGTGAGCCTCAACAAAGATGAACAACTTCACGATCTTTAAGTCCTTCATCCACTTGATTCTCTTCAAGTTGATCCGAAGTTACACAAGTCGGTGGGCAGCTATGTAATAAATTCCTGAATCACCCATACATCTCCGTTCCACATACAGGGGTGAAGGATTGTAGATGCGGTCTTGGATATTCATCATATCTAACCTTCGTCAATAATCCGAAGCATGCATCGTAGTGGTAAACATAACCTGGAACACCAAGAATTTGTTCCATGCTTCCCGACTCTGCAGGTCAGCATTAATAAATAAGTAAGGAAATGTTCTTAACAACAACATTTGCTCTACTTCACCTCATTAGGTTTTCTTGTAAATATTAGATCCTCGTTTGTTTGCTCTAATACCAACTGTAACGTGTCCACCTGTCCACTACTAGGACACATCTTAGCAGCCCATCGGGAAGAGAGTTTAGAAAGCGCCGCCCGACAGTCCCATGGAATGTCACGAGGTTTGCGATCTAGGTTTTCTCGAGTTTGCCACGAAGCGGAAGCATTCAAACGTTTCCACTTAGAATCGACCTGAATCAGGGTTTCTCTAATGGTCAAGTTCCTCGGAGGTAACTAGCATCAAACCCCAGATAAACTACTTTACACAGAAACATCAGGGTTGAAGTGGATTCATACTGCACTTGGTTCAAGGAGAATGGGAAATGAGAGGGACGCAAAGCTCGACCTCTCTACCCATATGGCATAGTCCCATTCCGTTCCCCTAAAATAGTATAAATCGGGACTCTAACTTTCTAGTTTCTAGGTCATCGTTACCTTGCTGTCAATTCTGTTGAGAAAAGTTCCCGGCCAATCGGGACCACCCTTCCGTAGGACAGACCCATGGTCGCATCCACCGCACTTTCCTCAGGGTTGCTTTACTTATCTAATTACCTATCACATTTAGTTTGAAAAGTAAAAATAGCTTCCTTAATTAGCCAATTAATCACCGATTTCTTTACGTAACTTAAGCACTGGCATAGAAAAACAATGTCAAGAAAGTTTCTTTTTAGCAATTGATTTTATTTATCACTCTTTGGAATACATCATATAATCCAGCCTGAAGGCTATTCCATAATCCGCCGTAAGGCAATTCCATAATCCACCCGAAGGCTAATCCAGCAATCCTCAAGGATCGCTATTCTAAGTTTCCACCCATAGACTAGTATGCAGGCCTCAAGATCTAATCCTGAGTCACGTCGGCCTCTTGTGCAAGACCGGGAGGCAAGGGATTTACGGCCAAAGCCCCCCCTGGCAAACAAGCATCCTCTTGCTCCAAGTAGCACCCACAGAGAGATCTCTCGCGGCGGGTTCGGTCCACGTACCCGGTGCGGCTAACAACCCCCTTGGTTAGGGTTAGGCAGACAGTCGGCGGTAAAACTGATGCTGCCTCTCCCTCCGGGCCTTCAACCTGAAGCATTAATTATTTTTCCATCTTTAGTTCCTTGAGCAAAGAAGTATAAACAGTGCTCCTAACTGTACAAACACAATCAATCTAGTGGTCTTTTGTTTAGCCAACTACTAAGGTGTGAATCCTTCTCTCCGAATGCATCCAGCATTCGATCCGGGATCAATTTGCGACTTGGCAAGATCCCCAAGGGTTTTGTTGCTCGATTAGCCTTTTTATCCTTGGGTTAGGGTTTATACCCTGCTAACCCAATCAACAAATACCTTAGGTTTCCTTACATTAGGGTCAATAATTCTTGGGCAACCTTGTCACCCTATCTTGATTGGTCAATTGCTCGCTAGGAAATTCATAATTACCCTAACTTGGCAACTCAGCCTCACAGAAGGGTGATGTAGCATGATGTCTACTCATCCTCTAGAAAATTAGACTTGTTCTTAGAACTTGCCAACCTTGTTCTAAGGAGTGGCAATACCATTTTGTGATTTAACACAAAATCATGCGACGTTGCAACTTGTTGCACGAGACAAGTGTCGCATCTATCTTGTGGGATCATTTCTCCCATCAAACGGTGTTCCTTGGTCAATAAATACATTTGGTAGGGTTTATGATGTTCTCTTGACCCAACCCCAACCCTGACCCTACTAGGCCAATGACACTTAGCCCTAGGGTTTCCAATTTCCCTACAGAAGTCTAGTATTAGGCTAACTTACCCTAGGGTAAAAACCCTAGATTGTTCTTGCATGGGCATCTAACTAACCTTAACATTCCGCGAATGTGGGTAGGACCTTTGAGGTCAGAATTATCAAGTTGGTTTTTGCAAGTGCGATACTAGGCATAATTTTTTTGCAGCTTAGCTTTTCCTAGTGCATTGAGGTGATCATCATTTGAGTTACACCATTACAAGCGATATATCTATTCGATCTAGTTGTCTTGGGACAAGAGGTGATCTCTTCTTAGAGATGCAAATACTTCTTCCTAAAAAGATGTAAATAATTTCAAATACAACATTCCATGCAAATATGCGATTCATAGATTTTTTTCCTTTTATATAAATATGAAATTTACAATGGCCATTCCCTTTTGTTGCCTAAGCTAAAAAGATTGTCAATTTAGGGCTATCTCATATAAAATCTACATTGATTTACATCAAGAACTATGCTCATAACCCTTTGCTTAATGCATTGAATTCAAGCTTTAATATGAAATGCATCCTTTTCTAAATACAAACTTCGATAAAAGAAGTCCATACATGAATGCCAAGGGACCATTATTAATTTTATTCGTCCTTCAGCACTTAGCCCAACCTAGGATGTAATTTTCACCGCATGCAATTGGCAAGGTACATAAATCCCTTTCATACATTACAACTACTTGGACTACATCTAGATGGAGGTCAACGATTATCTCATACGAATCACGTCCATGAATTTAAATCATAAGTGCAACATGCGACATAAGCTCTATCCTTCTTAGCATGATATCCTCTTCTAATTTATGCATTATCATTCAAGAAGATTGCAACTGCCCTTGTTGACGGGAGTGCGTGCAATTTCAATTAATCGGCATGCACTAAACCTTGTTAAAGGAATGGATAATTGCATTTAAAATTTCCAAATGTATTTAACTCGACTACGTGAATTCAAGACATGCTTGAATGCATTCTTTTCATGCGAGAATCAATTTTAAAAACCTGGGTATTGAGGTTCGAGGTGTTGCCCACACGCGAAATCCGAGTGGAAGCTCCCACATGTGCGCCTCTCACCATTTTCTTGGGAGCCATGGACGACGCAAATATTTTGATTTAGCAACTCTCCCTTGGGTTACTTTCGCGTATTGATTCCTCTCTGCCCGGGATCTTTTCTTCTGCGCAGGACGCAGCCTTGCAGTTGCAGGTTTAAAGCACCTTGGGAAGGCACGAGAGAACAGGGTTTAAGGAAGCTTCCAAAGAAGCTTCTAAGCTTCTGACAGGAGTTTACGTGGAGAGAGAAGATGATTGGGAGAGGGGGGAAGATGACGATGAGCAGGAAGATGATGATGATAATGATTATGATGATGATGGTGCAGGTGGAGATGAGGCGGCAGCCTGGGCGGCAGCGAGCTGGCGATGGCATGTGGCGGCTTCATGGTGCAGGGCGGCAGCTCCTCTCTCTCTTCCCTCTCCCCCAAGCTTAAGGGGGAGGTCATATATAGGTTGTGGAGGGGGGAATAGCCATCCACGTGGATGGCTTGCATGCCTCCCCTCCCTCGTGCTTCTCCACTTTCCTTTTTTTTCCCTTTGAAGAGATGTTCCCGTGCGGTCTACGGGTTTTTAGCCTTGACCTCTTTTGCATAACGTGGCTGGAGTTTATTAACGCGCATGCAAGGTAAGCACTTAACCACCAACATTTACCGATGTGGGAGATTATTTTAGTTTGCTTTTTGCGCGGATTACGGGTCTTCAATATTTGGAAGTGGAAATATTACAATGAAAGATTTAAAGAGAGTATTGAAGGAGGAAATGCTAAACAATGAAGTTGAGTTTACCCTAGGTAAAATTATTGGGATCATGAAGTGGGAGTCATATGAGGAAATCATAGACAACATAAAGAGGAAGAGACATTTTGTGGGTGAACGGCAAACCCATGTTTGATTCAAAGTGAGGAGGAGCCTATCATGCTGGGTATTTAAATTGAAGAGATGGATGCATAGAGTAATTCCAATGACTGGGTTATTAATAGTGTCATAGGATGTAAGAAGATAGTAAAGAGTGTACAACCCATGTCTGATTCAAAGTGAGGAGGAGCCTATCATGCTGGGTATTTAAATTGAAGAGATGGATGCATAGAGTAATTCCAATGATTTGGTTATTAATAGTGTCATAGGATGTAAGAAGATAGTAAAGAGTGTACAACCTCTACATAGTACATAGAGGATGATGTATCTAACATGATACGCCACAACCATTATTACAAAGAACAATTGGGCCTGAGCGACTATTGCAAAAGTGGTCAAGATTGGTGAGTTAGAGAAACCATGCATTGCTTTAATTGATCATGGTTTTGAGATAAATACCATGACTCATAGCTTATATCGGGAAGATAAATGGTCTCTTGATGGAGAACATGAATGACAGATACATGCAACTAATAACACTGCTAGGGAGTTTTATGCACCCTTCCCAAGCATAAAGGTTTTCATAGGAGATGTCCATGATGATCAATACTTTTTCATGCATGATCCTTGGTCATATCCTATTGTTTTGGGATAGCCCTATATGAGTTTTGCATAGAAATTGATGTCATGGATGATGGATTTGTGTATGTGTGGGTCAAAAATAAAGATGAGAAATAGGCTATATAACTTAGGGAAATTTTTGTAAACTATTCAAGGAATATGGATACATGGAGAGATTAATCTTTGCCCTTGAAAGAGCTAGAATTTCATTGAGTACCATTGTTAATTAGGTTGACAATGGTACATGAAGGGAAAAGCTCTTACCTCTAGGCATAACAGCTTTTTCTTGCAGGTTTATGAGACTATCTGCATAAGGTCTTGTGAGCTATCTGAGAGTTGGAGGGATGAATGAATAAAGCTGCTAGGTAGTAAGTTAGTAGGAAAGAGAAAAAGTTGAGAAGTCACGGTTCATTACAAGATGATGAAAGCATTATAAGGATGTATGATGGTATTTCATGTTCAAATACTATTGTAGAAATTTCAGCCATGGTGAAATTAGAAAAGCAAGGTGATTTTAGTTGTATGCAAGGGCATTCATTGGATATGTTGTTACACGAGCGATGATCAAGAGCAAGCCTCACTCACAACCTGATAACGAGATGTTAAGGAGTGCCGGTTGGGGTAATTGACTTTGTCAAATGCACAAAACAACTTGAAAAAGTAAAATATTTGACAAAACACCAGGAATCACACATGAAAACAAGACAACACACAATGCCTCTTGAAGCTCAAAACAACTAAAAACCTGAATGTGGGTAGAGCATCACACAACCACAACACAACGAAAATACCAAAAATTCGAAAAAAAACTAAGTGAGATATATTTTCATACCTTAACAACCTTGAGCCGATGCTCGACGCTTTAACACCCAAAAGCTCCAACTTCCAAATTGGCATGACAAGAGCTCACTCTAGCATGCGACCCTCCACTCTCCTCTCTCACAAAATACAATTGTAATCAAGGGGGAAGGCCCTTAACTCTCCATTCTCATCTTCTTATATAGTTTTCTATCCACACTCACACACATTAGGCTTTTTGCTTTCAGCTTTTGGCTTTTGCTTTTCTACTGTTTTTTAATATTTTCATTTTTTATTCCCTATGCTTGTTTGCAACTTGTTTGGATTATAACTTCGTCATTTGAACTCCGAATATAGTTGTTCGGGTACTCAAAACAATTGGAATGCATTTGGTCGACAAGCCTGCGTGGGCAAAATTTTGAAAATCTTTCAAAAATGGGAAAAAATACTGATTTATGTAAATCGCATCATTTTTCTCCATCTCTTGAACGATTTATTCTCTTCTTTGGCCTATTGTTATTGTAATTGCACACACTTTCAGCACACAAATAATTATTAACTTTGGTTTTTTAATTATGTGAATTGCTAATTATAGGTGGTTGAATAATTGTGTGTTTCCTGGCACGTCTAAGATAATTGGTCATCTGTGTTGAGTGTTGAAATGACTTGTTTTTTGGCTGATTTTTGTTGTTTTTGAGAGCTGAATGGTTGATTTTATGAGATGATTGATTGATTTAGAAGTGGTTTGAGAATGTTTTGGATGATATTGATTGTGTTTTGGAAGATCATGATGTTTGTTGGTGGTTCTGTGATGTTCTGATAGGTTCTGAATGGTTCTGTATACCTTCTGTTTTGCTCTGTTTTGCTCTGTTTTGTTCTGATTGTCTTTTGTAAGGAGGGATGGAGTATTGATTAATGAAGATTGAGATCTTGTGAAAGCTTATTGAATAGTTTGTGAGAGTTTGGAATGGTTTGAGAATGAGTTATGTGGTTTTGATGACCTTCTGTAACCTTCTGTAGGTCTTCTGTAGAGCTTCTGCTTCTGTTCTGTTTCTGTTCTGTTCTGTACTGTAGTTGTTCTGGTACTATTCTGTAGACTGTTCTGTATGCTTCTGTAAGTGTTCTGTGGAATGTATGTGTGACTTTGGGAAAGTTTTCTAGCCTTGGAAAGAGGTGAATACAAGTGCAAAAGAGCTTAAAGAAGTGAAAGAAGTAGCTGCTGAAGACTCAAGTGAAGACTAGAGTGAAGTGACAGTAGTGAGCTATGAAAAGACACTGTAGTGGCTCTGGTGACTCTTCATATCAGACATACCTCTTGGAAGGGGTATCCACGACCTAAGAGTGATTATTGAGAGTAATTTTTGAGAGATTGTAGTGAGGACATGATGTATTATTGATAGAGAGAAAGAGAGAGAGTCAAAGATAGCCAATTCTACTCAAACAGAGTGATTGTATATGAGAGATTGAGAGAGAAGACTATGAAGATATTGAAGATGAATACTATGTAATGTATTTCCATTAAAAGATGGTGTATTCTTTGCTTTCTTTGTTCTATAGATGGATTTTATGAAGATATTGAAGAATATGGTTGATTCTATCAAATCCGTGGGAGATCTATATGATGCTGCATGAAGATTTGTTGTGCCTGGTGTTCTTTTCTTCATTGTGATCATATGAAACATGATAAACAAGCTTGTTGATGTTACAAGATAGATTTTCTTGCAAGAGAATTCCCTTTTCCTTGGTGTTCCCTTTGGGGCTCCATGTTTTTGGTGCGCAGCGCAGGAACCTTGCCATCAACAAGCACCAGAAGAGGCTGAAAATGAAGGAAATTGCATTGCCAAGAAGAGAAGAATTCAATGGATGTTTGTAAAGTTCCTTCTTCCACTGAAGAGTTGGAGTTTCTCATAATCAAAGCCACTTTCCACAAGAAGTTCATCCCACAATGGCGGAAACACATCACCATCATGATGCATGCTTTATGTGGTGGACAGTTTCCTCTTCCTATTGAAGCAGCAGAAACTTGCATCTTGGTGGCAAACTGTTTGGGAACGAACTGAAGAGCAGAAACAGAGAGAATGACCAGTGGAATGTATGTGTGACTTTGGGAAAGTTTTCTAGCCTTGGAAAGAGGTGAATACAAGTGCAAAAGAGCTGAAAGAAGTGAAAGAAGTAGCTGCTGAAGACTCAAGTGAAGACTAGAGTGAAGTGACAGTAGTGAGCTATGAAAAGACACTGTAGTGGCTCTGGTGACTCTTCATATCAGACATACCTCTTGGGAGGGGTATCCACGACCTAAGAGTGATTATTGAGAGTAATTTTTGAGAGATTGTAGTGAGGACATGATGTATTATTGATAGAGAGAAAGAGAGAGAGTCAGAGATAGCCAATTCTACTCAAACAGAGTGATTGTATATGAGAGATTGAGAGAGAAGACTATGAAGATATTGAAGATGAATACTATGTGATGTATTTCCATTCAAAGATGGTGTATTCTTTGCTTTCTTTGTTCTATAGATGGATTTTATGAAGATATTGAAGAATATGGTTGATTCTATCAAATCCGTGGGAGATCTACATGATGCTGCATGAAGATTTGTTGTGCCTGGTGTTCTTTTCTTCATTGTGATCATATGAAACATGATAAACAAGCTTGTTGATGTTACAAGATAGATTTTCTTGCAAGAGAATTCCCTTTTCCTTGGTGTTCCCTTTGGGGCTCCATGTTTTTGGTGCGCAGCCCAGGAACCTTGCCATCAACAAGCACCAGAAGAGGCTGAAAATGAAGGAAATGGCATTGCCAAGAAGAGAAGAATTCAATGGATGTTTGTAAAGTTCCTTCTTCCACTGAAGAGTTGGAGTTTCTCATAATCAAAGCCACTTTCCACAAGAAGTTCATCCCACAATGGCGGAAACACATCACCATCATGATGCATGCTTTATGTGGTGGACAGTTTCCTCTTCCTATTGAAGCAGCAGAAACTTGCATCTTGGTGGCAAACTGTTTGGGAACGAACTAAAGAGCAGAAACAGAGAGAATGACCAGTGGAATGTATGTGTGACTTTGGGAAAGTTTTCTAGCCTTGGAAAGAGGTGAATACAAGTGCAAAAGAGCTGAAAGAAGTGAAAGAAGTAGCTGCTGAAGACTCAAGTGAAGACTAGAGTGAAGTGACAGTAGTGAGCTATGAAAAGACACTGTAGTGGCTCTGGTGACTCTTATATCAGACATACCTCTTGGGAGGGGTATCCACGACCTAAGAGTGATTATTGAGAGTAATTTTTGAGAGATTGTAGTGAGGACATGATGTATTATTGATAGAGAGAAAGAGAGAGAGTCAGAGATAGCCAATTCTACTCAAACAGAGTGATTGTATATGAGAGATTGAGAGAGAAGACTATGAAGATATTGAAGATGAATACTATGTGATGTATTTCCATTCAAAGATGGTGTATTCTTTGCTTTCTTTGTTCTATAGATGGATTTTATGAAGATATTGAAGAATATGGTTGATTCTATCAAATCCGTGGGAGATCTACATGATGCTGTATGAAGATTTGTTGTGCCTGGTGTTCTTTTCTTCATTGTGATCATATGAAACATGATAAACAAGCTTGTTGATGTTACAAGATAGATTTTCTTGCAAGAGAATTCCCTTTTCCTTGGTGTTCCCTGTGGGGCTCCAATCTACAGTGGGAGGGGGACCAAGATAATTGGTCATCTCCCCCATGAATTGTTCCTTGTTGAATGGGTGTTGGAGGATCTAGGATTCCACAACTACACAAGAAAAATCATATTACCCTCTGTAGATAAAACATATTACATACAGCGTCTATACCTGCGTGTTTGTGCGCATCTATACTTGCGTCTCTTTGGGCATCTGTCAGCGTGTGTATCATCGCGTGTACACTACAGAGCACACGCGCTCAAAGACGCGCCCTCAGAGAAACATTTTTCGCGTCTATATCTGCGTCTACACTGATATGTAGATGCGCTATCAGATGCGCTCTGTCGGCTGATTTTAGGCCGACGACCGCCATTGATTATTTACAAAACGCAATACATAATGGAATCACAAATCCCAAATACACAGACAGAGCAGAGAGAGGAAGAGAGAGGAAGAGAGAAACACACACAGAGAGAGAGAGAGAGAGAGAGAGAGAGAGAGAGAGAGAGAGAGAGACTCAACTTGGGTGTTTGGTGTGGCGGTGGTGGTGGCTCTTCTTCCTTCTCCTTCTTCCTCTCCTTGGTAAGTTACCCTCCCTTGCTGCTTGCTGCTTCTTCTAGTTCTCCTCTCTCTTGTTCTCTCTTTCTTCCTCTCCTTGGCTTTCCTTTTTCCCTTCTTGTGTGTTTGAAATGAAAGAAGAGGTGAGTCATGAGGAGGTGAGGCATGAAGAGACTAGGTGAGGCATGAAGAGACTGCATGTCGGCTAAACTCAAGCTTCAGAACTGCAAAAAACGTAGGAAAGGAAAGGCGTAGTTTGAAAAGAAATGATTTAAGTATGATTTGAATTTTGACATGTGCGTCTATTTTTGCGTGTATATGCGCATCTATTGTTCAGGTAGACGTGATTATAGATACAATGATAGACGCAGAAATAGACACGGAATGAGAGAGGGAGAGGGAGAGGGAGAGGGGGAGAGAAGAAAACATAATATGGAAAGGAGAGAGAGAGAGGGAGGGAGAAGAAATGAGAGAAGGAGAGGAAGAGAGCCAAAGGAAATGAGAGAGGAAGATGAGAGAGAAAAAGAAAGAGAGAATGAGAGGAGAGAGAAAAAGAGATAAGATGTTAAACATAATAAGAAAATAGAGCAAGACAGGGTATGGCCCTTGCACGACATCCACATCTGTGCACGACATCAACCGTGACTGGCCCCTGCAGCATGAGGCCTCCTCTGTGCCCTACTGCAAAACACAAACCAAATTGCCATCAAGACGATTCTTGCATGCACGCAATCACTTCCTTGCGGAAGTACTTTCATGAGTGGTTTCAAGTTATATCTAGCAGAACAAGCTCCTTACAAAGGTCAATCCAAATCAAAGGCTCTTCCTCAAGGCCTTTCAGTTGAGTCTCTCATCGTCGACTACCTCAAGAAAGTATCACAATTTATCTTGCATTACCTGAGGGACGGGTATGGTGGGCAATTTATGATGAAGGATATTCAATGGTGTCTTTCCGCGCCAACAATATGGGAGAAGCTGCCAAGCAAAAGATGAGGAAATGTGCTCAGGAAGTTGGTATGGTCAAGGGAGTGTCAAGCAGCACATGCTCACAGGATGCTAGCCCTCATCTATTAAGAGTAGTTCTGGAGCCAGAGGCTGCATCTTTGCATTCTCTCCAAAATGCTAGATTCCTATCCATTAGAGAAGGAGAAAAGTTTGTTGTGGTTGATGTGGGCGGAGCCACTATTGATTTGCTGGTGGGAGAGGATTTGCAAAAATCTGAGGCTGATGCTGCAGCGTTAGATGCGACCTTATTGTGGCTTCAAAACTAATGAATGATCTGCATTTTAATAATTATCCTTGGACCTAATGCCAGTTCGGTTGTCCAGCTCACTTGTGAAATGGTCTTGGTCCAAGTTGCTTATATTGTTAGCCCATGCCAGTACCCAAAAAGTGTCACCTGATTGATAGCTGTCTTTTTACAGACTCCTCTACCCTGTAGTGTTCTGACCTTTGCATTGTAAGCCTTGTGTATTCCAACCTCCCTCCTTCTGTATTCCAACCTCCCATGCCAATGAGAGAGGGAGAGGAGAGAGAAAAAGGAATGAGAGAGAGGAGAGAGAAAAATGAATGAGAGAGGGCAAGGGAGATGAATGAGAGAGAGAGGAGAGAGAAAAAAGAGAGAGGGAAGGAGAGGAAGGAATGGGAGAGGGCAAGGGAGGGAGAGGAATGAGAGAGAGAGGAGAGAGAAAAAGAGAGAGGGAGGGAGAGGAATGAGAGGGAGAGGAGAGAGAAAAGGAAATGAGAGAGAGAGAGGAGAGAGAAAAAGAGAGAGCGATGAGATAACTTGCTTATTGATTCGATGTGTATTTCTAATTCTATGGTTTTTATCATGCGCACACGTGCATACTCAAGAATCAATTGTCAATTTTAAAGCTAAATTGAATTTTCCATAATAAAAAGGAAGTATCTTTTATCATCTTCAAGTACGTAGAGAAATCACGAGATACATATTGCAATGCTTGCTACTAATTGTAAGGTTTCTGTCACTTGCTGCTAATTACTTATATCAGTCTTGTCAACTGGAGGAACTGCCATTCATTAGAGAGCAATGAAAAAGTAATTATTAACTCTATTTTTTTAATTCAATGATTCAATGTGTATTCTTAATTCTATGCTTTTTATCATAGCACATGTGCATGCTCAAGAATATATTTCAGGTGGTTAAATAATTATTAACTTTGGTTTTTTAATTTTGTGAATTACTAATTTTAGGTGGTTGAATAATTGTGTCTGCTGGCGCGTCTAAGATAAATAGTCATCTGCAGTGGGAGGGCGACCAAGATAATTGGTCATCTCCCCCATGAATTTCTCCTTGTTGAATGGGTGCTATAGGATCCATGATTCCACATCTACACAAGAAAAATCATATTACCTTGTGTAGATAAAACATATTACATACAGCGTCTATACCTGCATCTTTGTGCGCGTCTATACCTGCGTCTCTGTGGGCATTTGTCAGCATGTGTATCATCGCGTGTACACTGCAGAGCACACTCGCCAGCACATGTGCTCAAAGACGCGCCCTCAGAGAAACATTTTTTGCGTCTATATCTGCGTCTACATTGATATGTAGATGCGCTATCAGACGCGCTCTGTCGGGCTGATTTTAGAACAACGACCGCCATTGATGATTTACAAAATGCAATACATAATGGAATCACAAATCCTAAACACACAGACAGAGAAGAGAGAGGAAGAGAGAAAAAGAGAGAGAGAGAGAGAGAGAGAGAGAGAGAGAGATACTCACCTTGGGTGTTTGGTGTGGCGGGTGGTGGTGCTCCTTCCTTCTCCTTCTTCCTCTCCTTGGTAAGTTTGCCTCCCTTGATGCTTGCTTGCTTGCTTGCTGCTTCTTCTTGTTCTCCTCTCTCTTGTTCTCTCTTTCTTCCTCTCCTTGGCTTTCCTATTTCCCTTCTTGTGTGTTTGAAATGAAAGAAGACGTGAGTCATGAGGAGGTGAGGCATGAAGAGACTAGGTGAGGCATGAAGAGACTGCATTTCCACTAAACTCAAGCTTCAGAACTGCAAAAGACACAGGAAAGGAAAGGCGTAGTTTGAAAAGAAATGATTTGAGTATGATTTGAATTTTGACGTGTGCGTCTATTTTTACGTGTATATGCGCGTCTATTGTTCAAGTAGACACGATTATAGACGCAAAGATAGACGCTGAAATAGACGCGGAATGATAGAGGGAGAGGGAGAGGGAGAGGGGGAGAGAAGAAAACATAATATGGAAAGGAGAGAAAGAGAGCCAAAGGAAATGAGAGAGGAAGAGGAGAGAAAAAAAAAAGAGAGAATGAGAAGAGAGAGAAAAAGAGATAAGATGTTAAACATAATAGGCAAATAGAGCAAGATAGGGTATGGCCCTTGCACGACATCCACATCTGTGCACGACATCAACTGTGACTGGCCCCTGCAGCATGAGGCCTCCTTTGTGCCCTACTGCAAAAAAAACACAAACCAGATTGCCATCAAGACAATTGTTGCATGCATGCAATCACTTCCTTGCGGAAGTACTTTCATGAGTGGTTTCAAGTTATATCTAGCAGAACAAGCTCCTTACAAAGGTCAATCCAAATCGAAGGCTGGTATGGTCAAGGGAGTGTCAAGCAGAACATGCTCACAGGATGCTAGCCCTCATCTATTAAGAGTAGTTCTGGAGCCAGAGGCTGCATCTTTGCATTGTCTACAAAATGCTAGATTCCTATCCATTAGAGAATAAGAAAAGTTTGTTGTGGTTGATGTGGGCGGAGCCACTATTGATTTGCTGGTGGGTGAGGATTTGCAAAAATCTGAGGCTGATGCTGCAGCGTTAGATGCAACCTTATTGTGGCTTCAAAACTAATGAATGGTCTGCATTTTAGTAATTATCCTTGGACCTAATGCCAGTGCGGTTGTCCAGCTAACTTGTGAAATCGTCTTGGTCCAAGTTGCTTATATTGTTAGCCCATGCCAGTACCCAAAAAGTATCACCTGATTGATAGTTGTCTTTTTACAGACTCCTCTACCCTGTAGTGTTCTGACTTTGCATTGTAAGCCTTGTGTATTCCAACCTCCATCCTTGCGTATTCCAACCTCCCATGCTAATGAGAGAGGGAGAGGAGAGAGAAAAAGGAATGAGAGAGAGGAGAGAGAAAAAGGAATGAGAGAGGGCAAGGAAGGGAGAGAAATGAGAGAGAGAGGAGAGAGAAAAGGAAATGAGAGAGGGAGAGGACAGAGAAAAAGGAATGAGAGAGAGAGGAGAGAGAAAAAGCAATGAGAGAGGGCAAGGGAGGGAGAGGAATGAGAGAGAGAGGAGAGAGAAAAAGAGAGAGGGAGGGAGAGGAATGAGAGGGAGAGGAGAGAGAAAAGGAAATGAGAGAGAGAGGGGAGAGAGAAAAAGAGAGAGATGAGATAATTTGCTTATTGATTCAATGTGTATTCCTAATTCTATGGTTTTTATCATGCGCACACGTGCATACTCAAGAATCAATAGTCAATTTTAAAGCTAAATTGAATTTTCCATAATAAAAAGGAAGTATCTTTTATCATCTTCAAGTACGTAGAGAAATTACGAGATACGTATTGCAATGCTTGCTACTAATTGTAAGGTTTCTGTCGCTTGCCGCTAATTACTTATATCATGCTTGTCAACTGGAGGAACTGCCATTCATTAAAAGCAATGAAAAAGTAATTATTAACTCTATTTTTTTAATTCAATGATTCAATGTGTATTCTTAATTCTATGCTTTTTATCATGCGTACATGTGCATGCTCAAGAATATATTTCAGGTGGTTAAATAATTATTAACTTTGGTTTTTTATTATGTGAATTGCTAATTTTAGGTGGTTGAATAATTGTGCGTCTGCTGGTGCGTCTAAGATAATTGGTCATCTGTAGTGGGAGGGTGACCAAGATAATTGGTCATCTCCCCAATGAATTGCTCCTTGTTGAATGGGGTGCTACAGGATCCAAGATTCCACATCTACACAAGAAAAATCATATTACCATGTGTAGATAAAACATATTACATACAGTGTCTATACCTACGTCTTTGTGCGTGTCTATACCTGCGTCTCTGTGGGCATCTGTCAGCGTGTGTATCATTGCGTAAACACTGCAGAGCACACGCGTCAGCACACGCGCTCAAAGACACGCCCTCAGAGAAACATTTTTTGCGTCTATATCTGCATCTACACTGAGATGTAGACGTGCTATCAGACGCGCTCTGTCGGGCTGATTTTAGGCCGACGACCGCCATTGATGATTTAAAAAATGCAATACATAATGGAATCACAAATCCTAAATACACAAACAGAGCAGAGAGAGGAAGAGAGAAACAAAGAGAGAGAGAGAAAGAGAGAGAGAGAGAGAGAGAGAGAGAGAGAGAGAGAGTCACTGTGGGTGTTTGGTGTGGCAAGTGGTGGTGTTTCTTCCTTCTCCTTCTTCCTCTCCTTGGTAAGTTACCCTCCCTTGATGCTTGCTTGCTTGCTTGCTACTTCTTCTTGTTCTCCTCTCTCTTGTTCTCTCTTTCTTCCTCTCCTTGGCTTTCCTTTTTTCCTTCTTGTGTGTTTGAAATGAAAGAACAGGTGAGTCATGAGGAGATGAGGCATGAAGAGACTAGGTGAGGCATGAAGAGACTAAACTTAAGCCTCAAAACTGCAAAAAACGCAGGAAAGAAAAGGCGTAGTTTGAAAAGAAATGATTTAAGTATGATTTGAATTTTGATGTGTGCATCTATTTTTGTGTGTATATGCGCGTCTATTGTTCAGGTAGACGCGATTATAGACGCGAAGATAGACGCGGAAATAGACGTGGAATGAGAGAGGGAGAGGGAGAGGGAGAGGGGGAGAGAAGAAAACATAATATGGAAAGGAGAGAGAGGGAGGGAGGGAGAAGAAATGAGAGAGAGAGAGGAAGAGAGCCAAAGGAAATGAGAGAGGAAGAGGAGAGAAAAAAAAAGAGAGAATGAGAGGAGAGAGAAAAAGAGATAAGATGTTAAACATAATAGGCAAATAGAGCAAGACAGGGTATGGCCCTTGCACGACATCCACATCTGTGCACGACTTCAACCGTGACTGGCCCCTGCAGCATGAGGCCTCCTCTATGCCCTACTGCAAAACACAAACCAGATTGCCATCAAGACGATTGTTGCATGTGCACAATCACTTCCTTGCGGGAGTACTTTCATGAGTGGTTTCAAGTTATATCTAGCAGAACAAGCTCCTTACAAAGGTCAATCCAAATCGAAGGCTCTTCCTCAATGCCTTTCAATTGAGTCTCTCATCGTCGACTACCTCAAGAAAGTATCACAATTTATCTTGCATTACCTGAGGGACAGGTATGGTGGGCAATTGATGATGAAAGATATTCAATGGTGTCTTTCCGCCCCAGCAATATGGGCAGAAGCTGCCAAGCAAAAGATGAGAAAATGTGCTCAGGAAGCTGGTATGGTCAAGGGAGTGTCAAGCAGATAATGCTCACAGGATGCTAGCCCTCATCTATTAAGAGTAGTTCTAGAGCCAGAGGCTGCATCTTTGCATTGTCTACAAAATGCTAAATTCCTATCCATCAGAGAAGGAGAAAATTTTGTTGTGGTTGATGTGGGCGGAGCCACTATTGATTTGCTGGTGGGTGAGGATTTGCAAAAATCTGAGGCTGATGCTGCAGCGTTAGATGCAACCTTATTGTGGCTTCAAAACTAATGAATGGTCTGCATTTTAGTAATTATCCTTGGACCTAATGCCAGTCCGGTTGTCCAGCTAACTTGTGAAATGGTCTTGGTCCAAGTTGCTTATATTGTTAGCCCATGCCAGTACCCAAAAAGTGTCACCTGATTGATAGCTGTCTTTTTACAGACTCCTCTACCCTGTAGTGTTCTGACTTTGCATTGTAAGCCTTGTGTATTTCAACCTCCATCCTTGTGTATTCCAACCTCCCATGCTAATGAGAGAGGGAGAGGAGAGAGAAAAAGGAATGAGAGAGAGGAGAGAGAAAAATGAATGAGAGAGGGCAAGGAAGGGAGAGGAATGAGAGAGAGAGGAGAGAGAAAAAAGAGAGAAGGAAGGAGAGGAATGAGAGGGAGAGGAGAGAGAAAAGGAAATGAGAGAGGGAGAGGATAGAGAAAAAGGAATGAGAGAGAGAGAGGAGAGAGAAAAAGGAATGAGAGAGGGCAAGGGAGGGAGAGGAATGAGAGAGAGAGGAGAGAGAAAAAGAGAGAGGGAGGGAGAGGAATGAGAGGGAGAGGAGAGAGAAAAGGAAATGAGAGAGAGAGAGAGGAGAGAGAAAAAGAGAGAGCGATGAGATAATTTGCTTATTGATTCAATGTGTATTCCTAATTCTATGGTTTTTATCATGCGCACACGTGCATACTCAAGAATCAATAGTCAATTTTAAAGCTAAATTGAATTTTCCATAATAAAAAGGAAGTATCTTTTATCATATTCAAGTACGTAGAGAAATTACAAGATAGATATTGCAATGCTTGCTACTAATTGTAAGGTTTCTATCGCTTGCTGCTAATTACTTATATCAGGCTTGTCAACTGGAGGAACTGCCATTCATTAGAGAGCAATGAAAAAGTAATTATTAACTCTATTTTTTTAATTCAATGATTCAATGTGTATTCTTAATTCTATGATTTTTATCATGCGCGCATATGCATGCTCAAGAATCAATTTCAGGTGGTTAAATAATTATTAACTTTGGTTTTTTAATTATGTGAATTGCTAATTTTAGGTGGTTAAATAATTGTGCGTCTATTGGCGCATCTATATTAGCATCTATTTGCGCGGATATATAGACGTAAAATTCACGTCTATTTACACGCACGTTTACATGCACTTATAGATGCTGTGATAGATGCGCCCGACTTTGCACGTCTAACATGCGCGTCTATGCCTCGTTTCTGTTGTAGTGCCACTACATCCACCATTATCTTTGAGAGCAACATTGAGTATTTAGTTTGCCGGACATTATTTTTTCTTTCAATGAGCATGGATGTTTGAGTTTGCTACATGAATCAAATCCTAAAGAGGTAGGGGGCCTGTACTCAATCATGTCTATAGGTATCCATCGATTAAGGAGAATATAATTAATTGCGATGTGAGGTAATGAAATCAAGGTAATGCTGAATGTGATCTAATGAGTTATATGTTCTATTCCCAAATGTTATTTGTCTATTCAAAAAAATATATTATGTACATGCTCTATTCTTAAGTAAATGAATGAAGTAATATTTCTTAAGTATGTAAAACTCTCTCTCCAATTTGGATATTAGATGTCTCTATTTTTAAACAATATCTCTTCTTAATTACACTTGTTGACGACAATGGTCTTTCCCTCAATCATGAGTCTACGTGCACACGTGCTCTCAAGGTTTGCGGATACCTCCTAGTACTTCAGTGGTTTGTTAGACACCATTTGTAACATTAGCAATAATTGTTACACATTGTGGTTGCAAGATTATTCACCTCCCATAATTATGATGGGTTGGATGAGAGTGGTTTTTCTGCATCATCCTATCAAAAGAAGGAAAAGGGCCATAAATCCATGTTGCTAACAAGTTTCACTACAAAAAAATTAAAGCACAGATATAGCGGCATGATGCGGATTAGCTAGCATATCTAAATGTTCATGATATTTCATATATAATCCCACAGGGATACCTTTGGTCAAAAGTATTATCTACACACAAGTTCTTATATGCATTTTTTCTATTAGCTTTCTAATTATATAGATTTCAATTCTAATCTCTATACTCAATGTTAAAATCATTCACTTGCTCTATTCTATTTTCCTTTTGAATGGAAAGAAGCTTAAAAAACATTTGAATAAACACACACCCACATATAGCTTTGAAGAGGAAAGGTGCTTCCTTGAATTAAGGCGCTTCTAAGGCAAACTCTCATTTTTTACTATGAATATTGTCCTATACTTTGTCCAAGCATTGGAAGCAATAAAAAACCAATTGCAATTATTCGATGGCTATAGAGTTTCTGTTTACATGGCTATAGAGTTTCTAAATAATTAAAGCTATATGCCACAAAGATGGAATTATTTGGAATGCCATAACATCTAATTAGCTAGTATTTTGCTTGGATCTTAACTCCTACCTTTTGAATATATGCATACCAAATATCTATGCAAGAGATTTGGATTGGGACGGGTTTAAGTAGGTGATGAAATAAGAATTTTTTCTTCAAGATTCAGGCTTGAGGACTATACAATCTTTTAAACAATGGGTTTAAAATCCCAAAAATGGGTTGGTAACTACAAAGATTCAATAAGAGTTCAACTAGATCCATGTGCAAAATAGACTACTCTTTAATTTGAGAAAGCAACAAAGTTTTTGCAGGCAATAGATCCTACTTTACAGTTGAGTTTATAGAAACTATTTGAAGACAAGACCAAAGAGCAAGATTTGAAAACAGATTGAGAAGATGCAAAAGATGATGTTTCTAGATGAAGAGCTAGAATGCAAGTTGGATATATTACTCCAATCATTGCTTGTGTACATGACAAGGCTATAGATGCTATGGCAAGTCAACATGTCCCTATTATTACTACAAAAGCTATGGATTGATCAAGAGTAATGCATGGCTTGTAGATCAAGATGTCAAAATGGAAGAAAATAGTTGGCCTACAAGTTCTATAGGTCCATCTTCTCCTCCTAAATATCAAAATTGAGAAGACTTTGTCTGTGATTGCATGTGGTGTGATAATTCCAAGCATGAGTATAAGGACTATGATGCCTACAAACATGCTATGCAAAACATTTTGATCTTTTGGAAAGATGGGAAGATCTATGCTACCAAAGGATTTCCTATTGCCATGATCTTTGGTAAGGGCAGTATAAAGATGTAGCATCTCCATCGCTACTACTTTTTTGCACTAAAGGTCGCAACTCCTTCTCCATTAGTAGTAGTGCACAAAATTCCTCCAACATCAAAGCTTGGGGTCTCATCTGAGTGTTTAGGGTAGTTTTCTATCCATCAAACTTTGATGGATAAATCTATATAAACTTTGGGGCTATCTCCTCATCACTAGTCTTTTGTAATCCAGTGCCAGACATCTAGTCGTGTAAATTTTTTATCCGAGTGATGAATGCTTGAGCTATCACTCCTTCACCAAGCTTATTTCCTACATGTTGATTCTCTAAGTTCTGAATCCTTGTTTGATTTCTTATCTCATACTAACTCCTCAATATGTTTCAAATCTCTGATGCTTTGGTTATATGCTAAATGAAAGTTAAAACACTATTAGAATAGCTTGTAACTAAGGGACACAAAACATATGTATTTCTTCCTTTCCAAGCCCATAGAACATCTATATTTGGAGGAATCATAACACTTGAATTTGATGGGTTGAGGTGGGTTGTGATTCTAGGTTAGTTTCTAGCACCTTATCCAAAAGCTGATAAGGATCAAGGACAGTTTTGATTTCAAACTTTCACAAAGTGTAGTTTGTATAATCTAACTTTTCTTCATTGAAGGTTGGTCTCCACGAATCCTCAATATTTGAATTGTAGATACACTAGCACCATTTGTTGAGAAATAACTTCTTCAATTTACACATTTCATTTAGGGTTTCACACTAATAGCCCCAAAAAGGATAGGTGTTCACATTTTGGTAACTTTTTTAGTGGGTCTCTACATAGTGACATGCCACCCTAGAGAGCTTATGCTACCTATAAATAGGAAATCTCATCATTCACTCCTACCACTCTTCAATCATTATTCACCCTCTTCCTCTGTCATCAAACACCCTTCCCTTCTCTCCCTAGCCCCTTCTACTATTGTCACGTCCCTTTAGGAGGACATTCTGGCTCATGGCTACCTTCACCATTCCTCTTCTACTTTAGGGGCCCTATTCTAGCATCACGCCTTGCATTTAAAGCATCTTTCACATAGCATCACCATCATCTACTTCATGTCACCACCCTTTTCCATCGAGGCTCCACCTTCACCATTTCTCTTCTGCTTCAGGCACCCTATTCTAGCATCAAGCCTTCTATTTCGAGCATCTTTCACATGGCATCACAAATTTCATCTACTTGATGTCACCACCCTTTTCCATCAGTCTCCACCTTGACCCTTGTTTTTCAATGTGGAGATGTTCTCCTTGCCTAGTGTTATCATCTCTAGCTTGGCATCATCATCCTAGCCTCTATGAACAGTTTATATTATCAAGCATTGTTGATTTCATCACTCATCTATTACATGGGCTACTAGGATTTATATTTTTAAAACGTGACTTCTCCTTCATCACTTGGTATTACTCATCTGTCACAGAGAGGCTACAAGGGCCTACATTTTTACAGTTTCGCTCATACTCCATCATTTGATATCATTATTATCCACCTAGCATCATCAGGTGGGCTACTCTCCCTGCATTTGATAGCTCTGACACTGTAGGATTGATGTTTTGCTGCTCAAGTGACTCCCCAGTATCACAAGATTGCGGTTCACTCCCTCGACAATTGGTGATCATCTTCCACATCTCTAATAGCATCAGAGGACTGTGGTCCACTCTCTCAATAGTTATCTCTCACCTTAAAATGATTACTTTGATAGCCCATTGCTCGAAGGACTGTGTTTCACTCCCTTCACGTTGTGAAAATTTTCAACATGTACTATTACCTAATTTAAATAGCACAATGTAATTATCTTTTGGGATTCATCTCTGTTGTATCACCTTTTTTTCTCATAGCATGATTTAGTGCATCATCACCATGCTCTTCTTATGTTTTCAAGTTTCTCTTCTCATAGTGTTTCTCGTACACACTCTATGTTACTCCCCAAAAACTCTACTATCTCTCAGTATCCTTGCTTGTTTTTAACATGGTATCAAAGCATACCTATTACTTTGAACATGCTACTAGAGCACACGAGCTTATAGAACTAAAGACCATATTCATCAAAGAAGGCAAAGAGATGTTGTGAGTTTGGCATCATCTACTGAGTTTTCCCTTCATTTTCGATGCATCACTTGAAGACAGAGATACCCTTCTCTTCCTCTCCCACCCACCCTCCTTTTATAGGTGGAGACCCCGATGCTATGACTTCTCTATAGATAGATGAACAATAGACCATTGTGTGCTTCTCTTCTAGCATCATTGAAAACCCTACCGATGCTTGTTGACATGGACCTTTTCTCCCTACCTTGCTAGAGTATATTTATCTTCCCCCTTGCACTCATTGTGATACCTCTCCCTTCTAGGCCACAATACTTATTCTACTTTGGATTTCAAATTCTTATTCTCAAGACAATAGGATGCATCCAATGCACACTAAGTCCTTTTTCTAGCCACATGAGGATGAACTGGTACCAGGGCCTCCTCACAACTGCTACGATTCACTATGAAGGTTTCTTGCACTTCTTCTAGGGTTTTAGGAATGCAACCTTGACAACCCATAGTTTTGTAGTTAGCTCCCTCGAGAGACAAGGATTGTTGGATACTATTTCCTCAACAATCCACTCCTTCATGAGATCGTAATGGTTTGACCTCTTCCATTACTTCGGCTCTATAGTCCAATCCATTGAGAGACATTGATTGTTGCCCACACCCTTGGCTAACCATGAGGCTCCATTTCTTCCACCCTTTACTACTCAGGTTGAAGAGGCCACCTTTGGGATTTCTTTGATACCTCGGATAACATCTTCAGCATAATTGATGGCACTTTATTTGTCATTAGATGATTCAGAGTTTGTGATTCATGATATTTTAGATTCCATATCTCTTATAGAGGATGATCAAAGGGAGCTATACTCTCTTTTCCCTTAGAGGGGGCTTCTACTTCCTCAATTTCAAAGGGGTCTCTCGTTCTCCATCCTTAGGATGGGTACCTACTCATCATGAAGTTTGTCACCCACCATTTATTTTTTGGGGATGGCTATCTTTGAGTAGTCATTTCTCATCCTGACACCTAGGATCTTTAGAGACCACCTAGATTGGGGACTTGGATGTTGAGTTGCAACTTGGTGTGACAAGGCCTTGGAATTCCTTCCTACATGGAGTTACAAAGCTATTGGCTTCTCTTCGGAGGCAAAGACAAGTTCTATAGTTCATCCCATCTACTATTCCTTACTATTGCGGATTATCTTTAATGTAAAAAACTTGGATCTTGGGATGCTCCTCTTCCTTATCGTATCTCTCTTCACTCCTCCTTCTTCATCCCTTTTTGGGCCTAAGAGAGGATGTTGAGAAACCAATTCTTTAGATTACACACTTCATTTAGGGTTTCTCATTGAGAGCCTCAAAAAGTGTTGGTGTCCACATTTTGGGCACTTTTTTAGTGGGCACCCACACAGTGGTGAGCCACCCTAGATAACTTATACCTATAAATAGACAATTGGAGCCCCAAGAGGAACACCAAGGAAAAGGGAATTCTCTTGCAAGAAAATCTATTTTGTAACATCAACAAGCTTGTTTATTATGCTTCATATGATCACAATGAAGAAAAGAACACCAGGCACAACAAATCTTCATACAGCATCATGTAGATCTCCCATGGATTTGATAGAATCAACCATATTCTTCAATATCTTCATAAAATCCATCAACATAACAAAGAAAGCAAAGGAATACACCATCTTTGAATGGAAATACATCACATAGTATTCATCTTCAATATCTTCATAGTCTTCTCTCTCAATCTCTCATATACAATCACTCTGTTTCAGTAGAATTGGCTATCTCTGACTCTCTCTCTCTCTCTCCATCAATAATACATCATATCCTCACTACAATATCTCAAAATCACTCTCAATAATCCTTCTTAGGTCGTGGATACCCCTCCCAAGAGGTATGTCTGATATGAAGAGTCACCAGAGCCACTACAGTGTCTTTTCATAGCTCACTACTGTCACTTCACTTAGTCTTCACTTGAGTCTTCAGCAGCTACTTCTTCCACTTCTTTCAGCTCTTTTGCACTTGTATTCACCTCTTTCCAAGGCTAGAAAACTTTCCCAAGCTACACTCTCATCCATCAAAACACATACAGAAGCATACAGAACAGTACCAGAACAGCTACAGTACAGAACAGAACAGAGACAGAAGCTCTACAGAAGACCTACAGAAGGTTATCAAAACCACATAACTCATACTCAAACCATTCCAAACTCTCAAAAACCATTCAATAAGCTTTCACAAGATCTCAATCTTCATCAATCAATACTCCATCCCTCCTTACAGAAGACAATCAGAACAAAACAGAACAAAACAGAAGCTATACAGAAGGTATACAGAACCAATCAGAACCTATCAGAACATCTCAGAACCACTAACATCATGAACTTCCAAAACACAATCAATATCATCCAAAACACTCTCAAACCACTTCTAAACCAATCAATCATCTCATAAAATCAACCATTCAGCTCTCAAAAACAACAAAAATCAGCCAAAAAAAACAAGTCATTTCAACACTCAACATATCCCCACACTTAATAAGGAAGCGTCCTCGCGACCCAAGAAAAAGGGAATACAAGTTCATTTTTAAAAGCTCAACTTTGATCTTCAATATATCTTCAAAAACAATCCATCCAACCACGACCCCAACCTATAACCTGTATCTAATATAAAAATACAAAGAAAGGAAAACCCTTTATACATTAACACTTCTTATCAAACTAAAAATCACAACAAATTTATAAAGGATATAAGAGTTTTCTTCTTCTTCATCAGCATCAGCTTCAACTCTACAACCACGACCCCATCACCACAATTCTCCAAAATATAGCTCGCATGAAATCCAATCCAATAGGCAACCACCACGTTCTTGTTACATAAATGAACTCACAACACAAACACTTCACACAACACAACCATATAAATGACTCCTCCAAAAAGAGAGATTTTCATTAAAAAGCATCCACCATACATTGGAAAGGTATCAATGAAGATGATCCCTCTTAAAAGATTGATGTTGTCGGAAACGATCCATAGACAAGGATTCATCTACAAATGTTTTGGGAGGATTTTGAAAAAACTGAAGATAGCACATCCTTTCCAACAGGACCAGGTATCTGCTAGGCAAACAAAGGGCATGAAAATACAATATATCCAGCTGGGAATCAATGCTCACATTGACATTCATGCACAACTTTGGAATAGGCTTGGAATCATTATGAGAGTGCCTATGCATATACGCCAAGTACCAAGCAAAGTGAGCAGTTAATCTCACTGAAGGATCTGCAGTCTGTGAATACTACTGAGCAAAATGAATATAGTTCTGATAAGCTTGACTGGCAGCTATCCATTCTCCTGGAATTACTGGCCAATTGATCTGAGGTCTTGTAAGGAAATCATTCGAACTCCATCCCCTTCTTCTGGAAATCTGATTATCAAACCCGTCATAGTCACTAACCAACTAAGGTGGTTGAGATATAGAAGTGTTAGGAGAGGGAAGTGGAATAAGGAAAAGTGGATGAAGTGAGGGATAGGCAAAATCATAAAAGGAAGAATGATTTAAAGAAGGAGTGGTAGAAATTTGTATGGAATCACTAAGGAAGGGTGTTAACTGATAAATAGGAAATGTGGAGGGTACATGAATGGATGGAGAAGGACATGGTGGAGAAGGGGAAAATACCCTATCCTCAATAAAGGAACAGTATGTGAAAATGGGAATGTGAGGGAAAGATGAAGGTTGGAAAAGAAGGGGTAAAATAGTGGTGGAATTAGATTGACAAAGGGAAAGATATAGATCATATCGGTGAGCCATTTGTTGGTAATACAGGAGGGTAGGAACAGAAGGTCCTAAGAGAGATCTTGTATGATAGGCATCAAAGAAGGTAGCATCAAACGGATTATGTTTTGAAAGATAGGCTAAGAGATCCATCCGCAGTTGATTAGTACTCTGGGCATAGGTAGGGGCTGTGTTTTGTCTTTGATTCAAGACCACCGAATCAATCATGGTATGCCACGAATTATCATGACAATCAGCCACTTTGGAGGAGTAACCCTGGAACATGTTAGCTATGCGCAACTCCAAATGGTTGACATATAAAACAGCTTGTAGAACCACGTCTCCCACATACCATGCCATATCCACCTCATCTGGAATTAACAAGTCTCCTCTAAATACATGTAGGATATCAACATGGTATCTGGCATGACAGAATCTTCAAACACCATCCTTACTACCTCTGTCAGCAACTCAGCAGACCAAGCCCCACTCCATCCATCCTCTGGAAGAGGTAAATCCATTGTGGAAAGCTTCATGTAGAAGACCAACTTCTGTAATTGGTAGTGGACAAAGAAAGAATGGTCTGGTGGAACATATTCCTGAAACTGCTCAAATGTAGACCATAACAAGTTTATTCTGGATTGCAATCTTTCTACTTTATCTTGGAATAGAGGGCATAAGGTAGCCTATCTTTGAAGAGCAGCCAAGTCCTGCTGTGAGAGAGAAGGAATCAAGGGAATATTAGGGCTTGGAGGAACAGACCGGGACTTTGCCAGTTGATCTTGCAACTGCTTGATTTGGAAGGCTTGGGATGCCACTGTGTCATTAGCAGTCTGTAAGGCTGAAAGTTTGTCATATAAGAGAGTTTAGAACTCCTGCGCTTCGCTGGACATCCTCTCCTTCTCCTCTGAAAGGCTAGTAACCACTGATTGAGCCTCTAGTAACTGAATCTTCAAAGAAGAGATCTCATCTCATTGGGTTGCAACCAGTTGGGTTTGTTGCTCCATCTGCTTAAATAAATCTGCTAGGGTATCCTTAGCAGAAGCTAACTCGGATGTTGCCTTATGCAACTGGTCCTTAGACTACATGAGTTCTTCATAAAAGGATGCGTATAGCTGTTGAACACAGGCTGTCACTGACAATTCAATGGAACTCTGAATGTCTTTACAGAGGAAAGGAATTGCATCTCCTGAGACTAGACTGTTCAGTGAGAGAACTGATATGTCCAATGAACCTTCTCAATGTGCTCTGAACAGGTTATTACAAGTGAGATACCCAGGGAGATCACTGCCAGAGGTAGCAGGAATGGGCACTGAAGGAAGAACTGAAGGAGCTTTATCCGCTACCCGCTTCAAGCGTTTATGCTGGATGACCAGGGGAGGCAGAGAATCATCATCCTCTATGTCAATAGGTTCTGACTCATCTGAAGGTGGAGGAGGAGGTACTAGATCTGATGGAGGAGGTGGAGGTACACTCTTCTGTAAACCTGAATAGGTTAAGAAGGCAGACAAATATGATCCATATGTGACATTGGTAACATTACCCCTGGTGACTTTGACGAAATGTTGATCCATTTTAGTGAGGAGGTAAGTGCTCCAATCAATAGCAACTCCTTTCAACACCATCTTGGAAGCTGTAAAAAGCTCTTTGGACAAGTACTGGGATGGCGTTTTGGCAAGCATAAACCTGTCCTGGGGAAACTGACAGACCATCTTCCATACGGGATCAGTGATCATAGAAAAGGAAACTCCTGAAGAGTTGATCGCCTTCTTAACATCCAGCATTTCCCTTGTCTGTTTTTGTAACAGCTTCAAAATCTCTTCATTAGAGAAAAGCTGACGAGTGGTAACAAAAGGTTCACCTTTGGAGGGAAGAGACAGAGCCTTCCCTAAGCCTCGAGGTGTCAAAGTCATAGAAATTCCCTGGACTAGTCCTGTCTTCTTACTGTAGGAGGCCAGAAACTCATCACATAACGACGGATCCTCTGGAAGCAATGGAAAGGAGGTAGCCACAAAAGCAGCGAGTCCCACCTTCGTGAGAGGCTCAAAAGTGAGTAGGGAAGAGTAATCCCTACTAACTAATGGGACATACTCGATAGGGGGAGGAGCGTGAGAAGGCGCCATTCAGATGGTTACACACACACCACAAACACAGACAATCAAGGAGAATGCCTGCAAAGTAACAGACAAATACCAAGGATAAGAGAACAACCAAAACAATAAAACGTGACTCGACCAACTAACCCCAAGCAAACCACAACCTAGAAAAAGTTCGACATGACCTCTAGACATATGCGACCGAAAGCTTCATGCTATGCATCAGACAAACACCCAGAACCCCGTATCAGGCAATAAAAGAAAAAAACTACACACCGTACCCTTAACCGTAACAAAGACAGTAAACCAAAACATCACCACAACCTACATATATCAAGACCACATCTTTGATAAACCAGTGTTGGACCATGGAAATAACTCCAAAGACTGCGCATACCCATCCCACGAAACGGGTTCGTTAAAAAAGGAAATTAAGTGCAGTGAGGGGAAATTAATTTAATGAAAGGTTTATTTTAAGAATTTATTAAGAATGGGTGAATTTTTATTAAGTGATAAACCTTAGCAAGAAAACGGCGGTTCCTTCTTAAAAATTTAATTACCAATTATTAGGTGAAAACGGTGCTTTAATTCAAATCCCGGACTGCGGCACCCAGACTGGGTCTCTAAATGCAAGTTCATTGATTACAAATTAAGGTGATGTGGAGCGCTTTTTTGCCAGCGCGTGCTCTTGTGACGGCTGGTTCATTTTAATTAAAAATTAAAGTGCCTCTATAGCGCACGTAGCGCGTGCTAAGTGAACGGCGAGTTTATTTTTATTTAAAAAAAATTGTGTGTTTAGTGCGAATGCGCATGGAAACTGTGGGTGAATAAATAGGTCAATTAACAATTAATTTGTGATTAAGGGGGGAATGAAAATAAATAAAGCACATAAAATAAATACCTGGAAAGGGTGTGTATGTAATAGCCTAAATGCGCACGGAAGAGTCCCCCAAAAGGAATGAATCCAGTAAAAGAAAAGTAAAGACCATTGACGAAACAACAAAGACAACACCTTAGTGGGTTTGTGGATTGTTATTATTTTTTAGTATTGTATGACGAGTTATTAGTATGCTTTGTGTTTGTGTTGTTGTTTTTTTTTTAATTTATTTTTATTTGTTTGGTTTTGTTTTGTTTTTTTTTTTAAGTTGTAGTTTTTTTTTTCTTTTTTTCAAGTGGTTAGTGTGATATTTGAGGGGTAATATGTGTGGTGGTTGGAGTTATGTGTGGTTGTCTGGATGTGTTTGTTAATAAATTGTATGTGGTTGTGTACGTATTTTATTGTTTATTTGCAAAAGGAAGAAGAATTAAAAATGGATATGGGATGAAGGAAAAAGAAAATTTCAGCCAGTTAGGAAATATCCACAATTTAGGGTATGAAAATAAGATGGAGATTTTTAGGGTGAAGTGGTGTGTGTTGGTCATCTCTTTTTTTTTTTTTCATGGTGTTGTGTTTTTCTTTTATTTTTTGTTTTTTGTTTTTTTGTTTTTTTGTTTTTATTTTTGGTTTTTTTCTTAAATATGGGTTTCATGTATGAAAATATTTTAAAGTGAAAAAGGAATGGAAAAAGGTCAAGGGAGGTGAGTGGAATGTTGTAGAATTTTTTAGAATTTTTTTGGGTATTTTTTACTAATTTTAAATGAATTTTTTACATTTGTTGGTAGTTTTGGGATAAATTGGGAAATATTGAATTTTCAGAAATTCTGGGGGTGGAAATTTTGAGCTGACAAATTTCCAAAAAGTTGCAAAAAGCGAAGGGAATTTTTAGAAATTTTTCTGAAATTTTATGGAGTGGAAATTAATTTATAAATTAATAAAATCAGTTAAATCAGGAAAATCAGCTTAGTTTGGTAAGTGAGGTCAAAGTAAGTCAGCCAAGTCTTGGTAGTCTGTGTAAATTATGTAAGTCAGATTAAGTCAAGTCAAGTTAATCAAATGGAACTAGGGCAGGTTAGGTTTTGCAAAGTCAGGTAAGTCAACTAAGTCAGATTCTAACTAACTGAGGGTAGACTAACTAACCTGGGGTTAGTTAGGTTAAGGTGGGTTAGTGGAACTAGGCTAAAGTTAGTTTGACTAAGGTAGGGGTAGTTGACTAGGTTAGGGTTAGTCTAACCTAAGTAGGGTTAGGTGAACTTAGGTTAGGGTTAACTAACTAGGGGGTGGGGTTAGTTGAACTTAAGTTGGGTTAGTCTAACTTAACTAGGGTTAGTTGACTAGGTTAGGGTTAACTAACCAGGGGAGGGTTAATGTAACTTAATTAGGGTTAATTAACTGAATTAAGGTTAGGGTGACTAACTTAGATTAATTAACTTCATTAAGATTAGCTAAACTAATTAAGGTTAATTGATTGAATGAAGGTTAGTGGAACTAACCTGAGGGTCAGTTAGGAGGAGGAGGAGGAGGAAGGAGTGGTGGCAAGGACGGCGGGAGGTGACGCTCAAGGCAGGCGGCACGGCCGGCGGAAGGGGAGAGGAGAAGCAGACCAGGGCGGGCGGCGCGGCCGGTACAGAAAGCGGCGCGGGCGGGGGGGGGGGTCATCAATCGGCAGTGGCTGGCACTGCAGCCCAGAACGGCGGCGGGGGTGCCCCTGAGGGGCGGCGCAAGGGGAAGGAGGCCAGGAGGAGACGTCGAGGCGGTTCCGCTGAGGAGGACGTTGCAGGCGGCGAGGAGGGAAGAGAGTGGGAGGAGGGTGGAGGGAGGAGAGGAAGGAGGGAGGCAAAGGGGGGAAAGGAGGGGAGGAAGAAGAGAGGGAGGAAGCGATGGAGGAGGCGGTGGGAGCAGAAGAGGGCGCGATGGAGGAAGAAGGGAGGTAGAGGGAGGAGGCAGAAGGAATCAGCAGGTAGGGGAGATGGGGGGTAGGGTCGGGGAGAGAGAAAGAGGAGTAGGAGAAAGAAGAAGAAGAAGAAGAAAGAGAAAGAAGAAAGAAGGTGGTTGAAATTCGGGGGGGGAAAGGTGCCCGTTGGGGGGGGGGTTGTTTTTTTTTTTGCTCTCTTTTTTTTTTGAAAATAAAGCAATACAAATTTTAAAAAATGAATTAATTAATTAAAAGAAAGAAAAGAGAGAGAAAGGTGAGACGCCCCTGTCCCGCGCGCATGCGCGGGACGGGGGTAAAAAAATTTGCGATGACGGGAGGAAAAGGGCGCCTGGATGTGGGGACGGAGCACACGGACACGACCGGGGTGCATTAAAACGCGTAAAATCGAAAACGGGCACGTTCACGTGCGGGACGGGACGTGCAAAAACTCAGAAAAATAAAGAAAAATTAATAACTCCCAATCCGGACGTCAAAACGAAATGACGTAAAAATAAAAAGTGGGCAGGACGATAGGAGGAAGACAGGAAAAATATGCGACGGAGGTTCCGGGAGGGGTAAAGAGCAGTCATGTGCAAAAAACACAAAAAACGAACCAAAAAACGCAATTAAAAATTAATATCAGAAGATCCTTGCATCAGAACGAGATGGAGGAAAAAGGAAAAAGGTGTAGAAAGACGTGCCCGACAATCCTATCATATCAAAACATAGTTCCGACGGAGATAAGATGCGTTCACGTGGGAAAAACAAAAAAAAAACCCGAAAATGGGATCGAAAATTAATACCGAACGAACCGTTCACCAGAATGACATGCAGTAAGAAGGAAAAATGTCCGCAAGAAGGAAAGGCACAAGGTTGTCATGTTAAACCACAGTTCCGGTGGAAGTAGGAGGGGTTTACATGCGAAAAACTCCAAAAATACGCCCGAAAACTCATTTAAAAATTAATAAGTAAAAATACGAAAGTCGAAAGAGGGGGGAGGAAAAAGGAAAAAGGTGGGGGAAGACACGAGGGGCACAGTTGTCAAATCAAATTGGAATTCCGATGCAAACAGGGCAGGTTCGCATGGAAAAATATCAAAAAGAGGCATGAAAAAGTCTTAAAAAACCGCAAAATTAATATTGGACAAACCGTGTATCGAAATGACTCGGAGTAAAAAGGAAAAATGTCAGGGGAAAAGTGGTTTGGCAGGGCTATGTCAGATCATGGTTCCGAAGTCAGAAAAGTGCGTTCATATGGAAAACCGGCTAATTTACATAAAATGCTTCAAAAATTAATAACTCAAAAACCGTGTACTAAAACAGGGGTAGGTAAAAAGGAAAAATAGTCAATGCAGAGGGAGAAACAGGGCTATAAGGTTGGTTTTGGACTTCGGTGAACATAGGGTGCATTCACATGGCAGGACCTAAAAATCAAGGAATGAAGGAAAACGGCAAGGGAACAGCCCCAAGGGTGGGTGAAAAATGAACGAATGGGTGGAAAGGGACCCTATCAGGGTAACAACAAGTCATGGCATAGATGCATTAGCAAGTTGAGGCATGTGCAGAGGGGTAGGCAATGTAAATGCGCAGGGACGCGTCCCCACACTTAAAACCTTAACGTATAGGGTTAATCGAGCAACAGGGACCTAGGACCACGCCACAGACCATCCACTAACGTCCCCACACTTAAAACATGAACGTCACTGAGAAACAAAAGTTGTAGGGTTAGAAAAACTTGGCCCATGTTGTTGAGAAGCAAGGTTGAGTGTCGATGGCACGTCCTGTATTGTTGTCGGTTGCTAGAGGTACCAAGGCATCTTCTCAACACTCGTCCGTCATGGCAGGGACCACGCGGCAGCACCCAGGGAGGTGGCTGATGGAAGAAATCGCAGGAAATTCGTTGTCGATGATGAGGGATATTGCACTCAACTCACAGTCACTCAAATGAAATAAAAGAACTGTCACTCGCCCCATGACTAATATCACTCGAGGAAAAATGATTAAAACCCATATCTCGTACCCGGTTTAGGAATCAACAGGGGAATGGTGCAGAGGGAGTATCCCAGGGTGCACAGTTGATGGTGCATTAGTGTGTCCAACCCGTCTGGCATAAGTGCAAGGAGGAAGGCAAGGGAGCCTTACAGTGCAGTGTACAGAACAGGGTGACATGTCTTGTGATGACGGTAGGGACCCGTCCCGTGGGTGCATAGGGAAACAGAAACATACCTTACTCCAAGTATGGTAACGTCCCTCAATCTCACCTCTCAGTAATTGATTGAAGAAACTCCAGCCACACTCAGCCCACCCTCTGTCTTACGCTCTGTTGATAGATACAGGGGGGCAACCATGTCCTAAAACCCATTGATGTAATCCTCACGATCACTTGTGCAAAGGTTGTATGCCTTGTGCGCATTTGAGGGTGCAACTGTGCATCTCGCCCTGTGCCGGCATACAGTGCGAGGAGGAAGGCCAGGGAGCCTTATGGTGCAGTGCACAGAAACAAATTGTGCTTTGTGCATTGAGAAGCCCATCCCATGCGTGCAACACTTCATTCACACTACTCACCTCTCATTTGATTTGAAGGGAAAAGACTAGTCTCTCGGCCCACCCTCTGTCTCACTCTCTGTTGATAATTACAGAGGGAAACCCATACTCACGTCCCCATCCGGTTAGGATGAAAGCTCGCATCACTCGATTGTTTGTCGATGAAGATCGCGTCGTGAGTTGTTGAAGAGGCATACCAAGGGAGGTAGCCAACAAATCGAATGTTGTGTTGGATAGGAATATGTCGTCTGCTAGAGGACAGGTAGGCGCTCTACAGAAAGACCCAGGACACAGCGTACCAAGGGCGGTAGCTTCGGAACTGGATCCTGAGGATATCAATTAATGAATCCACTTTCTGGACTGCTGGGTATTGCCACCTTTTCCACAGCCAGCTTCCCGCCCAAGGGTGTTTATCACCTTTTCTTGGAACGGGGCCTGCTATGATAGGGAATTGCTTCCTTTTCTCCCATAATAGATTTTTTCTCATATCTTGTTTTTTTTTCTTTCTTTTTTTCTTTGTTTTCCCCTATTCCCGAGGGTGTTTCCACCTTTTCTTGAAGAATAGGTCGGCATGACAGGGACCTAAGTCCTTTTCTCCCATGACCGATATGTATATTTTTTCTTTTTCTTTTTTTTTCTTTTCTTTTCTTTTCTTTCTCTTCGAAATAAGCAAGGGAATGGTAGAAAGACCATGTATCAAGACCAAGCTCGCCACTGTCGCTGGTGGAAAATAGAGGACAAGAGATCAAGGCTGGAAGGTGGAGTTGAGGGGATAGAGGGTTGCGTCCATCTCATCAGGAGTGACTGAAGAACGACTATCAGAAGTAACATCATAAGAAGTACAGTGCCGCGCCAACGGGGGAAAGGATTAGGTGACCATGATTGTCAGGATCCCCAAGGAGGGAAGTACTTCTTCAGGCGATATCCATTGATTAGGAAGGGATCATCAGAGGCATTAACGGTCTGAGCCATTAGGGTTGACAGTAAGTACCTTATACGGGCCCATCCACTGTTGTTGGAGCTTGCCAGGAAACTTGCCAAATCGTGAATCATAGGCTAAGACCAAATCACCTTCTTTGAACTCCTTGTGCTTGATGAAGCTGTCATGGTAAGCCTTACGTCGAGCTTGCGTGGCTTCCATGCACTGTAGAGCCATCCTATGAATTTCGTCCAAACATTCCAGGTGCACGAGACGACATTGCAGTGAATCATCGTTCCCCAAACGCTCTTTGATGGCCACTCTCAAAGAGGGTAATTCCAGTTCAATAGGGAAAATAGCTTCTGTACCATACACCAGCTGGAAAGGTGTCTGTCCTGTTGCTGCTTTATGGGAGGTTCTGTACGCCCAGAGGGCCTCTGTAAGTGGATCATCCATCACGATGATGTGCGGCAATTTTTCTTGTCAGAATCGAGCAGAGGATGCGATTCGTGACTTCAACTTGGCCGTTGGCTCTGGGGTAATAAGGAATGGACTTGCCATGGCAGATCTTATACAACTCTGCCAACTCTTCCATGACTTTATTAATGAAATGAGTGCCTCTGTCACTTACCAGCTCTAAGGGACTGCCAAAATGGGTGATGATATTCTCGTACATGAACAGGGCCATGCTGTTACCATCGTCCCACTTTAGGTCTTTAGCTTCACACCACTTTGTGACATAATCCGTACATACCAGGATGTATCGGTTCTGTTTCCTTCTGGTGGGAGGATCGATTGAACCTACAAAGTCGATGCCCCACTTCTCAAATGGCTTTAAGGGAAGAATAGGCTACAGTGGCATGGCACTTGTCTTGGTAGGTTTCCCCATTCTCTGACAAGCATCACATCTTTTACAGTAATCATAGGCATCCTTATGAAGGGTAGGCCACCAGTATCCTGCTAGCAGAGCCTTCCTGGCTGTAGCTTCTCCTGCAAAGTGACCTCCACATGGCTCGTCATGGCAAGCCTTCAAAACTATTCCAATCTCGTCTCCTGCAACACATCTTCTGAGCACTTCATCTTTGCCTTTCTTGTACAGTGCACCACCTAGCAAGGTGTAGGGGGCTGATTCTAGCATAAGCTTCTTCCTTTCCCGACTAGAGATACCAGGAGGGTACTACTGGGTTGCCAACAGATTGGCAATGTCTGCATACCAGGGAGTTACAGTTTCTACCAGGAATAGGGAAGCATTAGGGAGGTCTGGATCATCCTGCTCCTCATCTGCAGTTTGTGGGATACGCGAGAAATGATCATCCAGAACATGGGAACGACCAGGCTTGGTAATTACCTCAAAGTCGAACTCCTGGAATAGAAGGAGCCATCTCATCATTCGTCCTTTCACATCCGCTTTGTTCATCAGGAAGGACAGGGCCTCATGATCCACATAAAATTTAAAGTGGGTAGATAGGAGGTAGTGGCGGAACTTCTGTAGGGCAAACACCATTGCCAAGCACTCCAGCTCTGTCACTATATAGTTCCCTTCCCTATCAGTGACTTTTCGGCTTGCATAATAGATCGATTGATCCAGCTTCGAGGAGCCCTTCTGGCAGAGAACTGCGCCTAAGCCTTCAATTGATGCATCAGTGTGTACATGGAACTCTTTCATCCAATCAGGAGGTTGCAGAATGGGTGCCTCAATCAGACATTGCTTCAGAGTGTGGAAGGCTTTGTCACATTCTTCCGTCCAAGTAAACTCTGCATCTTTCCTCAGAAGCTTGTGCAAGGAGGTTGCCTTTGTTGCGAAATGAGCTATGAACCTTCTGTAGTAACCCACATGGCCTAGGAATCCCCTCAACTGTTTGAGGTTGGTGGGTGCGGTCAAGGCTGCAATCTTTTCGATCTTTGCAGGGTCTGTTGATATCCCTTGTGCAGAGACAATGTGGCCCAACACAACTCCAGAAGAGACCCCAAAGATGCATTTGTCGGGGTTGAGGGAAATCCCATACTCAGTTGAATCCATCCAGAAGGGAATAAAGCTCATGTCCTGCCACTGTGTCCAACAGTTGGTCTGTGAAAGGGATAGGAAAGTGATCCTTCTTTGTCTTAGAATTCAACTTGCGGAAGTCAACACATATTCACAATTTGCCATTCTTCTTGGGTACAACCATGATGGGTGAAACCCATTCACTATTTGCCACTGGACAGATGAACTTAGCTTCCAGAAGCTTCAGCAGCTCTGCTTTTACCAATGTGGAATAATTCGGGTTCATTCGCCTCTGTCGTTGTCGTACTGGCTTGGCATCAGGCTCCAAGTCAATATGATGCTGACATATTGTGGGATCAATCCCCTTTAGGTCTTTGTAGGACCAAGCAAACACGTCCAAATTCTCTTTCAACAAGTTGTACAAAGTTGACAACTCCTCTTCTGGTAGGCTGCTACCCACCTTCAAATGGCGTTCCGTGCTATCTGCATCCACAAAGGTTAACTGCCTTTCACCTTCTTCTTCACGGATGAAGGTCCCGCGGACTGCTTCTGGGTACAGATCCGACTCCTTCAAAGGAGTGGTATCCTCTTCTGATGTCCCACTAGACCCAACTTCTTCTTTTGGTGGAGACTTAGGTTGCTCCTTAAGATGTTGAAATGGGATTAGGGCCATTTCGGGTTTGGTTTCAAGATTAATTACCTCTTGGATTGAAGACTCATCTTCTAATGACGCATCCAGGAACGTCACATAACAGGGACCCTCTGATTTCTGTTGGGTTTGTGGGACTGGTGCTTGTTGGCACGGTGCATCATCATCATCTTTCTTTGGCAAGGATGGATTAGGACGGCATAAGCCACTGCTGAAAGATGGCTTATTCTTCTTAATCCATTTCTTATAAAGATTTTGTATATGAGAAGATCCATTTACCAGACCAAATGGTACCATCGCCATTCTGTCCCATAGCATGAGCTCGTCTGCTTCTGATGCTTCTGAAACTTCTTCTCCAAATGTATCCTCTACAGGTGGGATAGACTCTTTCGTCTCGCTTTCATAACCTTCTTCTTCCATATCATCTCCATCCTCTTCTGTCTCTGTCTCTGTCTCTGCTTCTGCTTCTGTCTCTGTCTCTGTCTCTGTCTCTGTAGGAGATCTGTAAGAGAAGAACAGGTTCTCTATTTCATCTTCTGCCTCTATCTCTGGCTCTACTATGGCCATGTAACAGGGAGAGCAGTACATCCATGCTTCTATCTCACTGTCAGAAGTGATTTCGGAAATAGTTCCTGGTTCAGGTAGGAAGTATTCACCCATTGATAATGACTTTGCATCTTTTGGAAGTTGGCTTATAGTATCCACTGTTAAGGAACGTGCCACTGTTTTCTTGGGAAGGATCTGCTTGACAGCATCTTCGTCTGGTGATGTTCCATCTGTAGCCTCATTAGGGGAGTCAAAATATAATTCCAAGGAGGTGGATCCATGTCCTTTTTGAGAACCATATAGCTTCAGCACCACTTTATTGGGTCCTCTTCCCAAGGTCAAGGTTCCTTTGAACCAATCCGTCCTTGCTCGGGCTTCAAAAAGCCATGGTCTACCCAGTAACAGAGGGTAGGATGTACCATAAGAGTTTGGCATCACCACCAGATAGGTTAGCCAATAATCTTTTCCAACCACTGTAGTCTTCACATATGGGAGAATGCCCAAAGGCTTGATTCTGCTCTGATCCGCCAGTCTGATGAGCCATTAGGTGGGTTGCACACCTTGTAGGCCTAGATCCTTCATTGTCACATCCGTCATAATGTTCACTGATGAACCACCATCAATCAGTGCATTTGCAATGAAGCAGCCTTCAATCCACACGCCAGTCTCAGGGGTACCCGGATCTAGGAAGGCGTTAGCCACATCCACTTCTTTTACAGGCTCTGGAGCTTTGTTGGACTTTGTCGCTGTTGAGGAAGCAATCCTTAAGCCACATCTTCTTGTCAGTATACTTTTAAACCTTTTTCGATAACTGGGAGACAACATCAATAATTGTCGAAATGTGAGGTTTGGTTTAAAGGTATCTAGATCTCTGACCAGATTGTATTCCTTAATAGGATCCACTGGCTTCTCTAATCGGTTAGGGAATGGGGCAACACCCATTTTCATTTTCCTTGTTTCTTCCAACAGAGGAATCATGGGAACTTCTTCTGCCCCTTGTGGCACTTCCTCCTCTTCTATCTCCTGGACCTTTGGTCCTGTCTCTGGAACTATCTCTGTAACTCTCTATGGCACTGTAGTGCTCTGTACGGCACTGTCAGGCTCTGTTCTGTTCTGTTCTTCTGGTGGAATATTGAACTTCACTGTTCTGGTAGGAGGATTATTTTCTTTCTGGATAGGTGGTTCCTTCTTCTTTGCACGTGTGATGGCAGCAACTTCTAATTCCACTAAATTGGAGATAGGCTCTTGGGCCTTGGCCGGACTATCAGTAGCACTGTTTTTCACTGGGGCTGGGCTTGGACAATCTTTTGCAGTGTGGCCTTCTCCTTTGCATCGACTGCATAAGGTCTTGTAATCCACTGACCTTCTGGGATTTGGACAATTTGGTGAGATGTGTCCCTTCTCTCCACATCTATAACACTCCACTTCTAATCTCTAACCACCGCCAGACTGTCTTCCTCTGTAACTTTGAGAGGGAAACCTTCTTGGGCCGAAATTAGGACCAAACTCTCTAGGTGCTTGATGACACTTACGACACCAAGTATTTGACCGCATCACATCTCTTATTGCTCGTGCAACATTGGATATGCTAGCGGTATTCACTTTCAGCGTCTGTAGCTGCTCTGTAATCACATCCATCAACTCCTTTTTTATGTTTGCAACTGAGTTGGATAAGTAGTCCTTCAAGCTTTCTCCTCCGGAGGTACTGGCATGAGGGTTTTGAGGAGTCTCTGTAATCACTGCATAAACAGGTTGGGCTGGTGCAGAGGAGTCTCGGTTCTGGTTCTGATTTAGAGCTCCTGTTTGAACTGTTGGCTGTTGGCTCTAGTTGGTAAGATTCCACTGTTGCTGCTGCTGATTTGGCATTGAGGAATTTGGTTGGGACCATTGTTGTTGTGGTTGAACCATCATTTGGGGCATGGATTATGGCCACTGTGGATTTGGTGCACTGTACTGTGATACTGGGGGCATCTGTTGGTAAGGGTAGGGGACAGTCCCCAGGACTGCATTTGGTGGGCACATCATTCCTGGCATCAGAGGAGGTAGGACTCTTCTTCCTGTATTCATCACTAATCTAGCTTCAACTTCATCGTACAGTCGTGCAGCTTCTATTGCAGCTTGCAGTGTGGCTGGTCTTTGCAGCTCCACAAACTTATGGACTTCTGGTTGTAATCCTCTGAGAAACACTCCCTTCTGAATGCCATCATCTAGATTATGGTTAGTCCATCTCTTCAGGATGGATTCCATTCGTGAGACATAAGCTTCTACTCTTTCTCCAGAGGACTAACTTAGGTTCATAAATTCCTCTCGCATCCGCTCTTCAAAACCTTCACGCCTGAATTTAGTGAGGAATGCCAACTTCAGGTCGTCCCATGTGCCAAAAGTTCCTGCTGCTTGTCTCTCATACCACTGAAATGCCGCGCCCTTGAAAGTGGCGGGGAATATTGCTAACCAATGCTTAGGGGTTCTGGCATTGTTAGCCACACATGCTACCATAAACTCTGCTACATGAAGATCAGGGTCTTCATTGTACTCTCCCTTAAAAACTGGCAATGGAACTACATTCGCTGGCCTGTCATCAATATTTCCAGGATGGATCTGGCTTGGAAGTAGACCTCCAGCAGGAGGAGGAAGGGCTTGATGTGCCATTAGGACTTCTATAAAGAGTTCCGCAAGGGTGTCAAAGGCGGCTTCTGCTGCGAGCTCCTTCTCGGCTCTGATTTTTGCTTTCTCTCTTTTCATGTACCTCTGGACTCGTTCTAACGCTTGCCTCTTTATTGCGTCATTCATCAGGGGGTTGGCTCCACTATGTTGTTAGTACTCCACAGAGGGTTAACAGAAGGCTTCAGTCTCTGGAGGACTGTCTTGCCAACATTTCTTCTACATCTTCCTTTTCAATGTCTCTGAATTCTGCTTTCATGCCACTACACAGAGGAAGGTATTCGGTTCTGAAGGTGTCAAAATGCATACGTCTAAGCATTGTGGTGGTGCCATCATCATAATAATGCTAGCTTCTGATGGTTTCAACAGTGTAGGTTGTGAAAAACACTCTATCTACCAACTTCCAGTGGGTTGCTAATTGAACAAACAGAAGGTTATCAGTGCACCAAGCATCCCATGTATCTTGCTGTTGAGCATCCACGAACAAATTCCAACTCTTTTCCTTCTTGTCTTTGTGAACCTCCACAGACCAAGACTCCTGAAGCTTCTTCACAGTCTCCAACTTGATGATATCTGGAAACTTCTCAATGAATGCCAAATCTTCCATGTATGGTCATTCTCTCTGTTTCTTCTCTTCAGTTTGTTCCCAAACAGTTTGCCACCAAGATGCAAGTTTCTGCTGCTTCATCAGGAAGAGGAAACTGTCCACCACATAGAGCATGCATCATGATGGTGATGTGTTTCCGCCATTGTGGGAAGAACTTCTTGTGGAAAGTAGCTTTGATTATGAGAAACTCCAACTCCTCAGTGGAAGAAGGAACTTTACAAACATCCATTGAATTCTTCTCTTCTTGGCTCCTTCATTTTCAGCCTCTTCTGGTGCTTGTTGATGGCAAGTTTCCTCGGCTGCGCACCAAAAACATGGAGCCCCAAGAGGAACACCAAGGAAAAGGGAATTCTCCTGCAAGAAAATCTATCTTATAACATCAACAAGCTTGTTTATTATGCTTCATATGATCACAATGAAGAAAAGAACACCAGGCACAACAAATCTTCATACAACATCATGTAGATCTCCCACGGATTTGATAGAATCAACCATATTCTTCAATATCTTCATAAAATACATCAACATAACAAAGAAAGAAAAGAAATACACCATCTTTGAATGGAAATACATCACATAGTATTCATCTTCAATATCTTCATAGTCTTCTCTCTCAATCTCTCATATACAATCACTCTGTTTCAGTAGAATTGACTATCTTTGACTCTCTCTCTCTCTCTCCATCAATAATATATCACATCCTCACTACAATCTCTCAAAATCACTCTCAATAATCCTTCTTAGGTCGTGGATACCCCTCCCAAGAGGTATGTCTGATATGAAGAGTCACTAGAGCCACTACAGTGTCTTTTCATAGCTCACTACTGTCACTTCACTTAGTCTTCACTTGAGTCTTCAACAGCTACTTCTTCCACTTCTTTCAGCTCTTTTGCACTTGTATTCACCTCTTTTCAAGGCTAGAAAACTTTCCCAATCTACACTCTCATCCATCAGAACACATACAGAAGCATACAGAACAGCCTACAGAACAGTACCAGAACAGCTACAGTACAGAACAGAACAGAGACAAAAGCTCTACAGAAGACCTACAGAAGGTTATCAAAACCACATAACTCATACTCAAACCATTCCAAACTCTCAAAAACCATTCAATAAGCTTTCATAAGATCTCAATCTTCATCAATCAATACTCCATCCCTCCTTACAGAAGACAATCAGAACAAAACAGAACAAAACAGAAGCTATACAGAAGGTATATAGAACCAATCAGAACCTATCAGAACATCTCAAACCCACTAACAAACATCATGAGCTTCCAAAACACAATCAATATCATCCAAAACACTCTCAAACCACTTCTAAACCAATCAATCATCTCATAAAATCAACCATTCATCTCTCAAAAACAACAAAAATTAGCCAAAAAAAACAAGTCATTTCAACAGGGAGAGCAAGAGCAAGAAAGGAAGAGACTAGAAATGGGAACTCCAACAGTCACAATCTGTGACAGGGCCTTCCTTTATTCAAACTATCACTAAAAGAATAAAGAATAAAGTGACGGTGATGGGGACGCCCGCCACCTGCATGAATAAGTGCATTTGACTCTGTCAAGAGAAAAATAAATTTTTGGAGCAGAGGAAGTATTGGTTCTTGGGCACATGTGTGGACCATATGGAAGAAAGCCCTCACTAGTAAAGATTTGTGCAGTGGCGGTGACTGTCAGTGTAGTAATACACGGGTAGCTAGACAGAGGCGCCTTTACCCCCAACAACCTCTCACTTAAAGGTGAATCTGCCCCAGTGAGGAGTGAAAAGAAAAAGAAAAAAGACAGTACAACATGTACACATGTACAATAGGATGAGGAAAGACATCATCTCATCCCACGCCCATCAACCTCCTGAGGAAGGCAAAGCGCTCTATAGAGAGGCCTTTCGTGAGCAGATCTGCACGATTCTGGTCACTCGAGATCTTGACAAGATCAACATACTTGTCCTCAACGACCCCACGTATGAAGTGATACCTCACCTCAATGTGTTCCATCTTCGCATGGAAGACCGAATTCTTGGCTAACTGAATAGTATTCATAGAATCCGAATGCACTGTGGGGATAGCATCAATACCAAAGTCAGCAACTAAACAACCCAACCAAATGGCCTCCTTGCAAGCCTCAGTGGCTACAACATACTCGACCTCTGTAGTAGAAAGGGCCGTGCATTTTTGCACCCTGGACATCCAAGAAATAGCATCTCCAGCATAGGTGAATACATAGCCGGAAGTGGACTTCCTACTATCTGCATGTCCTGCATAATCAGAGTCAATGTACCCCATGACTCCTGTATCCTGTCTGCCATAGCATATGCACATATCTGCAGTGCCCTTCAGGTAGCTCATGATACCCTTTGCGGCATCCCAATGCTTCTTTCTAGGTGTAGCCATATAGCATGCCACAATACCAACTATAAAGGCAATATCTGGACAAGTGGCTATCATGGCATACATAAGACTACCCCACTGTGGATGCATAGGGAATCTTGGCCATCTCGGCCCTCTGCTCATCTATCTGCGAACAATCAGCCTGTGATACCTTCACATAAGAAGGCAATGGACAGCCAATAGGCTTTATGTCTTGCATACGGAAGCGCTCAAGGACTTTATGAATGTACTCCCTCTGTGATAAGTAGAGGAGTCCCTGATGTCTATCGTGTCTAATGCACATACCAAGTATGTGAGCGGCCTGTCCTAGATATTTCATCTCAAAGCTCTTCTTGAGCTCAGCCTTAAGACCATCTAGCTCATCATGAGCTTTCCTTGCTATCAGCATATCATCCACATAGAGTACCAAAATCAATAAAGAACCATCACAGTCTTTCTTCGTGTCAAGAAACGGATCCATAGCACTATGACTGTAGCCCTGTGACTGCATAAAGGCATCAAACTTATGATACCACTCCCTAGGTGCCTGTTTCAAGCCATAAAGACTTTTCTTCAATTTGCACACTAGGTGTTGCCTACTAGGTTCTGCAAAGCCCTTAGGCTGCTCGATATAAATCTCATCATGCAAGTCCCTATGTAAGAAAGCTGTCTTGACATCCATTTGGTATAAATCCAAGTCAAGCTGAGCAACCAAAGCCAAGACTAAATGCAGGGTGGTCATCTCAACTACAAGAGAAAAGACCTCATCAAAGTCCACACCATGCTCCTGCTTAATATCCTTTGCTACCAATCTAGCCTTGTATGCCGGCTTGGGGTGTTCAGGGGTACTTTTTAGCTTGTACACCCACTTGCATGGCAAAGCCTTCTTGCCTGTAGGCAAGAAAACCAAATCCCAAGTATCATTCTTATGCAGGGAGTCTATCTCAGACTGCATAGCCCTCTCCCAGGAGTGACTTTCACCCTTGCGTATAGCCTCATCATAGGTGAAAGGATCTCCTGCATCTGTAACCAAGACATAATGCGTCGAGGGCTGAAATCTATCAGATGGACGTGTGTCTCTAGTAGACCGTCTCACAGCAGGCTCTGCTGCCTGCCCAGCTGCCTGTCCAACACCCTGACCATGAGCATCTGCTGCAGCTGTAGGCTGTCCAACTGGCTCTGCGAGAGCTCTCTGCTCCTCCTAAAATATGACCCTGCATATCTCAACAACTCTCTCAAGCTGCCTATGCATTTTGTCTTCATGGAAGACTACATCATGACTGTGGATGACTTTTTGCACCTGCGGATCCCAGAGATGGTAACCCATCTCGCCTGCATCCCCATAACCAAGGAAAATGCATTTGACAATCTTGGGATCCAGCTTACTTCTCTTGTCCCTGGGAACATGGCAAAATTCCTCACATCCAAAGACACAAAGATGCGCATAAGAGGGAGGTTTTCCAGTCCATACCTCCTCTGCAACCTGGAAATCCAAACCACTAGAGGGTGATCTGTTTATGACATGCACAACTGTACTAACTACCTCAACCTAACAGCTTTGTGGTAGGCCTGTATGGCTAAGCATACTGCATACACGCTCCTGGATGGTTCTATTCATCTACTTAGCCAAACCATTCTGGGGGGTGTAGGGGGCAGTCAACTCACGCTTAATAACCCTCTCATCACATAACTGCTCAAAAGAACGTGAGACATACTCACCCCCATTATCTGTCCTTAAGCATTTTAGCCTATGTCCAGACTATTTCTCAACCAATGCAAGCCATCTCTGAAACACAGCCAATACATCGGATTTCAGCTTAATGGGATAAGGCCAAACTTTCTGTGAAAAATCATCTATGAATGTAACAAAATACTTTGCACCTGACAAGGCATGGGCCCATAAACATCTGAATATACCAATGCCAAGGGCTCACTAATACATGGCCTACGAGACTTCTTATGTGTAGACCTAGTCTATCTGCCATAAAGACAATGCTCACATGAATAAAAACATGCATAATCAAGGGGCAGTAAGTACTGCAAACCAGAAAGCATTTTCATTCCCTTCAAAGAAATATGGCCCAAACAGGCATGCCAAAGAGATACATGTGGGATAGAATCCACAGAAAAAACATGATCAAGGGAAGAAGCTGATACAATCAAGGGGTAGAGACTGCCAGCCTTGGCACCTCTCGCAATCACAAGTCTGCCACGAGTGATCTTCCATGCAAAGACTCCAAAATATACATGATATCCTGCATCATCAAGTTGTCCAGCTGACATGAGACTGCGTGTCAAAGCAGGTACATGACGTACATCCTGCATAACAAAACTGCTGCCTGAAGGAAACTACAGCCTAACATCACCAATGCCCACAATATCAAGAGATTTGTCATCACCCAAGTGCACAGAACCCGAAATAGTACAGTATGAATGAAACCACTTTCGGCAAGGTGTCACATGAAAGGATGCACCTGAGTCCAAGAGCCAACACTATGCATACATAGAGTGTATCTATGTTATCTGCGAAGCACTAGAAGAAGCTGCTAGGATATAATCATAATCACCAACATTCTCAGGCTGCATAACATTGATCTCTTCAATTTTAACACTCGACTTTGCAGATACTATGCTGCGATCAGAAGACTTATCCTGCACTTTGTCTTTTCCCTTATCTTTGCGCCTTTCATTGTGCAATTCATGGCATTGTGGCCTAATATGGCCCTTTTTCCCACAATGGTGACAAGTAACATCTGCATTCCTACCACGGATTTGCTACGTGACTTCCCACAAGACTTGGACCGAGATTTGCTATGTGACTTCCCACGAGACTTGGACAGAGATTTTTGACAATCCCGTCCATGGTCACTACCACTGCCATGCTTTCCATATCCATCATTCCTGCCTCTAACTGTCATAGCATGAGACACATGAGAGGCATCCAAATTCTTACGGTTAACCTCTTCCTACAGAAGAGCACTCTCAACATCAAATAATTTCAAGGTAGCAGTAGAAGCACATAATGCAGTGCAAAATACATCCCATGACTCATTAAGAGTACCAAGTAAGAAAAGAGGAGTGACATCCTCTGCAAAAGTGATGTCTTGCAAAGTCAAGTTCTTGAGTATAGCATGGAACTGGCTCAAGTGAGCAGATATAAACACATTCTCCTTTATGCGTAGATCCATAAGCTGCTTCAGCCAATACATCTGACTCCCTGGACTTTTCTTGTCATAGAGATTTTTTATCTTTTCCCACAACTGCCATGCACTCTGTTCTTCCTCAAAGACATTATAGTGAACCTGTTCTATGAGAGACAATAGAATAGTGGACTTGCATAACTCATCAAGCTCAAGCCATTCCTCATTTGGCATAGTTGCAGGCAGATGCCTGCTTAACCTCAAAGGTTTGATCTGCAATTTCTATACCAACACCTGCCAAATCTGGCTCTTCCAATAAGAGTAATTTGTACCATCAAGCTTAGTGATGTTGAAAATAGCATGATCAGTGGACGAACTTGCCATAATGCAGGTTGGAAGACTATAGAGACAGTTCAAAACTGCTTGTTGTTTACTGTAGAAAATGACCAAAAAATCACCAAAATCGAGGAAAAATGGCAAAGACAGTGGAACCAAAGCTACTGCCCACCAAGTACTAGTGAAAGTACATCATTTCAGAGTGTTTTAGCATGAAAAATCCATGTCAGTCCATACATATATGCTTGCTGTAATAAATTTCAGATTTCAGTAAAAGAGAGCTAATGGTGCCAAAATCGGATCCCAAGGCAATCAGATACTGCCAAGACCAAAGCTGGCATCTTACGAGCATAGCATAAGCAACACCCAAGTATGTCATACAAACATCTGCCAGTGAGTAGGCACATCCCCCAGGCAATGGGGCAAAGTGTTCCTGCCACTACCAAAACTTGACACAAGTAGGTGTCAGTTCACAAAGATACAGATCCAAAAGTGAGACTTAGCTCATAAGCATACAGTGAACCAAGACAGATGATGTATCATCCCAAAAGGTAAGAAGTCCCAAAGTCTCAAGTATCTGTAACTGCTCAATAGCATGTAACGGCTCAATGCATAAAAGTACCACCTGCTCAATGTCTGATAAGCATTCAAGAATGCTCCCACTGGCACAAAAGTTGTATGTACGAGCTCAAGAGCTCAAGCCAAGGCAAGACACAGTGCCAATGAGATAAGTCCAAGATAATACATCAATAGATCTAACAACATCAATGGATTGTGGCCCACACCCTCAATAGCTATCTTTGACCTTTGAATGATTACTTTGATAGCCCATGGCCCAAAGGGCTCTGTTTCACTCCCTTCACTATGTATATTTCCCACAGGTGTATTGCTACGCGATTTAGACAGGACAATGTAGTTATCTTTTGAGCTTTGACTCCATTGTATTAGCTTTTCTTCTCATAGCATGACTAAGTCCATCATTGCCATGTTCTTCTTGTGTTTCTATGTTTCTCTTCTCTCTTAGTGTTTACCATACACTCTCTGTGCTACTCCCCACAAACCATGTTGTCTCTCTACAATATCGCTTATTTTGACATGGTATCAGAGCATACCTATCATTTTTTATACCACCACCTGATGTGCTAGCATCACTACTTGCCGCAAGAGGCAACATTAATTATCTCTACTATTGAAGCCCTTGCCTCTTGCATAATCTTCACTCAGAGTCCCATGGGGTTTGATATCATGTCAAAATTACCTAGTAGCAGACAAAATCTAAGCAAGGAATAGAGAATACACAACAAATATAAAAAGAACATAAACTACTTTAATTTAAATGAACTAATATAAAGATTACTCCAATCATTGCTCAAGTGCATGGCAAGGCTACAAAAGTTAGGGCAAGACAACATGTTCATATTGTTACTCCTACAAGGGATGTTGGAATGAATGGATTGATCGAGAGTGATGCATGGCTTGCAGGTCAAGATGTCAAAATGAAAGAAAATAGTTGGCTTACAATCTCTACAAATCCATCTTCTCCTCCTAGATATCCAAATCAAGACTACTTTTTTTTAATTACATGTGGTGTGATAATGCCAAGAATTGTGCATAAGGACTATGATGCCTACAAAGATGTTGTACAAAACATTTTGATCTTTTGGAGAAAATGGGAAGATATATGCCAACAAAGGCCTTCCTATTGCCATGAGCTTTGGTAAGGCAGGTGCGAAGAAGATTTTGGAGAAAATGACTCTACTCTCATCTTATGTTGCCACAGATGCATCATCTTATGTCATGTAGATTGAAAAGAACATGATGGCAAAAAGATAAAGTTATGGATCTATGCCGTGCAAAATACACAAAAGGGAAAGGTCCCTCAAACATACTTGACCAATGTATGAAAGACTATTAGAACATAGACTAGGTGGTCTGTCCCTATTGATACCTACTCAATTTATGCCTACTTGACTAAAACTTAGAATGTAGAAGTGATGATAGAAGAGAAGCACAAAAGAGATGATGGGAATCTTAGCACTTGGAAAGAGTAACTAGGGATGGTTAGTAGTTTGCACAACTCTCTATACCTAGAGTGGAGCAAACCATGGAAGATATTGAGAGCTGAAAAGATGAGTGGGTTGCCTGTTACCCACCTAGCCTCCAATCCTCACTAAGAGAGCTAAAGAAGGGCACAACCTAGCCAAAGGAAGGATGGGCTAGGACATCCCTTTCCTAAGTGAATGAAAAGAACCAAAACACAACTTCACAAGAGAGAATTTATAGCCCATCTTAAGGGAAATGAAGATGATGGAAGGTTAAGACAAGTGATAGCTCCTAATTTCTCCCACGAACATATATATAACATGAGAAAATAAGGATTTTCCACCAATAGAGCATATGGCAAGTCTTACTTAATAATGGCATAGCTGTCAATGGCGTTGGGGTTAAAAAGAGGGGAGGCAAGCCACACTCTTGTGGGGTCGGGTCTTGCTTGATTAAGTAGCCTAAGATAATTACAGGTAGTTATAAAAGCTAGATCGGGGTAGGAAGAGAAGTCCACGAGAAAGCGCATCATGGAATCATTTAGGCTTCCTAAGTCAAAAAGGAGGGCATGCTCGAAAGAGGTGGCATTGGAGTTGTAGATGATGGGGAAATCATTCCGCCCATGGAGGGTGGCAACAAAATCCACACCTACCCTACAAGGATACGCCATGAATGTGGGATAGGGCATAGTGTTGCAAAATGCCATCTAGGCGAGCATGCTAATATCTGACACTCGCCTCCTCCAAAGGGGTTGGCAGTTGTAGCCCTGTACAGTATGTGGTATTTCGAACACCTTATCTTGCCAAAACTCTGCTTCCTCCATGCCCCATAGAGTGGGGGTCTTCTCTCTTTCTTCCAGCCATTTTTGGCCTAGTCACCCGCCAATCGCGATCACCTCCTCCATCACCTTAACTGGTAGGACTCTCCGCAGGCTATTAGACATGAGGAAGCTGAAGGTAAAAGGGTCCTTTTCATTTTCTTGTTGTTCCCAAATCACTAACTCTGCGTGAAATCTAGCAGGGAGGTCATCGGAGCATGGTGGAGGGGTGCGGACGGCCACACGACAGGTTTTGGCTCTTAACTGCCTTCTGGTTTCTTCAACTAATTTTATCTGTCTCTCCCTGAGCGCGGTTTGTTTTTCCGAGGGCAGATCGATCTGTTGTTCTTGATCATGTGGCGAGGGGGGTTATGGGATTATCTCTTCGCTGGTTCTCCTCATGACCGAATTCAAGGTAAGCCTCCTCCCCCTGCCGGTCTTCTAGTTGCGCTCCTTCCTCAAAGCCCAGTGCGTCCAACTCCTGGGGGGTTAGGCTGTCCAATAGTAGGTACTTCCGTTGTTCTTCTAAGCTCAGCCTAACCTCCGCAGATTGGGGTGGGATCTGTAGCCCCGCATGCAGGGCCATGCGTGCAATGTTCAATTTCTTCTACACCACCTCCAACGACTCCTTTCCCTCCGGCTGGGTCGTGTCGAGTAATGTATTGAGGAAGGACTGCTGCTCGGCACTAAAGGTTGTCTAGGCAGCATCTGCTTTACTTTCTGCAAGGATTTTTTCTTTTTCCACCAAAGCGATGTCGTATTGCTGCGCATTCGAGGTGTGAAATCCACCCAAAAGTTGTGTGTGTGGGATTTGGTACTTTGTACATATTTAGTTGTTGTGTTTATACTTTTGTTCTGTGTGGGCAGTATAGTGAAGAGGGTTTGGAGCAAGAGGAACGTATCTGTAATGCTCTAGTTGGCATGTATGTCGAGTATAGAAACCTACCAGATGCCGATGCTTGCAGAAATATTCATCTAGACATATTTATTGAGAATACCATGATCTTTATGTATGGCAAGTGTGGAAGCATTGCGAAAGCAGAGATAGTGTTTAATGGCTTATCAAGTCTGGATGTTGTCTCGTGGACTGCAGTGCTCACCACTTATGTAGAGCTAGACCAGGGGGGAGAAGGCACTTCAGTTTTACAGACATATGTGGTCGGGCTTCAAGCATGTGGCATTCTAACACAAAAGGATAAAGCCATGGCTGAGACAGGACATTTGAGCAGAGCAATAGCACTGATCATAGGGCAAGCATTGCATTCGAATGCACAAAGTAAAGGTTGAGCATAGACGACCTCATGGGAGGGTATGATAGAGGCAGCAGAATATCAGCTTGGTGCTAATTTAATAGATACTTCAAAGTTCAAATGGGGGAACTTGGAGGATGAGCCACAGAAAAGAACAGCTGAGGTGGAAGAATCAACACATCAGAGAATGAGTCCTGTTCATAGAGCTGAATACTCCAACCCTACCATACATACTCTCTCCTTGGAGCACTCAAACCTTGGTGAGGGTTCTCATCCTGTAATACCTTTTGCTGTTTTTTATGAGATCCAAGAAGGGTCACCTGCAGTACTTGATGACCTCATGTTCAGAGATCAGCTTCTCAAATTTGGAAGTGTAGAAGGTGGAGATCATCTTCTGCCAAGGCTTGCAAGTGAGGGCCAGATGAATGAAGGTAATGCAGCACCTGTTATTGTCATGAGGCAAGGGATTCAAGTGCACTTAACTGTAACTCCAAGGAGATGGTCGGGTTCTGGTTTCCTCGGGTATCACATTCAGGCACTTTGATAGTGGTCAAGCAAAAAACTCAAGAATATGACTCTATATCTAGTGAAATGTTTGTTGAGGAAAAACCAAGTCTCAAGGTTGCAGTGCAGAAATGCCTTCCAGAATTACTTCAAACTTTTACTACTATCAAAGGCTGATCCATCCTGGATTTAGACATCACAAATATATTTTGCCAAATGTGTCCATAGTTGGTTATTTTATGCTCTCGGTGCCTTTTGGTTTAGTACTTTTTGGTATTTTAGTTTGGAGCGTAGTTTGGATGCAAAGACAATAATGGAACCTGCTTTTGTATCGGCTGGAAGGGAGCTCGACAGGGGAAAAGAAAAAACAGAAAATAGAAAAGGAGAAGGAGGAGCTGATATGGGAGAAATATGCATAGAATCAGGATGGTGGGAGGGCTGATACGAGGAAGAGTTGTCGATTGGGAGTCGCAATAATTCACCGCTAACATTCTGTCACAGGATCAAATCAGATCACTGGAAATACTATTCATCACAGAATTCAGAATAGATAACCCTGTTTCATCAGTTACCAAGTTTGGGCTCGATACCCAAATTGGAGTCCCCTATTGCAAGATCTCCCAAACCAACGAACTGTCCTGCGCTCGTCCACTAGAGGAGGTTGGGGAGAAAGCTCTCATGCAGGAAAGCCCTCTCTCTTCCAATAGATCGTTGTGAGAGAGAGACAGAGGACCGGGGGGGCGCTATCGCTAGCATGATCGATAAAGAAAGAGAAAGAATCTCAGTCGACTGAGGCCGTTACCTGCTTAGCACAAGCCCGCAGGTGCCGGCATGAAGTTCCTGAAGGATTGACAGAGCAGAGGACCGGGCGCCATAACTGGCACGATCAAGGAAGAAAAAGAATCACAGTCGAATGAGGCTATAACCTGCTTATCTCAAGCCCGCAGGTGCTGGTATAAAGTTCTTAATGAGAAGGCTTCGAAAATAACAACTGAAGGTCTCCTTGCACTTTCTGAGAGGAATGGAGCTGCAGTAATCATTGAACTAAATAGTGAAACAGATTTTGTAGCCCGAAAAGAGATCTTTCAATACTTGGTACGTGCAATTTTCTGTAAGCTCAGGCTTCCATAGTCCATGGGTGCCAAAGGAATATGACTTAAAGGCTCAGAGATAATGAATGCCAATTGTAAAGCTCTTTGGCTTCTACAGAGGCAGCTTTCACAGAACTTAGAAAGCAAGGACTAGCAGCTGTTAGCAAGAAGGCATCGTGGATGACCTATTTGGATGTGTATTGACTTGATTCTAATGAATCGGTGTTCGATGCTGCTTTGTTTATGTTAGTTGCAGCTCTACATTTGAAAATACCAGATGTTTCTGTGACTGATGATGGTAAGGTACTCCCAGCTAACAGGACATCAGGAAAATTTCAGAATGGTAGATCAGATGAAAACCAGGACTGAAAAGTGTAAAAGGCAAAAGATGGGCGAGTTCCAGTGGCACTGACTTTAGTGTTGCATTCAAGTCACATTCTAGCTGATCCATCAGCTGAAGAAGAGTCTATTTTGAAGATATTCTCTTGAAAACTGGATGACATATCTGATGCTCTTGTATTCTGATTTATAACTTCATGTGGTTTTCTTGAGAGGATTGATTCTTTTGGTTTATCCGTCTTGCCACTTGTACTTCTCAACTGTGCATGGCTTTGAATAGAAAAGATTAGCACAGGATGATCCATTGATCCATCTATTATCACCGATATCTCTTGTTATAGAACTGATCTTCTATCTTGAAATTTGTCAAGGTCTTCTAAAGACGCGACTGTGCTTTCGAAAAATCCTTCGACAGCGAGGCACTGTGCCAGTGTCTTCAACCGTTTATCGTTCTGCGCAGCCCATTCTTCTGCCCTTTTGTTCATTCCTTCCATGCTCTCCCCCTACTTCTGTGCTAGGGTTACAAGCTTCTGCTCCTAGGCTTTGAGTTCTCTACTCATATTCTCGTGCTCTTTTCTTCCCAGGTGCAGTTGATCGCAATCTCCTTTTATTGTTGCTCCCTCTCTTGTCTTCTCTCCTCCTCTTTGGCATTTAGTTTCTCCATCATTTGCTCAATGTTGGTAGTTTTCGCCTCCAATTCCCCATGTTGCATCAAGAGGAACTTGTATTCCCACTGCACCAGTTCTTGATTTTCCTCCTCGAGCTGCTGTTTGTATCTTTCTTCCATGTCTTCCTTGGCCTTTAATTTCTGCTTGAGGTCAAAGATCTGTCGTTGTTGCATGGCTATTGTGAGTGTTTTCTCAAGCTGGAAGGCGGCTAATTGACTCCTTTTCTGCCACCAACTCAACCACAGCCATTCTCTTTTCCTCCTTTTCCCTCTCCAATTGGGAGAGCAGCTTGGGGACGTACTCATCCTAATCAGCTTCGATCAAGATACTCGAGATGAGGCACATACAGCTCTCATAGATGTGGTTATCTTGTGGAGTGGTCATAATCCTTTTGTGGTCAGTGCAGAGAGCCCTTGGCCCATTTCTTTTATGAGACAAGAAATCCAATTAATGTCCAATGAGCCCCTCTACAACTTCTATTTCAAGTTAGATAATAGAAAGGTCAGGATTCGTAGTGAGCAATCCATGACATGTAAACAATGTGCGTAGTGGAATCCTTACAAATTTTTTAATATAAAGAACGAATATAATTTTTTTAAAAACTTGTGAGTAATTTCAATTTAGATAATCTTAGTTTACTATGATCCAAGCGGGTGATAATACATACTGTAATTAGTAAACCATGCTGGTTAAAATCATAAATAAATTGCAAGATGGAGTTTATTATCTATGCAATATTGTCTTTGCATATTGATATATTATAGCTCATATGTTCTACTTATTTCTTAAAATTAAATATTAAGTTGGATCCAAGTATTTTGAAGGTCTTTCAGATTTATTTTCTTAAAAATTTTCTATATGTTCTATAGTTGGCCTATACTCAGCGATCCAAGTATATTCAAGGATATAATAATGTAGAACAAAGCATTTGTCTGTATGAGTAATTTTAGCAGTTACTTTAAAATATTGAAATAAAGAAAATAAGGTAAGAGTTTTAATTTGAAACTTTAGTGTTAAAAAAGAACCTTTATTTAAAACCCTAGATACATAAAAGTTATAACTCCAAACTCATTTTCACTTTCATTCTCTACTTCCCTACACTTGTGCTCTCCTCCCTTCTCTCTTTGTGTGCCATGGCTACCACTCCCGCCTTCGTCGCATGGATTAGCTCAACATGCTATGCACACATAGGAGACCGGATATACCCTAGGTTTTGTGCGACCTTGAGTCTAGAGAGCTCTCTTTCCGCCGTAGACCCTAGCTCTAGTATACTAGCATCGTTTTGTGATGCAGAAAACCCTCTACCCTGCTCTACTCCAAACTTTGCTCTCAGATGGGTCCCCACATAGATTTCCTATATAGTTTACATGCTGGATCAAGCCATTCAAAGGTAATAAATTGAGCCCTCATGCATGTTGGGCAGTATCTCCGTGCTAGAGCGGTGCACACCTCATCCCAAGACCACGCCACGATGGATCTCATTGATGCGATACAACATTTGCTATATATGTTTTGTGCACTGAGGTGCAAGAGGACAGTGAGCAAGACATCGACACACCCTCTCGGCCACAGCTAGAGTATTTCGACAGGGATCCTGAAGAGAACACACTCGATCCAAGACTAGAGGTAGCACAAAGCTTAGCCATTGTGCACCCACCTTCTTGCCCTGTTGAGATGCCGACAAGCAATGAGCCACCCCTCACTTCTCTCCATGCTATCATCATCAAGGGGGTGGAATATTTACTTATGCAGGACATACTAGAAATTTTGGAGCTAAGGGAAGAAGAGCTATATTGTATCATGGTGCATGATGCACTTGATGATTTTATAGATTTTGATATACAAGATGTGCCAGCACATGTTGATGAGGTGGCTCGATATGATGGCATGAGTGTCAATGACATCTGTGCCATTGTAAGTATCCAAAAGCAAATTCAGAATGCGACACCACAGTATGAGATCTAACATGAGGAGTTCGAGCAGTTGCAAGAAAGCATTTTTGGACCTCGACTTAACTATGTAGTACCTTCCCAAGAGAGAGACGAGGGTGGCCCAGCTGCACGAGCAGACCTAGATGCTCCATTACAACAACAGATAGATGATGCAGAGAAGTTAATGTTATCATATTAATGTTATTGAATTCGCATCAAAATTTACCAGTAGGGCCTCTAGGGCATCAGAAGCAGATTCAGGCCCCTAGAGGCGAGCCTCCAACCAACGCAACTCTAGGGGATCGATCCTGGAAAAATTTGATGTGCATATCCCCTAGGGCATCAGGAGTATGCAGATTCAAGCCCCCAGATGCAAGTCTCTAACCAGGGCATCTTTGGGGGCCCGATCCTAGCAAAATTTGATGTGTACACTCTCGATGCCCTAGGAGCCCTAATGGTAAATTTTGACACAAATTCGATGTATATATCTTTACCACACTCCATGCATAATGAGTTTGACATAGTGAGTCTGACACTGAACTTGTGTGATGCAAGACATTGTCTATATAGATGAATTTTCATCTAGACAAGGTGGTCGATCTGGTAGCCAAGGAAAGGTGCAGGACTCGGCATTGAAGGAGTATATCGGCCAGCTTGTGAGCAATATTTTTGTATTCCATTAGACATCCTTTCCAGCTTTTTCTGAGAACTTCTTGAAGTTGAGGGCACTAACAAAGGCTGGGCCCTTTAGACCATCCCAACGACCACTAGCTTGGAGAAAGGAGTGTTGCTTCAACATTCGAAGCTCCTCTACTTATTCTCTACTACTAGGTCTAGGCCACTTTTTTCCATGGTGGCCTATGGCATGGTTGCTGGTGTTGAAGACCCCAATGTCATTAGGCAGGAACTATTGGGGCAAATGTTGCTGCCTATGATCAAGAATAGCTCTGACCATGGGGAGTCTAGCTCAAAGAAGCCTAGGAGAGAGTAGATGTACTTAGTACCAAATGATATCTCATCACCAATGTAATGTAATTTGTAATCTTCTCTTGAAGTAATGAAAACCAATATTTGTTGGATTTGCATGCAATGTAGTTTGTCATACACGTCGTTTATTATTATTATTTACTTGGATATTACATTTATTTATCAAATTTATACCCAACATGATTCTTACCCTAAATTTAATATATAGTGCTTTATCGAGTTTTTGTGCAATATGTATTCATTCAAACGCATGTAATGATAACTCAAAGACATTAAAAAAACAAATAATAAGCAAATAAACAAAAATAAGACGCACCAAAAAAATTGTATTCATATTCATAACATTTTACATGGGATCCATTACAACCAAAGTTTTACAAAATATATGTGAAAGCTACATTCCATATATGTTTTGGTAATACACCCCTATCGTTGTTGATCTCCGCGAGGACTATCCTTCCATCGCTCGAAGAACCTCACTATCCGCAAATCCCTATCGGTGACGGTGACTCTCCTTGCATATACTACTGCATAGACCGAGTCTCCAAACAAGTTGATGACGTAAGCTTCGAAAATTTCTTGTAGTGCAAGGAGGGCTTGGGCAATCCAACGATCGGGTTGTTGCAAGTGTGTTCCATCTAGGAAGTGCCTCCTGCTGTTCTTAATGAGTATGCCGTCCATAATCTCATGCACTAGCTTCTTGAATGGAGCCTTTGGTATCAGGATGTGCGTGGTCTTCTGGTAATGGCGGATCTCACGAAGAGTCACTGTGCCTGACTTCCATCGATGCTTGCAATGCTAGAGTAGTGGTGGTGGTGGTGGAGCTGGGGGAGGTGGCCTCTACATAGGATTTCTAGGGGGGTGTATTCGGGCCGCTTGCTTGGTGTGTGCCATATCTTTTAGGAGAGAAAACCCAAAAATCAAAAGTGAAATGTGTATTGAGGTGAAACTTTAAACTTATAGCAGAACTTTCAAAAAACCCTTAAATTTTAATTAATGTATCCACTCTTTGGAAAAATATGACTAGTGATCCGATTGATGTGAAATTTTACATGTGGACTCCTCTAGGTTACATTAACTACCAAAAAACATTTTGGCCTCATCAGAAGTCCCTAGGACACTTGCCTAGAGGCTCGCATCTGGGGCCTTGAATCTGGGGATTCAGGGCCCTAGACGCCAGCCTCTGGACAGGTGTCCTAGAGACTTTTGATGGGGCCAATTTTTAAATAGCCATGAGTTTTTATGATGATCGGCATGTGGGTGAAGTTTCACTAGATTTTGATTTATAAAATTGACCGTTCAATCATTTTTTGAAAATGCATTAACTGGATTATACTTCACTGATAACAGAAAAACTCACCATCGCACCGAGTGTGTACGCAATTGCATACTAAATGTGTTGTCAATCAAACTACGTGAAATATTAGAAACTTAAATATTATAAAAAATAAGTCATGGGTCAAATGGAATATCGCATATCGGTTGCCAAATCGCTAAATATATATAGTGCATCGGCCCATGTACAACTAACTGATCACTGATGTGTATGTGATTGTGCATTGAATTTATCCTTAACAAAACTACCTTCAAAATTAGAAACTTGGAAATACGCACAATGCAAATCATGGAAAAATAGAATAAAATATATCAAATTTGGCATTACGAAACCATGAAATACACGGTAGATAGTGCATTGCATGAAGTACAACTAGAGCTAGGCAAAATTTAGCTCCATTTTGTAGACCACTACTATTAAATACTTGAAGGTCTACTAGAAAGATAAACCAAAACTAAGCTCCTTACAATCTACAACCAAACCTGAGCTAAAAACATAGATCTAATTACAAGGTAGCTTCTCAAAGCATATTGTTGAAATTAAGATTAAATGCATCTATGTTGTTGCGGATCCTACAAACAAGAACCATATCTATGGGCTTAATAGTGATACGTCGGGCATGAATGGCTAAAACTTGAGAATCACCCATTAGATCAATCAAGTAACTTTCAACTACTTCTTGGAGAGCAAGCAAGGCTTGGCTTGACCATCACCCCACATTCCTTGCTTGGTTACTTGAAAAGAACTTGTGATAATGCCCTAATTGCAGATCTTGTAGTACTTTTTGCACCAACCTAGAGAATGGTGCCTTAGGAATAATCAAGTTGGCAATCTTTTGGAATTTCCTTATCTCACATAGTGCAGCTGTGCCTAGTCTCCATATTCACTTCTTATGTGTTGGAGGACGTATATTACCAATTGGAGTATTAGTGGAAGGTGCAGCAACTAGAGCACGTGGGCCCACCATTGTTGGCCACCAAGTGGTGCGCAGATCGGTCGCAGAATGCTCACGTAGTGAATCCCGGAAGGTCCCCAAGAACAATGAACTCTACCTTTTTGCACAAAAAACCATGTAAAAGTATGCATGACAAGAGGCAAGAGACAAATTGGGTTCAATCTCCCCCATGCCTTGTGTGAGCGCTTCACAAAGCATGTATTTAATGTATATTTCCAATCTTCATGCTCAATAATAGCCCAATTACAAAAATATGATAAGCTTTTAGCTTTTGAGTTTGCTTTCTACAAAAATAGGAAAATAAAGCTAATGGACGGTGCCCATAGAGTCTGGCACGCCCAATCTCAGTGTCCAAATAGAAATAACATATCCGGGCGCATAAGCGTATACAAAATAATAATCAATAATCAATGTCTCAATAGACATAACAAAATATAGGCGTGGCGCCTATCAAAATATAGTCCAAAGGTCGAATACTCGCTAAACTCCATGCTTTCCTCCGCCACTGCTGCTATCTCTACACATCAACTGAAGCATTCACAATTGTTAGTAAAATAATATAATTAAACCGACAAAAGTGAATACCTAGCAGTCTTCAGCTACATAAATAAATCAACTGGTTAGAAATAAATCCTAACCTTTATTTATTACGAGTGCGTACTCTAAACTCATAAACGTTTATTAATTTAATATGCATTTTGCGGAATCACCCGCTATGGAATCACCCATGTACACACTAAATTAATGAAACGCCCGAAAAGGACAGGCATCCCCATCAACTTCTCGCACAAAGAATCCTCTTTGTGTATGAGCCCCAGTCATCTAAGTTTACGGAATCCACCGTAAAACCTCACGGAATCCACCGTGGAATATGCCTCCTGGCATCATACCCCCGGGGTGGGATAGCAATTGACCTCAATTGCTATTAGCTCAATGTGGAGTTAACAGAGTGGGAAAGCATTTAAGTCTCTAGCGTGCATCCATTGTGCTTCCTCTACAGGATGGTTCTTAAATTTTACTAGATATCTAGAATACCTTCGGCCAGTTCTAATGGTCATGTAGTCAGTGTCTATGATGGCTTCTGGTTCAAGTATTTCAGTCTCTTCCTCTAATAAAGGTGGGTTTTCATAAACAGGGTGGATAGGTAATTGGCCTCTAAATGGTCTTAGTAAACTAATGTGAAATGTATTATGAATTTTCCAATGAGATGGCAATTCTAACTTGAATGCATTATCATTAATCTTATGAATGATTCTAAATGGTCCATAGAATCTAGGAGCTAATTTGACAACTGGATGTCTATCTACACTTTGCAGTCTACACTTTTCTATTCTAAGCCAAACATAATCATCAACTTTGAAATTCATAGCTTGTCTTTTCTTGTTGGCTTGTTTGGTATATGATTGTTGGGCTTTAGCAATCATATCCTTAACCTCATCAAAAATACTGTTATGCATAGTAGCAATATCATCAGCACTCTGAATTCTATTAGACAAAGATGCAACAGGTGTAGATAATCTATATCCATAAATGACTTCAAAAGGTGCTTTCTTTGTAGATGTGTGCGGTATATTGTTATATGCAAACTGTAATAAATGCAAATGAGTATCCCATGTCTGAGGTTTAGAGATAGTATATGCACGTAAAAGATCTAGAATGGTACTATTGGTGGCTTCTGTCTGTCCATTTGTTTTTGGATGAAATGCAGATGAGAAATCAATCTTTGTGCCTAGATTTGCAAACAGTGTAATCTAAAAATTATTACAAAATCTAGAATCACGATCCGAAATAATCACTTTTGGCAATCCATGGTTAGTAAAAACAGTTTTCAAAAATAATTGTGCTGCTTGTGATGCTGTTAAAGTTTTCTTACATGCAATGAAATATGCTTGCTTACTAAATCTATCTACAATTGTCCAAATCATGTCATGGTTAGATTTAGTATTTGGTAAACCAGTAATGAAATCCATAGATATATGTTCCCAAGGTTTAGATGGAATAGATAAAGGCATTAGTAATCCATACTGTTTACCATGATGTCTCTTTATTCTTTGACAAATCAAACATTGAGAAACGAAATTAGATACATCTACATCCATATGCGACAAATAAAAATCTTCAGTTAACATGCGTAATGTAGATATGATACCTCTATGACCTTGATATGGGGGACAATGAATTTCATTCAAAACAAAAGATCGGAATGGAATAGTAACACACAGTCTCTTTTCAAAAAACATAAATCCATCATTATATGACAATGAATCAACATGAATGAAATTATTTTGAACTAATTTTTGCCAGTCAGAATGAAAAGTAATATCTTGGTGATATGTATCTTTCATAGCAATCAAAGAATCAAAAGATATGATAGAAATATTATGAATTGCAGTTCTTCTACTCAATGCATCAGCAACTACATTTTCTTTTCCAGGTTGGTATTGAATGATAGGATGAAAACTTTGAATGAAGGAAGCCCATTTGATATGACGGTCAGAAATTTGCGGTTGGCTAAGTAGATGTCTAATGCTTTGCTGGTCAGTCTTTATCATGAATTCTGAACCCATTAAATAATGCTTCCATTGTTTTAATGCTTGTACAGCTGCTAATAGTTCTTTGTCATAAGTGGAATATTTGAGCTCAGAGGGTTTCAGCTTAGAACTAGAATACGCTATTGGATGGTTGTCTTGCATTAGTACGGCTCCTATTCCTGATCCACTAGCATCGGTCACAACTAGAAAGAATGGTCTGTTAAAATCAGGCAATTGTAGAACAGGGGCATTGGTTAATGCACGTTTCAGTAAATCAAAGGATTTCTACTGAGTTTCAGTCCATTGATAAACAATTCCTTTCTTAAGAAGTTTTGTTAATGGTAAAGCAAGTAATGAGAAATTACGTACAAACTTCCTATAGAAACTAGCAAGACCAAGGAATGAGCGTAACTCATGCACGTTTTTAGGAATAGTCCAATGCAATATTGCATCAATTTTCTTAGGATCAACTTTAATTCCTTCTTTTGATACAATATGACCCAAATATTCTATTTCTGTCTTAAAGAATTCACTCTTGTCAGGATTTGCAAACAATTGATTTTCTTTCAGTAATTGAAAAACTAATGATAAATGCTCATAATGCTCTTTTTCACTTTGACTAAACACCAAAATATCATCAAAGAAAACAATCACACAATATTGATATTTCAGAAAGATACGGTTCATCATTCTAGTGAAAGTAGCAGGTGCATTAGTTAATCCGAATGGCATGATTAAGAATTCGTAATGGCCAAACTGTGTTCTGAATGCAGTCTTAAATATGTCAGTTCTATCTAGGCTCACCTGATGATATCCAGACTTAAGGTCAATTTTACTAAATATAGAAGATCCTTGCAGTTTGTCCATAAGGTCATCAACTCTAGGTATAGGATACCTATTCTTTACAGTGATCTTATTTAATGCTCGGTAGTCAATACACATACGATAGGTATGATTCTTTTTCTTGACTAAGAGTACAGGTGCACCAAATGGGGAACTGCTAGGTCGAATTAAACCTCTATTTAGTAATTCTTCAACTTGACTCTGGATTTCATTTTGCTCTATTTGATTGTGCCTATATGGTGCTTTGCAAGGTGGTTGTGTGCCAGGTATTAGATCAATCTTATGGTCTTCTGGACGTGAAGGTGGTAAACCTGGTGGTAGGTCTTCTGCAAAACAGTCTTTAAAATATGCAAGAAATTCCTTATGCCTAGGATGCATATGATTTTCCTTTGCGTGCAATTCATTCACCCAAATGAGATATGATTTAGTATTCTTGCGTAGTGCACGTTTTGCTTGAGTATGCGAAAGCAGTGGAAAAATATGAGATGCATGCATACCATATAATGTAATAGATTTTCCGTGAAAATTAATATTCATTGTGTGTGTGGAATAATCTATATTTGGATTATGCTGGTGTCTCCATGGCATTCCTAGATTAATGTCGCTTGACTATAATGGAACAACTAAGAAATTTCTTCTTTCAATGTATGGACCAATTTGAATTTCTAAATCTTGTACTTCTTGTGTGCCATTGTACCTAGTGCCTAAAAATGCAGCTTTTATGCGATAATGCGTAGGTACAGTTTGCAATTTTAATTCCTTTACCAATTTTGTTGAAATAAAGTCATGAGTACTACCGTCATCATGCAAGATAGTTTTTTCTTTTCCATGCACCATACATTTCATAGTCAATAATGAATGTGGAGTAGGCATACCTGGTAAAGTGTCGGAAGTAGTAGTAGGATCATCCTCATCTTCAGTAAAATCTGGCATATCCTCATGCTCGTCTTCGTCCATGGCTCCAAGGTAGTTGATATGTGCTGGTGGCTTCTTTGAATGACAATTTGCTGCGAGATGCCCTGGCTGGTGACACTTATAGCATACTATTGGCTTGGCTTTGGTTACATTATTTGCAATGGCTGGAAGTCTGGGTACATTTGGATTTGCTTGTGGAATAGGCTTTGGATTTGGATTGACATTGGATGGTAATGCAGGTGGTTTAGGCCAATTCTTGCGGAAAGATGGTGATGAGAAACGACCTGGATTAAACCTTCTAAAATTGGAATTGAATTGTTTAGATCCATAATTACCGTTAGCTTGGAATTGCTGTGGTTGTCTATCTCTTCCGCATAACTTATCTTCAGTGTCGTGAGCTAAGGAGATGGCGTCTTCAAGGGTAGCGGGCTTGAACATGTTCACTTCAGCGTAGTAATGTCCAAGAAGTCCAGACATATACTTTCGCTTATGTGTCGTCTCTGGTACGTCTTCAAGCATGCGTAGTTGTAGGAGTGCATTCCAAAAAGGCTCTGTATACTGTGGAATAGGCTCACGATCCCGTTGTTGAAGTAAATCCCATTGCTTGATAGCCTTCTCATGAAATTGCGGTGGAAGGAAATTCTGCATGAACTTCTTCTTGAAATCTTCCCAAGTGGCAGGACATTCTATGCTCTTGCGTACTACAGTCCACCATAGTGATGCTCTGTCTATCAGATGATTAGTAACACACTTGATTTTATCTTTTTCTGGATAAGTTTCCTCATGGAAATAGTCATCAAACTGGCTAATGAATGATAAAATAGTCTTTCCTTCTCTTATGCCATTGAAAGTGCGAAACTTGAAACTTCGTTTACTTATCTTGGATTCCTTGCGAATGGTTTGTGCTTCAAGAGTGGCGTCGATGGTACGTCGAATCAAATCTTCAGCTTGTGGTTCTTCTTTGTCGGTAGATGCTCTTTGTAGTCTTGTCAGTTGCGCTTGCAATGCTTGTCTAGCCCTTCGCTCTTCTTCCAATTGTAACATGATTAGATCCAGCTTTTGTTCCATGGTAGGCTCAGGTAAGTCGTCTTCAGTCATAGGATCATCCATATGTGGGGTAGTCATCCTGTAAAACTCAATAAACCTTTCTCACTCAAAATCAAGTTAGCGGGATGAGCGTAGCTCAAATTCGGGGTTACAAGGCTATGTATTTTTTGGTATTTCTTTCTCAATTTTCAGAAAATCTGCAATATTTCTGTATCCGTTTGCTGAAAGTACTTCAACGAACTTGTAGATAGGTAGAACACCTTGCTGCGAATAATTTTCCAGTTCAGAGTTTTTGCATAGGAACGAGTCTTCTATGAGTTTTAAGCACTAGTCAGTTCTGATTTAGTCTGACTTGCAGAGTTGCAGACTTAGCAGACTTGCAGAGTTGTTGACTTGCTGAACTTAGGCCAACTTGTAGAATTTGCAGGACTTGATTCCACTTGACTTGCTGAATATGACTTTTGCAGCGCAAGACCTGGAGTTTGCCGACTTGTCTGCCCTGTGTGACTTGCAGAGAATTGAGTGACTTAAGCTTTAGTGATTAAGCTTAAGCTTAATTAGCTTAAAGGAGGAGTAAACAGGGCAGCGTCTGATTTTCGTGGGGGGGGCCGTTTTTTTGGCCGCGCGGATTTTTTGGGAGGTCTTCTGAGGCCACTATGAGGATTTTTGAAGCAATTAAGTTTCTCTAACACCCTTAAGATTTATAATTAAGCTTTTGATAAAGAAGATTAAGAGTTTTTCTCACTGTTTCTTCACGACTTGTATGTGAGGATGTAGGAGTGGTCCTCCGCCTGCAGAGCCTGGTCCTTTGCGATCTGACAGTGGAAACAGGGGTTCTTGATCGCCAGAAGTCTGCCTGTATCGACGGTTCGCGATGAGATTGACTGTAGAGCCCGTTTGTTCCTCGAGCTCCGCCTTCACCCGAGATTGGTAGCGATTGGAAGCTCCTGATCTCTGCTCCGCTCTGATACCACTGATGCGCAGATCGGTCGCAGAATGCTCATGTAGTGAATCCTGGAAGGTCCCCAAGAACAATGAACTCTACCTTTTTGCACAAAAAACCATGTAAAAGCATGCACGACAAGAGGCAAGAGACAAATTGGGTTCAATCTCCCCCATGCCTTGTGTGAGCGCTTCACAAAGCATGTATTTAATGTATATTTCCAATCTTCATGCTCAATAATAGCCCAATTACAAAAATATGACAAGCTTTTAGCTTTTGAGTTTGCTTTCTACAAAAATAGGAAAATAAAGCTAATGGACGGTGCCCATAGAGTCTGGCACGCCCAATCTCAGTGTCCAAATAGAAATAACATATCCGGGCGCATAAGCGCATACAAAATAATAATCAATAATCAATGTCTCAATAGACATACCAAAATATAGGCGTGGCGCCTATCAAAATATAGTCCAAAGGTCGAATACTCGCTAAACTCCAATGCTTTTCTCCGCCACTGCTACTATCTCTACACATCAACTGAAGCATTCACAATTGTTAGTAAAATAATACAATTAAACCGACAAAAGTGAATACCTAGCAGTCTTCAGCTACATAAATAAATCAACTGGTTAGAAATAAATCCTAACCTTAATTTATTACGAGTGCGCACTCTAAACTCATAAACGTTTATTAATTTAATATGCATTTTGCGGAATCACCCGCTATGGAATCACCCATGTACACACTAAATTAATGAAACGCCCGAAAAGGACAGGCGTCCCCATCAACTTCTCGCACAAAGAATCCTCTTTGTGTATGAGCCCCGGTCATCTAAGTTTACGGAATCCACCGTAAAACCTCACGGAATCCACCGTGGAATATGCCTCCTGGCATCACCAAGGGACCTTTGTCACTCACAATACGCTCACTAGATTCGAAAGAGTGTTGAGCTCTTGCTCTTGAAAGTGCCTTCTTGATAGGAAGCTTGGAATGTGCCATGTTTGTGATAACACTACAGCATATACATGCTATAACGACGTTTATAATAACGTTTTCTTTATATATGAAAAATATCCCTGTCGTTGTTATTAGCGTCATTACAAAACCGTCGCTATTTACCTCGCTATTTTTGTCGCTAATTTCGATTGCAGAATTATTTTGCGACGCTAATACCAACCGTTGCAGAAAAAAAAAATTGTGGCAGCGTTGTAGATGTAGCCCTGCCACAGTTAGAGCTACACAGGGCTAAGAGACAATTCCTGCTGTCAAAGAAGTTAGACAATCGATCCCAAATAATGACAAGAATTTGCAAATAAGTACTTTCATGACATTAATTAACACAAATGTGCACTGCATTGATAAAGAAAATAGCAGAACTTAAATTGAGAAGTGCTAGTGCGATAAAGAAAATATGTATACACCTATATATCAATATGTGGTGAATAACATGGAGATGTGTATATGGAGTCATGCTACAATATAGAAGTCCGAATCATATACACTTAGCTATTACATATGGAGGATAGAGGCCATAAGGCCTTACATAATACAAGATGGGGAGTAATCCTATGTAGCCTAATCTGCTCTCTACGACTCATCCGCATCAGACAACTCCGCTCGCTGTAGTGGCATATCGAAGGGAGCCTGCAACAGCAAATACATATATAATTGTGAGTACCAAATACAAACTGACATATAATGACAGTTTCTCAAATTAGGAATGATATTTATTACTACTTACCGGTCCTCCGCGAGCATAGAGCTTCTCGATCAGGGCACTTAAGCCATGTTTCTCCCCGTATGTCAACTCTAGTGCAGTAGGGTCGCGATTCGTCGTGATTCGTAAAACCTTACTGTGGCACACAAACATTGAAAAACAACGTACTTGAGATTCATGTTTGAAATACATACATCAACATGGATATCATTAAATTAGAGTACTCTACCCTATTAATACTTACAAAATCTGCCACGAATGTTGCATAGCCGCTGCCGCTACCAAGGTGATGCACCGATCGTGCGTCTAAGCGCGCCTTTGCTGCGTCCTTCTGCTGCTTCCACTTGTCTGGAGTGGATGTCGCCTCATCCTGGAGATTACTCCGGTTCTCTGTATCCAACCACTCCGGCTTCAATTTGCCCTGCTTGACTACTTCGCGTGCATCAGACCGCCTATGTGACTGATAGTCACGCATACACATCATCAACCACCCTCTCGAAAATCTATCATTGCTAGAGGGCTGAGGGAACTCTCGATACAATGTATTGATTATGTACTCCCTGTTGGCATCTGGGATTTGCTTCCACTTGTCTGTAATGTTGTGCCGAAATACTTATTGGCACAACTCATGCATCCTAGAGATGACAGCTTTTCCCTCATCATTCATGTATAAATGGCCAGTGGCCTTATCTATGAGATACAAGTAACCTGGAAAATTTTGCAAACAGGTACTTTCATGACATTAATACAAATGGGTCAAACACAGCTTGAATTGATAAGTGCTACTACAAAAAAGGATGCGAAAATACATATCTGGAGGAGTGGGTTTCGTGTACTTCTTGTCGGCCCTAGGAGTGATCAGTGGGGTGCGTGAAGGAGTGGGAGCAGTAGACGTCTGCCTGCCACCGCCAGTGAAAGACGGTGTCGACTCCCCGATGACAGTGCAAGTGGGAGAGACTACATCTGTATCCCCACAACAGGAGCTGCCTCCTCCTCGACTACGTGACTCTAAAGCAAAGCGAGACCTGCGACTGTGTCTACTGGAGACCGAAACATCGGACCGTCCAGAGTCTGCCGATCATGCTGAGGTGGAACGGGAAAGCTGTGCATCGGGCTCTATCTCTGACCTGTGCTAGCTGCTCCAGTGAGAAACGCGCTAGCATCGCGTCAATGTCGTCATCTGTAAAATCGCGACTCATCCTGCTGTCCGTGCCCAAATCCTAAACCTGCACATACAAGCAAAAATAATAATATTAGATAATGAATTGCAAGACATAATAAAACTAAGACTTAATTTGCAAGATTTCATTTTAAAATAATAATAATAAATTAGATAATACAAAACACCATACTCCAAAAACATACAAACTGTCCTAACCGATTTGTAAAAAGTGGCATTGCTGTAGTGGGAGGAACGTTTTGATCGAGTCACTTTTGTTTAGGGTTCCACAATCTCATCTTGACATAGCTCAGTATACACTGGGAGATCTATACAAAATTCTCCACAAAATGAGGACTCTGCTTCATTTTCAAAAAACCCATCCTCTATCTCCTCTATCTCCATAGGTGAGATGTCTTGGTCCTCCAGGCGGTTCATCCTAGTTTCTTGTATGCCTTCTGTCATTGGCGCTATTAAAGGTGTCTCTTCTACGATCGGTACGGGGGTTCTGGCAAATACGGGGATACTCCTAGATGTCATGGGAATGACATACCACCATTGAGGTTGTTGCGGATTAGGGAAAAAGACGACCTGATCCATATTACGATTAGTATAAAAGTCCACTTTGAGATTGCTAAAGCACATCAAGTATTAGGGACTCTTACCTGCTCACAGTGATTTGGCAAAACAAATGTATTACTCAAATCGGTCCACTTCTTCGTTGAGTCAATCTCAACAAAGCCACTTGGCCCTCGCCGAACAGTTGCATCTGCTCCTTCGAGAGTAACCTTGAACCATTGCACATCAAATATGGTCATGGAGAAACTTCGATAGTCCACTGCAAGGATACTCTGTAAACATCCGAAATACTCCATCTCTGCAACTACACGGTTTGGATCTATGGCACCTCATCGGCTTTCTTGCTCAAACATTGCCATCACTCCACAGTCCATTGTCGAGTGTGGGCGACCAAGAAATCCTTCTCTTATGACATGACCCTCCGGCAAAAAAGCCCGATGTCCCTCACATAACATCTTCTTCATAGATTTTGACATACGAGAATCCAACCATGGTCCACACAGAGGACATGCATGGTAACCTGACGTGACTAGCCCTGCAGAACACACATGTACAATGAGGCATGTCATAACACCAACATCGCTCAAATAAAACTAGCAAAATAAGAAAACACACTTTACCAGAGCATTCTCCATAACCTCGAAAGTCATGCATGGTCCACATAATAATTTCCCTTATAGTTGCGGATCGCCTACCAATATGTTTGCTCATGTCCTCCAATACAGTTCCCTCCCACAACTCCTTTAGCTCATCAATTAGTGGAGAGAGGTAGACATCCATATTCTTGACTTTGTATCGTCCAGGCACAAGCAAGCTGAGCAAAAGGTGTCCTTTCTTGGTGGAAAGCCATGGCGGTATATTGTAGTTAACAAGGACCATGGGCCATACACTATAGGAGGTGGAACGTAAACCAAAAGGATTTACCCCATCCATGGCAAGACCGAATCGTAGATTCCTCGCCTCCTTTGCAAAGTCAGGGAAAGTCTTGTCAATATGATGCCATGCTTCTGAGTCAAGTGGTGTACATTGTACACCATCAATGGATCGATTTTTCGCATGCCATGTAGTCAACTTTGCAAAACTCTTGGTCCGAAAAATGTGACGAACACGCAGTATCAGCGGAAAGTGCCTCAAAACCTTCTGCGGAACAGTCTGTCCTAACAAGTCATTTCGATACCTATCCGCACCGCAGTTGGGACATGTGGCCAACAATTCAAACTCTCCCCGAAAGAGAGTATAATCATTGGGGCAAGCATGAATGCAATTATAATCCATGCCTAGCTTTTGCAACACTTGTCTTGCATCATCACGAGACTCAGGCATCGTGTTTTGGGTAGGCAAAATGTAAGATTTCAATGTTCTACAAATTGCAATGAAGCACATTATCAGAGTACTACATAGCACATTTTAATGGCTTTCAATAAAGAATCATACATATCATAATATACCTAAATAGCTCTGTCACACTCGCATCGCTCCATCCAGACTTTGTTTGTATGCTCAACAATGCAAGAACTGTCTTCAAACGGGATACCCGACTCCCATCATACAATGGAATGGCAGCCTCCGCAATTAAAGGAACTTGGGATTCTGAGTCCGTCGGAAGCAATGATTCGATCATGTCCTCTAACTCGGGCTCCAAAAAAGTAGGAGGATCATCCATGTCTCCAGAATTCTCACCCATAGAAGGGGGTTGAGAGTTATCACCTTCTATGAGATAGTTAGTTATCTCGGACGGCATTTGTATAGAGCGCGGACGAAACCCGTCTTACTGGATGCAAGAGATCTTTGGACTGCAATGTATCAACATGGCCCTGACCCTGTAAAGGACGTTAAGGAGCTAACTTCTAAGATAACCTCAAACTGTTATAATTAAATCAATTACATGTCATATAGTAATGAGAGAGAACTTACCGCAATCTCGTAATTCAAGACAGCTTGGTCGATTATCTCAACTCAAAACTCTCCATACCGTTGCACATGCTCTATGGACAAACAAAGTTTCCAACGAATGGCCAAGTTGCATTGCATGCATGGATAGGGGACACGTTGATTGAGCCAAGCCTCACGATCCCCACCATGTTGGTCATGAGTGCTAGACATCTTGACTGCGATGTAATGGAATGATAATTTAATAACGATTCTATATTGTATATTGGGACCACTCCACTATATATATTTCAGGTATTTTTTTAAAAAATTTCGTACCTATCTCTTTAAGTTCGGCTCTAAACTTATCTATCTTTGAGGTCGGCTCTAAACTATGCTCACACACATACATTTTTATAACAGTTAATAGATCTTCCACTATGCCTTGAAAGGCACAACTCCTTTTGAAGCCTTTATTGGTCAAATGCTAGTAGTGAGTTGTTTGAAAGTTTTTGGAAGCATTACTTATGCTCATAGAAAGAAATTAGACTCTAAATCTCTCAAACGTATTCTCATGAGTAATAGTAACATCATCAAAGAATTTTACTTTTATGATCCTAGAAAAAGAAGTATTTCTATATCTAGAAATATCATTGTGGATGAATATGTAGTTTAGAAAGATCTTGCAAAAGATACAATCCAAACAAAACAAGCATCTCATTTCTCTTTCTCTACATCTCTATCTCTCTCACTCTCTCTCTAAAATTATAATCAAGCAAAACAAGCATCCCCCTTCACACTCCTTTCCATTTCTCTTTCTTTCAACACTTCCTACCCTATATACATTGCAAAGATTGAAGAGAACCAACACAATAAAAAATATAAAAACACTCTCTTCCATTTCTCTCTTTCAACACTTCCTAACCTACATTGCAAATTAAAGCAATACAAAGATTAAAGAAAAACCAACACTTTCTAACCTACATTGCAAAGAATAAAAACCAACACAAGAAAAAATTTGAAAACACTCGCTTCCATTTCTCTCTCTTTCAACACTTCCTAACCTACATTACAAAGCAACACAAAGATCGAAGAGAAACCAACACTTTCTAACCTACATTGCAAAGCAAAACAAAGATTGTAAAGAAACCAAAACAGGGCATACCGTCGTGCTCTCTTCTTCTTCTACGACCTCTTCGTGTGGGCGACGCTCCTCTCCTCATGTGCGGCTCGCGGCTTGCTTCCTTGCTCACCTCCCTTGCTCACCTCCCTCTCTTGCTCACCTTTCTTTCTCTTTCTCTCCGCCTTCGCCTTGCTTCTGCAGTTCACGTGCGCATTTGAAAGAAACATTTAGGTTTCCGTGAAATGTTATCAGAGTAAGTCGTCGCTATTTACGTCGCTATTTGTGTCGCTAAATAGCGACGCTAATACTAATGCATTTTTTGACTTAAAATATTTCGAGGATTAGCGACATAAATAGCGATGCCGAAAAAAAAACGTCGCTACTTAGCGTCGCTATATGTGTATACCCTTGTAGTGTAATGAAGGATAGAAAGGTGGAGGGTAGAGTGAAGAGTAATGGGAAAAAATAAAAGGAGAGACTTGACTTAAGTACGAAACTTTTAAACTTACTGTAGTGTAAATGAGTTTTAAAATTAAAAAACATAGTTCAAAATCGACTTTGAAAACATAATGACAAACCTTCAAAATTTTAAACAAAATTTGCAAGACATCTTATGTTAAAGATAGGAGTATTGATGTGTCATATCCTGGGTACCTATGCTCTCTCATGGACTCTAAATGCATCAAAAGTAATATCTTTATCTAGGTCTCCATTTCTTTCCATCTCTCTCTTGGGTTGCCAACCATTCTGTGTGGCGTTGTCTAGCTGTGCTATTTTCATATCTTGCTTTTCTCACTTCATATATTGCCCTACTTATAAATTCTACTTGAGAGGTTTTGGACTTCTTTTCTTTTTCCTCGTATCGTATCTCTAGTATCCTATACCACCATTGTAATAATTTCCTCATAGAATTGGAATCATTGATGCCACCTCCATGATCAGTTTCCTTTTGAAAAGCATAGCGAGCTTGCCAATGAGATCATTCCATGCCTTGAGTTGACCATACTATCAAACTTCCTTGATCTGCAAAGTATGGAACAAACATTCAGTGACATATTTGAGAACTCACCTTTAAGCCTCTCCCAATAATAGCTCTTTCTAACTCCATTGAGGGTCTTAGCATAGCCAGGATGTCTTAAGAAAGGAGAGTCATAAGCTTCCCAAAGTATCTTTTGCTTGAGTGACTGGCTTGCCAGTATACATAATCTCGTTCTATAGTAGACAAGTCCACTATCGATAGAGAATTCTTGATACTTAACCTGTAGCTTCGGGTCTTGATCCTTGATAGGGATCTCCCCTAGCATCTTCTGATAGGTTGGATCATGGCATGCCTCTTCTCTAGCTAGCTCAAGTATTGGGTTGTTTGGCATAGATACCTTTGTGGCTAGAGATCTAGCTGTTGATGGATCTTGCAAGATTAGAGAATTTAGAAATGTCTTGTGAATAAGTGCATCGGCAACTACATTCTCCTTTCCAGGCCGGTATTTGATTTCAAAATCATACTCCTCCAGCACTTCAATCCACCGATGTTGCCTCATGTTGAGCTCATTTTGGGTAAATATCCATTTGATACTTTTATGATCCGTGGGTAAACTTGTTATCCAGAAAGTAGTGTCTCCAAAGCTTGAGAGCATGGATGACAGCTAACAACTCAGATCATGGGTAGCATAATTCTTCTCGTGGCTTTTTAGTTTCCTTGAAGAGTATGCTACAGGATGATGTTCTTGCATAAGCACACATCCTAAGGCAAGTGTGCTAGCATTAGTTATTACTTCAAACTTCTTACTAAGTTCCGAAAGTTTCAGGATAGGGGTTGATACCAAGTTTTGCTTTAGTTTATCAAAGCTAGATTGTTCAGTAGTTGACCATACAATTGATTTTTCGGCTTTCCAGCCTCTCCTTGAGTTGTGACCAATTTCCCTTTAGAATTTCGAAAGGAAATTTATCCCTTTCCACAATGAATGTGGGCATCATTAGGTTTAAGCCAATCCATTCCGAGCAAACACTCATGGATACCTAGGTTCATAACCCTGAATCTGATCGAGGTCGACTTTCCTCCCAGTAGGAATTCCACATTACATTACATGTCCACTTCAGCTTTTAGCCAAGTGACCAAATCACTTTACTTCTTTATCAATACTCACAGTTAAGACAATCATTGATAAAAAGAGTCTTACTTCATTCATATGGGTATAGCCCTTTCGAGGTACAATTATTCTTGGAGAGACGGAACAAGCTGATACATTAATTCGGGGAGAATAAGGTTGTGTTGCATTCAGCTATGGAAACTGGGTAATAGTATGGATTTGGGTCATGAATCTTCAAGAATCGATAAGGCATTGAAAGATTAGGGTATCCTTTCCTTTGGTACCCGTTCTTCTCGTAACGTCCCAACACCTTGATTCTGTTGACAAGGATTATTCGGGTCACTTCCTCATACACATACGTGTTCAACTTGACCTTCCGACCTCCGACATGTAGGGTTGTGTTTGTGTGAGCCTCAATGAAGATGAACGGCTTCACGATCTTCAGGTCCTCCAACCACTTGATTCTCTTTAGGTTGGTTCGAAGATATGCAAATCGGTGGGGATCTATGTAATAGATTCCTGAATCACCCATCCATCTCCGTTCCACGTATAGGGGCAATGGATTGTAGATGTGGTCTAGGATATTCATCATATTGACCCTCCGTTGATAATCCAAGGCATACGTCGCGGTCATAAACATGACCTGGAATACCAAGAATCTGTTCCATGCTTCATGACTTTGCAAGTCAGCATTGATAAGTAAGTAAGGAAACAATCTTATCAGCAATATTTGCTCTACTTTTCTTTATTAAGTTTTCTTGTAAACATTAGTTCCTCGTTGGTTCGCTCTGATACCAGCTGTAACGTGTCCACATGTTCGCACATAGGACACGTCTTAGAAGCCCATCGGGAAGGGAGTTTAGAAAGCGCCGCTCGGCACTCCCACGGAATGTCACGGGGTTTGCGATCTAGGTCTTCCCGAGTCTGCCACGAAGAGAAAGCATTCCGGCTGTTCCCACTTAGGACTAACCTGAATCAGGGTTTCCCCTAGTGGTCAAACTCCTAGAACGGTAGCTAGCCTCGAACCCCAGGTGAACTACTTTACGCAAAAACACCAGGTCGAAGCGGATTCATGCTGCACTTGGTTCAAGGAGAATGGAAAATGAGAGGGATGCAAAGCTTGACCTCTCTGCCCATAAGGCATAGTCCCATTCCGTTCCCCTAAAATAGCATACATCGGGAATCTAGTATCCTAGATTCTAGGTCAACGTTCTTTGTTGTTCATTTCTTCCGAGAAAAGTTCCCTGCTGTCGATTTCATTTGAGAAAAGTTCCCAGCCAACCGGGACTACCCATCCATAGGATGGACCCATGTCCACATCCACCGCACTTTCCTCGAGGTTGCTTTACTTATCTAATTACCTACCACATTTAGTTGGACATGCATAAACAACATCCTTAACTATCCAATTAGTCACCGATTCCTTCATGTAATCTTAGCACTGACATAGAAAAACAGTGTCAAACAAGTTCATTTTCAATAAGTTATCTTATTTATCTTTGGAAAATATCATATAATCTAGTCCGTAGGCTAATCCATAATCCGCGTGAAGGCAATCCATAATCTTCCCGAAGGCAATCCATAATCCACCCAAAGGCAATCCAGCAATCCTCAAGGATTACTAATCCAAGTTTCTGCCAGTAGACTAGTATGCGGGCCTGGAGATCCAATCCCGAGTCACGTCAGCCTCTTGTGCTGGGCCCGGAAGGCAAGGGATTTACGGCCAGAGCCCCCTTTGGCACCCAAGCGTCCTCCTGCTCTAAGTAGCCCCCAACAAAGAGATCTCTATCGACAAGTTCGGTCCATGTCCCCGGTGCAGCTAACAACCCCCTTGGTTAGGGCCAGGTATTGGAAACTGCGAGGAAGGTGAGAGGAAGTGGAACCCGAGAAGTGTGTCAACTAAGAACACATGATAGGAATATATAGAGGGGACCTGGGGCGCTATATAAAGACAGACTATATATAGCTAATACCCCCGCTCAAATAAAGGTCCCTTACTATGGATGAAAAAACCCTTGCGGGCTCAAGGGAAAAACCCACAGCCCTATATAGGCCTACCGTTATATTAATATTCAAAATATAAAATTACAAAGTTGAACTTACAAGAGCCTATTCATAGGCATCAAAGGAGCTACATCATTTGTGAATTACAACATCAACGGAGGAGCTACATCACTCCTGAATTACAATAGCCTACTCAGAGGTATCAAAAGAGCTTTATCACTTCTAAATATACAACATGTAAAATAAGGATAAGCGACATCACTGCAAAAGATAAAATCTCCAAGAAATTCCTTCAATAAGCAACATCACTGCAAAAGATAAAATCTCCAAGAAATTCCTTCAACTGAACTTGGGATGTAAGTAGTATATCTGTCACATCAAAACTTAAAGAAAAATGTTACAGTGACATTAGAACAACACAAGGTCTATAGAGACGGTTCTCGACACCGCTCTATAGACAACATAACACATGTGGGGCCCTATGAAAAGAATATAAATAAAACAATTTGTCATCAGTTGGAATATAGACGCTCATCAGCTGGAAAGAATATAAACGAAATAATGTGTCATCAGCTGGAATATAGACCCTCATCAGCTGGAAAGTATATAAACGAAACAATGTATCATCAGCTAGAATATAGATTCTCATCAATGGAATAACAAATGAGGACGATCATCATGAAGCATGGCAATATCAACATCCAAAAGTAATATTGATGTTGAAATGTAGAGAGAGAGAGAGAGAGAGAGGAAGCTTATCTGCTAAGTGGCTCTCATAAGCTACCAGGTTTTTAAACAACCTCTCTGTATCATCTCCCACTAGCTTATCTACTAAGTGGCTCTCGTAAGCTACCAGGTTTCTAAACAACCTCTCTGTATCATCTCCCACTCTTATTTTGGGCAAATACAGAATGGCCTTCTTAGCATCGAAACTGACTGAGTTCATGTAACGTGGTGCTACAGGTTGGAATTTGATACCACAATTGTAATTCCCTGTTTCAAATTGTGCCCTGTAGCAGAATCACCTAAGTGGTAATCCGTACCTTGCAAATCATTCATATGTACATTAATCACTATATCTTCCACTTTGTTGCCTTTCCTATCAAGCTTGTCTTCTTTCTTGTCAAACTCACTGCTTCTACAGGCAGAGACTCCTCTTTTCCCTTGGACTACGTCTCAAATCATTTCGCCAATCATCCAAAACTGTATCACTTTCACTTTCCTCATCCAAAAAAGGCATTAGGAAGAACAGCAGGCTTTCTAGCCCTGTTTTGCTTGAGAGAAAACTGTATTTCGCGTTTGAACATGGGGTAGTCATTCTTCTTCTGGCCATCGCATGCTTCACTAGCCTTTGAAACCGGTTCTTTGATTGAATTTTTCATTTGTAATTTTGCACGCCATCTATGCTCAGTACGATACACATCTTGAGATATACACTTGACATCTTGCTCACGTCTTTGCTATTCACAGCAATGGAAAATGGCAGATTTGTATGGACTACAAGCCGCTAAATGTTGCAACAAAAGAGAGATCATTTCCCTCTTCCATTTCAGGATGAAATACTTAATGAGGTGGCCGGGCATGAGAGATACGCTGTTTGTGATGGGTATTAAGGTTATTTCAAGATCCAAATAACTGAGGAGGATCAACAGAAGGCCACCTCCATCACGCCTTGCGGGTGTTTTGCTTACAATGTCATGCCATTTGGATTAACAAATGCCCCAGCTACCTTCCATTGATTCATGAATTATGTCTTCCAGCCATATTTTGGTAAGTCCATCAGGGTCTTTCTTGATGATTTTTGTATTTATAGTTCTAAGGCTCTACATCTAGCGAAGGTGAATGAAGGTTTCAACTGCCTTACACAAATGGCGGGCAACTAAACCATGAGAAGTGTCGTATTGGCGAAAGAAGTGTAACTTTGTTAGGGCATGTCGTAAGTGAGAGGGGCATTGAAGTGGATCCAAACAAAATTAAGGCCCTATTGGAAGTACCGCCACCATATTCTATGAAGCAACTAATCTCTTTTATTTAGAAGGTGTGATATATGCGGTGGTTCATTCATCTCCTCTCCCAATTAGTGTTTCCACTGCAACAATTGACCCACTCTGAGGAGCTCTTGTGGAGTGATTATAGCAAAAGGTGCTTTCACAAGGTGAAGAAGGTTCTCACCATCCTTCCCATAATTTTATAGCCTTGTTGGGATCAAGAGTTTTTTGTCAACCCGAGTTTTGGAGAAGATGCTCTAGGGGCAGCATTAATACAAAAGGATGCTAAAACTGGCCTAATGAGTCCAATTTACTTTTCTAGCAGAGTAATGACAATATCAAAACGAGGGTAGAAGATGGTGGAGGTGATGGTTTTGTCTCTAATGTGTGCTATAAGAAATTTTTGTCATTATCTTCTCCCTAGGCTATTCAGAGTAATCACGACAGAAGAGCATTATCCCTATGCCTTATAGCACGTGGATGTTTCAGCCAGAATCGCTACGTGGGTGATACAACTCCAAGAGTTTGACTACACCTTCAAGGTGGAGAACTCTACTTAGGATTGCCTAGCTGATTTGTTGACCCATAGATGCCATCAAAAGAAGTAAAAAGATAAGCGAAAGGTAAAAGAGAAGACACCTCCTCTTGAGGACCTACCATGGGTGGAGAATGTCCATACCCTCTACTTTGATGGGGCCTACAAGCACATTAAAGATAGAGTGGCAGAAGCAGGAATAATGGTGTTCAGTCTGAAAAGTGACAAACTTTATGGAGAAGGTATCAGCTTGGAGGATGTCTGTTCTAACAATGAGTATCAGCTTGGAGGATGTCCATTCTAACAATGAGGTAGAATATCAAGCCTTGCTTTTTGGTTTGAGGTAGTGTCTCTCACATGGTGTCACTTGACTTAATGTTTTTTGGGATTCTATGCTAATTGTTAAGCAAATGAAAGGAATCTGGACTTGTAAAAATGATCACTTAGCCGTGAAAATGAGAGAAGTTAAAAATCTCATGAGGAAGCTACAGAAATCCCAAATCTATTTTGTGCCAAGGTGCACAAACGGCGATGTAGATGCTCTAGCAGCTAAAAAATTAAAAGAGGTAATGGTGGGTATCATTGCAGTAAAGTCCCCTTGTTTCAAGGTAAGTTTCAACTACAAGATGTGCTTTATTTTCTTGAGCATGGTGAGGCACCGACACATATGAATAAGAGTGAGAAAAGGTGGTTGGCTACTAAGGCTACTAAATACCACTTGATAAATGATGTGTTGTATTGCAAAGGAAAGGATGCAGTGCTTAGAAGGGTGCCAACATCAAAGGAGATTATGAATGTGATTAAGAGCTTCCATGAGGAGTTTGTGGCAGACATTTTTCTTAGGAAGTAACCAGTAAAGAGATTCTTCAAGTCGATTTTGTGTGGCCTAGTCTGCATCGAGATGTACAACATTGCTGCCGCACTTGTGATGCTTGCCAAAAAGCCGCGACCAAGGAAGCTAGTGCATGAGGAACAAAATCCCATAACTACATATGGCCCATTTGAGAAATGGGGGATTGATGCAATAGGGCCACTCCTACAAACTCAATCTGGCAAGGAATACATCATAATGGGTGTGGACTACATGACGAGGTGGGCTGAGGCTTTAGCAACTAGTAGGATCACAGCCCAAGAAGTGGAAAAATTTGTGTTTGAAAACATTTGTTGCAAGTTTGACACACCTTTAGAAATTATCTCTGAACGGGCTCCTAGTTTTAGGGCTAATCTAGTGGGGGAGCTAATGGAAATGCTAAAAATCAAGGGCATGCATTCTACTCCCTACTACCCACAATGTAATGGTTTAGTCGAAAAGGTGAATGGGCTCATTTGTAAGATAATTACCAAGCAAGTATACATGTACCCCAAGCAGTGGGATAAAAAATTGAGTCCAGCTCTTTGGGCCTAAAGGACTTCATTTCGAACCTCACTTGGCTATACTCCATTTCACCTTGTTTATGGCCAAGAGGCTTTGCTTCCTATGGAAGTAGAACTGGCCAACTTACGTGTTTTAGTAGCTAGTCGAGAGAAGAATCAAGATAAGAAGTTAGAGGAAGGGATCTTGAATCTAGAGAGGCTAGAGTTAGAAAGAGAAGTAATAGTCCAACACTATTCCATCGAGGCTGAAGAGAGGACGAAGACATTTAATAAAAGCTGGCTAGCAAGCACATAAGGAAAGGATCACTTGTGCTACGCTACGATAGCTGCTTTGATAATAGAAAACATTATGAGCAATCTATAAGGCTTACAGTTTTGCATATAAAAGAGTCTGAAACTCTTGAGCTTCTTTGGACATCCTCTTTTTCTCCTCTGAGACTTGAGTGACCTCTGATTGATTTTCCATTAACTGAATCTTCAAAGAAGATATTTGTTCTCTTTGGGCCTCAATCATTTGGGTCTGCTGCACCATCTACTTAAACAGATCTGCAAGTGTGTCTTTAGTAGATGCTAACTCTAAGGTTGCCTTATGCAACTGGTCTTTGGACTGCATCAGTTCTTCATAAAAAGAAGCATACAGTTGTTGAGCACAGGTTGTCACTGAAAGTTCAATCAAACTCTGGATATCTTTATAGAGGAATGGAATGGCATCTCCCGACACTAAACTGTTCAGTGAAGGGGCTGATATATCCAAGGAACCCTCTCTATGTGCCCTGAACAAATTGTTACATGTGAGGTAAGTAGGGAGGTCACTGCTAGATGTAGCAGGAATTGTGACTGAAGGAAGAACTGAAGGAGTTTTATCTACCACACGCTTCAAGCTCTTTCGCTGAATGACCAATGGAGAAGGAGAATCAAGATCCTCTATGTCAATAGGTTCTGACTCTTCTGAAGGTGGTAGAGGAGGTATTGGATCAAATGGAGGAGGTGGAAGCACACCCTTCTTAAGACCTGAGTATGTCAAGAAAGCATATAGGCAGGATCCATATGTGACATTTGTGACATTTTCTCTGGTTACTTTGATAAAATGTTGGTCCATCTTTGTAAGCAGGTAAGTACTCCAATCAATAGCCATCCCTTTTAACACCATCCTGGAAGCTGTGAAGAGCACTTTGGACAAGTAATGAGATGGTGTTTTGGTGGGCATAAACCTGACTTGGAGAAACTGACAGACTAACTTCCAAAGAGGATCAGTGATCATGAAAAAAGATACTCCTGAAGTGTTTATCACTTTCTTGACATCCAAAATTTCCTTGGTCTGCTTCTGCAACAGCTTAAAAATCTCATCGTTGGAGAATAATTGTCTAGCTCTAACAAAGGGCTTTCCTTTGTAGGAAAGAGACAAAGCCTTCCCTAACCCTCGGGGTATCAACACCATGGAAGCACCATGAACCAAGCCCGACTTCTTGCTGTATGAGGCAAGGAACTCATCACACTGGGATGGATCATCTGGAATCAGTGGGAATGAAGCAGCCACGAAAATCGCAAGTCCTGCTTTTTGCTATAGGCTCAAAAGCCTGTAGGGAAGAATATTTTCTTTTGACCAACAGGGCATACTAGATAGGAGGGGGAGCGTGAGGCGCCATTCAGATGGAAA